>NC_083236.1:6484571-6788475 GCF_032191835.1 Heteronotia binoei
TTATTTGTTTTTGTTCCACTGTTTTTCCAGTGAGAACATAAAGCAGCGTACAATATTGGGGTGCATTCACACTACACTAATTAATGCGTTTTTCATCCAGAGTTTTACTGTGTAAGAATAGCAAAAATTCAGATGTAAAACACATTAGTGCACTGTGAATGCACCCTTGCTGTCTCAGTCATCATTTTATCCTCATGACCCTGCGAAGCAGGCTACGCTGAGAGAGGAGGGCAGGACCTGTATCACCATATGAACTTCCTTTACAACAGAATTCCACAATGGCACTGCAAAGAATAATAAAAGTTTTGGTGAGTATCAGATCAGATGAAGCTTTCCAAGTGGTCTCTTCCAGTAGGCTATCTCCCCTGCCATGCTCACATTCCTGCTGCCACTGATGTTCACACTGGAAGGGGGGGAAAGAGGTGTGTGCGCCATCTGACCTAAAAGTGTCATAACTTTCATTTTACACACTAGGGAATCCCCCATATCCATGTGTGTGTGTTTTTAAAGAATCACAGAGATTTGGGGTAAATTCATAGAGTGGTAGTGATGTCGTTCTTAGATCAGCCACAATCCTCCCCATGACACAGCCAGGGGTTGCAGGCAGAGCCCCTGCAACCCTAAATCAGATGCATCTGAGCACACAAAAGCTTATGCTGGGATCAGTTTTGTTCACCTTCAATGTGCCACTGGACTCCTGTTTAATTTTGCTGCAACAGTCTAACATGGCTACCCCTCTGGACTTATTGGAAAAGAGTTAGTGGGAAAGACGGAAGAAGAGGGAGAGGCTCATGTATTAGCAGTCAATTTGTAAACAGATTACATGGAATTAAATCCAATTTATTCTTACAAGTAGTAACTTTAGGATCAGTGTGTTGGGTGGGTTTGCTTCATGATAGCTTAAAGCTTGTACCTGCAATGTTAGAGGCATTAATACCAACTTTTGGTTTGTTATTTCATGTCAGCTGCACAGCCCCTCACCAGTCAGACATTCCTAGGAAATCATTTTGCACAAACCCAAAGGGCTGAATTGTACAAAGGCTGGTTTCTTTTTCCTTCAAATGATAACTGAGCCCAGAGGTGACCCTCATGCACAATTGTAGTTATTCAAGTCCTTTAAAAGGCAGCAAATTCACATGTAACTGTATCTTCCTGCTTTGACAGTTAGGCAGCCCGTCACCTCTCTCGTCCATCAGCACCTGTCCAGGCTGTTAAAAGAAGACAGCAGGCCTCAGCAGTGGTATCTATTGGTCGCAGCATCTATGCCAAGGCAGAACAGGACAAGGGATTTCCAGAGGAGGCCAAAACTAATCCATCATTGGAACCTGTCTATGATAAAGAAGAACAGACATGAAAGAGATAGCTCCTTGTCTCCAATGTAGTATCTGTGGTAAACTGTCACCAAAAAAAAAAAAGGTTTAAACCTCCACTATTTGGACTCATTATGCAGTACCCGGGTTCCAGTTCCAGCATTTGGTTAGGAGGCAAGAGTTAGAAAGAAGCAGTTATCTTTCTTTAAAGAAGGAGGGAACCATGTACATGTTGCTAGAGAAAAGCAGAAGACAATAGAAGGACAGCAAGATCTTTAAAGAATCTGTACAATCCACAGAATATCAATGCTGGTTGATCTTAAAGGATAAGAAACATAAGATATGTCTTGCCAACCTCCAGGTGGTGAGCTCCCTCTCCTCCTCAAACCCTGATCTCTTTAGGCTCTACCCTCAAATCCCCTAAAATTCCCGACATAGAGTTGGCAGCTCCCAGACCTCTCCTTCCAGGTTGTATAAACTTCCAAAGGACATCTTATTTCCCCTCTCCTCCTCCTTTTTGGCTTTTAACATATGCCCCCCTCAGGCTCCATTTCCAGAATGTCCAGGTATTTTCCAAACTAAAAAAAGAATCCTGCCGGAATGGAGCAAAGGCTCATCTGATCCAATGTTCTGTTCCCAAGAGTGCCATATCAGTGCTCCTGGGAAACCTATCAGCAGGGCATGAAGATGACAGCTGGTCACCCAGCTGTTTGTTCAACCAGACTCTCCTCCCACACACACACTGTTTATTCACAATTCCAATGGGATTGGCATTCAAAGGTATCTTGCTTCTGAACCCACAGTTCCCATTTGCTGACCATGGAGACCAGACACTGATAGGTCTATGGTGGTGGAAAGTGTCGTCAAACTGCAGCCAACTTATGGTGACTCTAAGGTTTTCAAGGCAAGAGACAAACAGGTGGTTTGCCACTGCCTGCCTGTGTGTAGCAACTCTGGACTTCCCTGCTGGTCTCCCATCCAAGTATTAACCACAGTTGGCCCTGTTTATTTTCAAAGATCTGATGAGATCAGACTAACCTGGGCCATCCAGGACAGGGCAATAGACCTACCATCCTTGCTGTTTGAATGTTGACCTATGGTAATCAGCCTTTCTATCACACTAAAGTCCCCAACATTTTGGAAACAGAGCAAAAGAGAAGAACTGTACTAGCTTAGGTCCTGCAGATCCACTCTGCCAGCGGAGGCACTTTCCTTGAATGGAAACAGTTTCCCCCCAACGCAATACATTCCAAGCAGGATCCAACCCATTGGTTGATAATTACTCTGCTATTAGCCAATAGTTATTTGCCAGGATGGCCCAGTGGTTAGAATGTCAGTCTAGGATTCAGGAGATCTGGGTTCAGAACTCTACTTTGCTGTGGAAGCTTGCTGGGTGATCTTGGGCCAGCCACACACACTCTCAGCCTGGCCTTTCTCACTGGGTTGTTGCAAGGATCAAAAGGACAAGAGGATAATGATGCCATCCACTCTGAGAAAGGTGAGATATATATGAAGTAAATACATACATCTCTCTGGACTTAAAACCAGGGAATACTACTAGGCATGACTGCCAAAAGGTACAGATCACATTGCTTAAAGGAGAGGTAGCCGAACACAGGAGTTTGCCTGTGTGGAGAACGCTGCTCTTTCATGAACTGGGGCGGGGCGGGGGGGGGGGAATTAACCATGCAGAAGATGCAAATTTAATAGGGGGAAATAGGACAATCTTGAATATATTCAAGTGCGATCTCTTAAAATGCTCCCCCTGGATGATGATATATGTTGGTATTTGAAATTATATCATGGCCCACATAGAAAATCATAACTGGGAATTATGTGGGTAAAATCCAGACAAAGTGCTGGGCATGTGCAGGCCGTTGAGCCTGCCTCTAGTGTTGCTTTAGATCTCAGCCATGATATCCTTGGGAACAAGCCCTTGTAGGTGCTGTACCAGTGGTCCAAACATGACTCCTCCTGAATCTCTTCCTTTTACTTTCTGGATTTGGCCTCGCAGTTCCCTGGCTGTGACCTGATTCAAAATGCCCCACCCCCCGCACCTCCTTTCATGTGAACCATTAATTCTCAAGAGGAAAGTGATGCTGTCTGAGGCAAGATGTAATCACTTGACAGGAGAAAGTTGATGCCAAGGTACTGCTATCAACTGACTCCCTTCCAATCCTGTTGGAGTGGTTTGCAAACAAGCAACTGCACAGGGCCAGCTGCATCAGAATAAAGAGCAAGCAGTGCCCCAATGCCTCCCATCCCACCCCCACCCTGCCCATCTGCTTCATGTCAGTCTGTGCAGAATAACAATCCATTCCCTTGAAGGCCAGAGCCACTGAGACTCCTATTCTCATTCATTTTGAAAGTTCAGCTTTCAACTTCTGTCAATTTTTTCTTTGCGAATTAACATGCTTTTCCTGTTTGATGGGCACCTTGTTTTTGACTCTAGATTCATTTCATTGTTTATATCATTCATGATGCTGTCTGGGAGAAATTTTCTGATTATGTGATGTCTTTGTCTAGGAAATTTCATACTGCTCAGCTCATGAGTTTTGGTGATTTTAATGCTTTGATAGGCAGTAATATTCAGAAATGGATCTCTCATTTTGGCTTTGAAGTGGCTGAATTCCTTCCACTACAATTATGTTTGCCCGGTTGTTCTAAAGATGCTTTAACCAATAAGGCGGGTCTTAGATTATTTGAATTCTGCATAGCACACAATGCTATAATATTTAATGGTCTCTCCAAATTTCCGGCCGCAACTGATTTTCCTTTTTTTTCCATATGAGGTTGCAGTGTGATAGATTTTTGTTTGGGTTCACCCAACCTTCTGTCATCTATCGATAACTTTTACATTGTTTCACGCACGGGAAGTGACCACTTGCCCCTAATTCTATCTTTAAGATTGGATCTGGAGCTTAATATGGTATCATCTTCCCAATCTGTGAAGGCCTCTGAGAATGTTCTAAAAAAAATCAAGTGGTCCCTGGCCCTAGAAGGGGAGTTTTCTTCCCTCTTTGGCTCTGAAGCACTGTGCAGATTAAGGGATTCAATCATAAATTCCAATTCAGATGATGCAATCCTTTCAGGATTCTCATTATTCATTGATTACTGTAGTGCTAAAGTTAAACCTGTGATCTTGTCTAGGTCTAGTTTCTCTAGCTGGTTCGATACAGATTGTTTAGCTTGGAAACAAGAATTGAGAGCACAATTTAAAGAGGCCTGTCACTCCAAAGACCCAACAAAAATTAAGGCTTATATTGCTTGTAAAACAGCCTACCTGGAGCTTATTACATTCAAAAAGAAAGTTTTCATTCAGAATAAATGGGACCAACTTTACCACTTGATAAAATCTAATGACAATAAGGCTTTCTAGAGAATCATTTCGGGTAATCTAAAAAACAATTCTGTTACTGACCCAAATATCTCTGAGCAAACATGGGTTGATTACTTCTCTAACATTTTTGCTGCTCCATGTGTATCCCCTCCTATCTTAGCAAACCCCACAGTTACTGATATGCCAGTCTGGCCTCCAGTAACTCTAGAGGAAATCAGTGATTTATTGAAGGATTTAAAAGCGGGTAAAGCACCAGGCCCTGATGGCCTTCCCGCTGAGGTATTCACAAAGTTTGCCGATTGGTGGCTCTTGCCCCTTGCAAAATTGTTCTCTTTCATTGATCTGATGATTCCATCCCAGACTCTTGGCTTGATTCTATAATTATCCCAAAAAGGGGGGGGGGGGGTTGGAGTTACCAGAAAATTTCCGCCCCATTAGTTTATTATCTATAGTGGGAAAATTGTATGCCAAACGTTTAGAACTCCTATTAACTTACTGGATGTGCCTAGGCAACATCATAGGTCCTGAACAAATTGGATTCTCCAAAGGCAAATCTGCTATGGACCATTGCTGTACTCTGGTCTTCCTTGCTGAAAAATATATGTATACCGGGACAAAAAAATTATATGCTGCCTTCATCGACTTGAAGGGCGCATTTGATTCAATAGATAGAGCCCGACTATGGATTAAGCTAGGTTACCTGGGAATGGACCCTCGTCTGCTGTTTCTCTTGAGGAAACTTCATTCTAATACTTTTTGCCAAGTGAAATTTTCTTCTAGTGGTGACTTGACTAGCAAAATCCCAGTGTTAAAAGGGGTTAAACAAGGTTGTGTGCTGGCCCCACATCTTTTTAATTTATTCTTAACTGACCTGGCACAATTTTTGAACCCTATTAATGGTCATCCGCCTAAACTAGCAGGCCGAGCGGTCCCCTTATTACTTTATGCCGATGATACTACCATCCTCTCTTGCACAAGTGTGGGCCTGCAAAGGTATTTGAATGCCTTCTATGACTACTGTAACTGTAATTCACTCTCTATCAATTATGCCAAATCTAAAGTAGTTGTCTTTTCAAATTGCTGGCACCCACAGAGATGGTTTATTGGCAACTCAACAACTGAGCAAACAAAAAAATTAAATACTTGGGGATCACTTTTAATCACAACTTAAGCAGGGTTTCAAATTAAACAGTTTTTCTTTGCAAGAGGCAACCAATTAGTTCCAGCAGCAATTAAGGTGTTCAAAGCTAAAACGCTAGCCCAAATTCTCTATGGTATCCCTATATGGATCTCAGCATTTACCAGGAAAGTGGAGGGCATTCAAGCCTCATTCTTTAGACAAATTCTTGGTATGCCAAAATGTGTGTCCTATTTTGCTTTCTGCTCTGAAGTGGGTCAGTCTTTGGTGGAGACAAAAGCCTGGATCACAGTGTTTGAATTCTGGCTCAAAATTCACTTTAGAACAGATCCTAACAGCCTTCTTGATTGTATGAAAAGAGACCCATATATTTCATCCTGGACAGCAGTGCTTATGTCCAAATTGGGGATAGAAGTTGATGATTTCTTCTGATGAGTCATATATCTTTAGATGTATTAAATTGAGACTGTGGGAGTTGGAGGAAACGAAACTACGGCCAACAGATCCTTATGTTTGCTCCCCAGCTTCCTTAGGTCTTTATGGTTTCTGTGGCAAAATGCCCCATTATCTATCAGATTTAACCATTCCAAGACATCGCAGCGCATTTATGCTGGCTGGACTAAATGCGTTTCCTTCCAAAGTTTTACAAGGGAGATATCATCGAGTCCCTTTAGGCGACAGACTCTGTTCCTGTGGAGCAAATATTCCCGACTCAATTCAGCATATATTGCTTGATTGTTCCTTTTATCATAATTTCCGTAAAGATGTCAAGCATCTTGTTTCTTTATTAGTATGCCTGTATTGTTAACTGTGATTCTAATGTGTTGCACATCAAAGCCAAGTAACCTCTTCCTTAGTTCTCACTAATAGCAAATGCAGGAATGTCCTCTTTAAAGATAAGACCTCTTGGGACGCTTTCCCAGGCGCAGACCTGGACCCAGGATGTTGCTAAACCGCAAGAATAGATAAAGTAGCAAGCATGTGAATTTCACACGCCTGAGTAGGAATTCCTAAGCTATCTTTGATGTGCCCCTTAAAGCTAGTATTCTAGTGTTAAACTGTATCACTTCCAATCTGGTGCCTACCCGTGCACAATGGATTATCAATAAACCAATACTTTGTTTCAAAATCAAGGACTGGTTATTTTGAGATCTGATGCCTGACAAAAGATTTATTTTGCAAGCTTTCTTTCTCCTCAGATTTGTCTATTCTGCCACCCTGTTATTATTTATTGAATGATACTGAGGGGGAGGTTAGCGAGGCTGTGGCAAAATTTTTGGCTGACATCCTTAAATTTAAATCTGACCATGTATGAATGCATCTGTAAACTCGGTTTTATTTTGATTTTATCTCCAGTGTTTAAATTTTTATATTCTGTGTATTTTTATTTGCAACTGTTATGCCATTAAAGGTTTGGTAGGGTGTGGTTTATATAATTCATTATGAAAATGGGTAAGCTAATGGGTAGCCCAGTTTCCCAGGGAATACTAGTATAACAAAATAACCAACCTTCTTAAAAACTATGTCGTAGTAGTAGTAGTAGTTTTTAAGAAGCCTAGGGGCACTATAAACAATCATCCTTTAAAGTCCCGTCTCTCCTTCAGGGCTCTGAACCAGTCCTTGTGATTTAGGCCCCAAGCAAATCCAAGTGACTGTCAGCTAATCAAAGCCCACGGAACTCCCCTGGATGGGAGGGGCTGAGCCAGCTTAGCATTAAAAATAGGGAAGAAACTTCTTTATTCATAGACAGGGATTTCTGGTGACTCTGGAAAGGCCCATCAGCTTAGCCAGGCTTTGATTGGGCTTTCTAGTTAGGGTTTGGAAGTCCACTCAGGGAAGAAAGCTATTTTTGTGGTACAAATAAGCATCCTGTTAAGGGCCTAAGTGGTCTGTGCAGGATCTGTGGAAAGGTGCTCTGTGGGAGAAAAGAGCAGCCTTGAACCTTTTGAGGGACCCCCATGTCCACAGAAAGGGGAATCAGATCTCCCCTCGGCCTTTCCTTTATATATCCTTTATATATCTTTATATATCTAAATTATTTTATATATCTTAGTTATCCACACATCATATTTATCTTCTGTTAAATAAATCTTGGCTATTCATTTCCATCTAAGAAGGAGGCATCACTATTTACCTCACAAATAACCTGCAGCAGGTTTCCAAATAAGAGACCTTTAGGGAGCCCACAGCTTACATGCTACCAAACTTTATTTTAAAGCTTAAGCCCCCTCCCCTTTATATTTGACTGTGGACAGTGGGTATACAGATAGGCTAGAGTGAAGGATTGGATATTCATCATTCCAGAAGGCACTTGCCACAGATCCTCCCACCACATAGCTACCACAAGGGCCTTCCTAAAAGGTTTAGGGGTGACATATGACAGGAAGCTAGGCCTCCAATTTACCCATCCCTATCCCCAATTTTCCACCCTGAAGGAACTGAGGAACAGGAGAAAAATAGTCTCTATATAGTGACTCTCTAAGAATTACTCCTAGTCTCCATGGTAAAGAGATTAAAGACTATGAGAGCAACCTAGAGTTTTACCTGGAAGTCACATCATCTCCAAACTCTGCCCTCTCAGGTCTCACCCCAACATCTCCCTGTATTTGCCAAAGCGATGTTGGGAACCTTAGAAGCAGCATTCCGTTGAGATGCCAGAGATCGCCGCAGCTGAAACTTGGTAACAGGTGTCCCATTGGATACACAGTTCGAGCGGGAGATCAGGGCACCAGGCATTGGTCTGTCACCTGTTGCTGCGGCGATCTCTGGCATCTCAACGGAGCCTAGCCATCCCTATGGTGGCGCTGTTCTGAGAGGTCGATATAGCGATATACCGCTATATCGATCTAAACTGACGTTCCAAAAAAAAAAAGCCCGAGATCGCGCACGCCGGCGGGCGAAAAACGGTGCGAAAGCGAAAGCGGCTGGCGCTGGTGAAACCGAGATAAGAGCGGGACAGTGTGAAATGGCTCGCTTCAATCACGGAACCCTACTGGGGAAAAAAACATGTGTCTGAAAACTCCCGTCCCTGTCTCGGATTACTGCAAGCGGCACAATACCGACTCCCTTCCGGTTTCCACCGGTAACTGTGAAAAGGGCCATAGTCATTGAGGTAGGCTGGCTTGCGATGCTCTCTGGTGGACTGCCTGAGCCCCGGAAGGGGTGGGGAAGTGGATGCAATTGCAACGGCAGTGAGTGGAGGGGCTGCTGCTGTATCGCTCTCAGCCAGCGGTTCCCGGGCCTCCGTGACTGCCGGCTCTGCCTGAAGGGCAGGGCTCGGGGCCCTGCCTCCACTGTGTCGGTCAGGGAAGGAGTGGAGGTGGCAATCTGGTTGTCAGGACTGTAATCCTCGACTTCTACCCCGGGGCTCTTGTGGGACCTCAACTGGTCGATGTGCCTCCTTATGGACCCCCCCCCCCCTCTGTTGTAACCTTGTACATTACAGACCCTGGCAACCCTTGCCAGAATCCAAGCAGCCCCCTACCAAAGTTCTGCTGGGTGCAATCGGTCTAGTAGGGCGGCCCATGAGGAGTTCGGCAGGGCTGCGGCCCGTGGCCGATGAGGGAATACAGTGCTGTGATAGTAAGAATTCTGCAAGGTGGCCCTCCCAGTCTCCCAGATGATGTGGTGGAGCAATTCTTTAGACGTCCGCACCATCCTTTCGGCCTGGCCATTGGTGACTGGGTGGAATGGGGCTGACCTGATGAGCAACCAGGACCACGGGTTTCGTATGGATTCCCAGTGCTGCACCAGAGCCCGGTGAGGCGCCAGCCAGGGCTTGTGGTCTGTATGGATGATGAAGGGCTGGCCGTATAAGTAATCATGGAATTTTTTTTACTCCTGCCACGATTGCCAGGCCCTCGTCTATTTGCACGTAGTTGCACTCCGGTTTCTTCAATGTTCTGAAGCAATAGGCCACTGGGACTTCCCTGCCATCTGGCAACACATGAGCCAGGATGGCACCCACCCTGTAGGGGGAGGCGTCACAGGCCAAAACAACAGGCATCCTCTCGTCGAAGTGCGCCAGCAAGCTGTTGGATGTCAGGAGGTCTTTAACGGCCTGGAAGGCGGAGGCTTGCAAGCGGCCCCAAACCCACAGAGCCCTTTTGTCTAAGAGCTTATGCAAGGGTTTTGCTACCACCACCTTGTGGGGGAGGAAGGCAAGGTAAAAGTTGAGGAATGATTGCAATTCGGCTTTGTTAGTGGGGGCTGGTGCGTTGCAAATGGCTGTGATTTTGTCCTTGAATGGGTGGATCCCATTCGTATCCACTGTGTACCCCAAAAGTCTATTGTAGGGACTCCCAACAGACATTTTTCCCTCTTTACCTTGAGTCCCACCTCATTGAAACGCTGTAGTACGGTGCGGAGGCAGCTGGCGAATTCCTCTTCCGTTGCTGCGGTGATTAGCGCATCGCTGTACCCTGGGAATCCCTTTTAAGAGAGAGTCCATTAAGCTCTGAAAAATCCCCGGGGCTATGCTGACCCCGAACTGGAGGCGCTTTACCCGGAAGGCGCCCCGATGTGTGACTATGGTTTGGGCCTCGACCATGGGGGCATCCACCAGCAATGTAAGGAAAAGCCCCCTACTTTTCATACACATGGGCATCGTGATCACCAGTATGGTTGCCAGGGTGCCTGGAGTTTTGACTCGCACACATCTGCTCTAAGAAGTGGACTTTGCCCACGGTTTCTAAGGCTTATGTGGATACTATAAGCCTCAGCTTTGCAGCAGCATTCTACATCTCTGGATGGGTGTTAGCCAGAACTACAGACGAGCTTCCAGCTGTTCCTTGTGTGCCCAGTCTTGGCCGCTGCAATGGAAGAAGCCATGCCACCATGAACTGTACAGGCATACAGTTTCTAGCTTGTTTCCATGAACCAAAGGCTAACACCACCAGAATCCATCTTGTTTTCCTGACTCCATGTCCAACAGCTGCTTCAACTTGTACATAAGGCAATCAAGCTTATCCAGGCATGGATCTTGCCAGACCACTCAAGCCTTTGTGCAACGGAACTCAAGACAAAGACTGGTGCCAGGAAGAAGACTAAAGAAGAGGAAGACCATCTTCTGCTAGAGCCAAGTTCCTTTTGTGTAAACCGGGTGTTACCTAGGCCACAATTTGACTCTCTATTGTCACCCTTTCAGATAAGCTCCCTAATCTTGAGTGTTCCCCACCCAGTAGTCACTTCTATTCTTCTTTCCAACTGTCACTTTGGAGCCTCCCCTGGTCCGTTTCAATCTGAAAGTTCTCTCAGGTATCCAGGATCCAGGCAAGTCCATTGGTCAAGAGCAAGCACCCAATTAGGTGTCACCAATGCACTTTCTATTGGCTACTGCAGTAGTCCAGCCCTTATGGTCACTGCAGAGCCTCCCCTTTCTCCTCCCCCGTACCTCCCATCCCCTGAGGGTCCAAGGTAGTCTATTTAATCTCTGACCCAGCTCCCCACATGTGTGCTTCTATCGGTATCCCACTTTCTGCTGCATAGATCCATCCCCGATTCCTGATCAGTTTCGGGTCCCTTACCCGCACCCTCACTCGTCGCCAATTGGAGCCTTCCTTGAAGACTATGATAGGTAATTATTACCCTGTGTGTCTACCCTTTTTGTTCCCCTATCCATCTATCTATATGTCCTAGGACTGTATGTGTGATTGTATGAACATTTTATCTTGTATGGAAGTCTATATATATTTCCAATAAATTATAATTGATTTTACTAAATTAGAGTCCCTATTATTTTAAGCACTATTCTCTGGTTGGTTAATCTTGTATACATTGGGGAAAAGATCCCTAGTGAGCCAGGTGCCCGCCTGACTAATTCCCCAACCTCATTTTGAGGGCATTTCGGCTTACAGCAATTGCTGGTACTCTTGGGCCAGATCCAGCTTTCCCCCCCCCCCAAATTGGTGCCTGCTATGGATGCTAACACATGACTGACAACCGGGACTGGGTAGGCGTGGTCCTGCAGCACTTTATTGATCATGCATTTGTAGTCTGCACAGATATGGACACTCCCGTTTGGCTTGACTGGGGTGACGATTGGGGTTTCCCATCGTGCATTGGCAACTGGCTCCAGGACCCCTTGTGCTACTAGGTGTTCTAACTCTTCCTCTATCTTGGGTTTCAAGGCAAAGGGTACCCACCGAGCCTTTAGCCGTACAGGTGGCATATTGGAGTTTATTTGTAACGACATGGGGGAACCTGTGTATGTTCCTAGTGTCCCATTGAAAACTGCCAAGAACTCCCCACACATGTCCTGGAAATCCGTGCTGGCGGGGGCATGATGGATTCCCTCTACTCGGATCCCAAATGGTGCAAACCAAGCCCGGCCCAACAGGCTACTCAGGTCTCTCGAAAATTTCCCGTATTGCACCTTGACTACCCTAGCCGCTTTGATGCCAATCGCTCTTTTCTGGAAGTCTTGCATGAGCCCGGGGGACAGGTATAGCTTAGGTCCCCCCTTGGGGCAAAGTTTCTTTAGGATCTGAGAGGAGATGATGGTGTGTGTGGCCCCTGAGTCAACTTCCATCTGACAGGAGGTGCCCTCAATAAACACTGTTATTTTGAGTTTATCTGGAGATGGCACGCGGATGTCACATACCTGTCCAACCAATGCGGTGATGGCATTGATATCCTCTATGACGGCGACCTCATAGCAGTGGCCATTTTTTCCGCCCTTCCGACGGGGGGCGCTCTCTCAGGTTGGTGTTACTTTCGAGTGGCAGACCCGGGCGAGGTGACCCTTATTCCCGCACTGGTGGAAGACGGTGTCCCAGAATCGGCAGAAGTGGCGCTCGTGGTTCTCCCTGCAACTTGCACACTCTCTAGCTGATGCGCTTTCGGTCACACGTGGATGATGGTGCTTCGTGGCAGTGTGGTGGAGCTTGAGAGTGTTGTCTCCCCCTGAGTCGTCCGCATCAGAGGAGGATGAGGAGGTTTGGTGAGCTTCCGCCGCCATGCTCTTCGCCTGCGATTTCTCATAGGTGGTTGCCACTTTGATCGCCTTGGGGAGATCCATCTCATCTTTCCCAAGCAGCTTCCTCCTCAGCGGCTCGTCCCGTAGCCCAAAAATAAACCGGTCCCTTAGTCTTTCCTCCAATCGGTGAAACTCACAGTGGAGTGACAGCCGGCGGAGGGCCCCAATGTAGTCAATGGCAGACTCGTTGGGCCGCTGCCTGCGCGTGGAAAAGTCGAAGCGATGGGTCAGGACTGATGACTGTGGTGCGAAATGGGTCATCAGGGCAGCGGTAATGTCCATGTAGGAGGCATCCTTGAGGAGGGTGGGCACCATTAGCCCCTGGGCTAGCTCTTGGGTGTTCATCCTGCATGAGCTGAGGAATAGCAATCTCTTTTTATCCCCCACAACTCCATGGTAGTGGATGAAGTTCTCCAGTCGATCCAACCAGGTATCCCATCGCTCTGGGCTGGTCACATCGAACTCAGGAATCATTCCTGGCATAGCGGCCATTGTCAGCGCTGGTGGTGCATGCGTGGTACGGAATGCCCATAGCTGCTGGCCTCACTTACCAGGATCCCACCTTAATCGCCACTATCATATAGAGGGTTCTATACAGTAATGAGGCGAGGTGGTAGTGAACATAGCTCTTTTATTGAACACAGCATGGTATAGCGCTGCCTACAAAGACTAGCTGCTAGGGCCATGGGGGCCTCTATATATACACACCCGAAGTTCCCAAGCTGCCTGCGACTGGACCGTTCAAACCAGTCGGGGGCTCTTGATTGGAGCAGGGCAGCAGGGATTTGGATCCTGCTGCCTATTGTTCCTCAAGCTCTGTCCTTCTGGCCCCAGTGAGCCAGGCATGAACTGTAGCTTATAGATACAATTCTAAGCACATATACAACAGGTACCATCATTTGGAATGGTACCTGGAAGTTTAATAATGTTCCTAAAAACATCAAATATAGAGGGTGATGAGATCTTTTAGGTAAATATTCTGAGACCACCCCCACCCCACCCCCTGGTGTATGTGGGGATGATAGATTGCCAAATTACTAGGACAAATCAGCTCACACATTTCAAGTGCTACTAACTGTAACTTGAGCTACAAAAATTTTAAAGGCATGGAGGTAAACATTACTACCTATTAATGTCTACAATCATACAGCAGTTAAAAGGTAGGCTAAGAGTCAGATGAACTGTTTGCAGCTCTAATATGATAGTATGGCACTGAAAGAAGAGATAATCAGACTGAGGGACTAGGAAGATTACCTCTTGAAATTAATAGACATGTTTAACAAACTGAACTTTTAGTCAATGTTTTAAATGCTCCATGCTTTAAAAGAAAGCCCTCATGAAACCTATGCCTCTATATTAAGAAAGGAAAACTAATTTCCCTTCCTTTTTTTTTTATTAAATTTCAATTTCCTGAATTATACATCTCAGCTTACTGTTTATCAAAGGTCATACAAAATTTGTATGAAACTGAGTTCATTATCCAAGGCTTAAATCTGCAATTAGAATGGTATGTTCAACTTGAAAATTAATATGTTGGGCATTATGTGTAAAAAGGGGGTCTGTGTGGAGAAAGGGATAAAGAAAACAGAAACTTAAAACATATAAACTTATATTCAAATTAGTATCAAATGTTGGGAACCTTATTTGTCCTGAATATTGACAGAAAGTATCCATTAGAACAGTTTTTAAAAAATCCCTGATGTACTGGAAGGTGACATCAGAAAGTGAGGAACATTGTTTTTTCTTCCACACAGTAGGTGTCACTAATCGACTTCCAGTCATCTGTTATTGCAGGATGTTCAGAAAGTTTTAGAAAAATATTATACCAGACCAGAGGTTCAAAGAGCAAGTGTTTGCTTGCTTATTTTGAAGTAGACTGTGGAATTCAGCCTCTCTCTCTGTCTACAGACAAAGAAAAAAATAACCAAGTTAGATACTGGAAACCATTCCACTAACTGAGGCATTTTCCTTGGGCAAACTAAACCCTTCTTCTGTTGCAAGATATCTTGTGGAGCAAATCTGCTGGATATAGCCCATGGCCTTTTCCATTTGGCTGACAGTAGGGCTACCAACACCATGTTGGGAAATTCCTAAAGATGTGGGGGTGAAGCTGCTGTGTACAGTGGAGTTTGGGGAAGGAAGGGACCCCTGCAGGTATAATGTCATAAAGTTGTTGTTGTTCAGTTGCACAGTCGAGTTCGACTCTTTGCGACCCCGTGGACAAAGTCATCCCAGGCCTTCCTGTCTTCCAGCATCCTCAGAAGTCTGCTCAAATTCGTGTTTGTTACATCATTAACACTGTCCAGCCATCTCATCTTTTTCCGTCCCCTTCTTTTTTTGCCTTCTGTCTTTCCTAGCATCAGGATCTTCTCCAGGGAGTGCTCCCTTTTCATTTGGTGGCCAAAGTATTTGAGCTTCAGCTTCAGCATCTGACCTTCCAGGGAACAGTCTGGGTTGATTTTCCTTAGGACTGACTGATTTGATCTTCTTGCAGTCCAAGAGACTCTCAAGAGTCTTCTCCAGCACCACATCACAAAAGCATCTATTCTTCTGCGCTCAGCTTTCCTTATGATCCAGCTCTCACAACCATGCATTACTACTGGGAATACGATCGTTTTAACTGATCTTTGAAAACTGAAGGTCAGTTGTAATTCCAGGAGTTCTCCAGACCCTACCTGGAGATTGGTGACCCTAGGTTTTGGTGATTGACTGAGGCATGTTCTGTCTGAAGAATAACTTTCAAACATTATTGGAAACTCCACTTGCTACCAAATTTAGCTGCCTATCTGTTAAGTGCTGGCCTTGACCTTTGAACTTGAGTTTGACTGAAGTTTAAGATTGACAAGACTGAGGTGCAGTTGTGAGTCTCCAGGTGCACATGTGTGGATTTATGACTCTGTGCTTTGAGACCAGTTCTTTTAGCACTAGGTTCTGCTGGGCACTCTGTGATTGTACTGGTACTTCTTGGCAGGGCTTTTTTGTAGCAGGAACTCCTTTGCATATTGGGCCACACACTCCTGATGTAGCCATTCCTCCAAGAACTTACATCAGGCCATGTACTAAGAGCCCTGTAAGCTCTTGGAGGATTGGCTACATCAGGGGTATGTGGCCCCATATGCAAAGGAATTCTTGCTACAAAAAAAGCCCTGCTTCTGGGCTTTGTACATTGCACTGGTTCTCCTCTGCTTGCAAGAATGCCCCCCTTTGCATGGACTGGAATTTGCCACATTGGCACTGGGTTCTGTTAGACACTAGTACATTACACTGGTTCTGCTAGGCACTCTGTATACTGCCCTGGTTCTGCTTGGCTTGCAAACTTCCCCCCCCTTGCTTGGATTGTGATTGAGCTGGCATTGCCACATTGGCACTGGGTTCTGCTGGGCATTAGTACATTACACTAGGTTCTGCCCCCCACCTTCAGTTTCTACTGCTGTGATCCACTGGTGTGACCTTAATATTATTGGGTTTGCACTACCACAGTGGCACTAGGTTTGCTGGGCACATTGTATTGGTTCTGCTGGGCTGGCAAAAATGCACACATCTCTTCAATTTCTATTGCAAAAATTATTGGGGGTTTTGATTTTGTTTTGCTGAGCTTCTATTGCCCCCCCCTTTTTTTCTAATTGGAAACACTGGAGAATGGAGGCACCTTCTCTGAAAGGCTGTAACTCCAACCCCCTAAATCCAATAATCACCAACCTGTCAAGCATGCAGGTTCAATGACGAGTCGAAGTTGATACAAAGACTACGTTTATTGATAGATCGATACTTTGGCTCAAGCCATTGCTTGAGAAGAATGAAACCGCTACATTGATACACAACTTTTAAGACACACTTCAAAGGGATTCCTATGGCAGGAAGAGCAGGGGAGCGTTCACACATAGAATATCAAAACTGCATACATTCCCAGGGCATTACCAGGCATTCGGCCTTGCAATGCCCAGATGGCTCATCCTCCCGGAGGAGAATTCATGGGAAGGTGTTGATTGCTTTGTTCCCTCTAATTAACAGTCATAAAGCAAGAGAAGAGCCAGGAAAGAATAATAAACTAGCAACATTTGGTTCTCTGGAATCCTACCCAGGTCTGCTTTTAGTCAGGCCCTAAAACCATTAATTGATCAAAATTAGCCATGCTTGACACAACCATGAAGGCTAGGTAGAGAAGAGGCAACCAGATATCCTCTATGAGTTTGATGTCTCTAGCTTGCACAGGATCTGTTCTATATACTCCTGAAACTCCTGAACCTGTGCCTGTCAGAATGACCCTCTGTCAGCTCTCATTTCCCCAGAAAGCACTTTCCTGGAGACACCTTCGGGGGGGTGGGGCTGTGACTCTATAAACCCATAAATCCAATCCTTACCAAGCATGGAGGGCAGATAGAGAAGTCAGTCAGAGATCCCATGCAAGTTTGTGTCTCTAGCATACCAGGGGAGGGGACGTCCTACCATACTATGAACCTCACAAACTGAACTGGTTTGTTTAGCTCTTTAATGTTCATGATGGCTCGTGGATGGAGAACAGGGCATGCCACAACCCATTAACTAAACTGAACCAGTTTATACCCATCCCTAGCTGAGTGTCAAGCATATGTATTCTTGTTGGTATAGAACTGTATTGTTTATCCTTGCTCTTGGCTGGTGCATATCAAAGCCATGTAACCCATTCTCTAGTTTACACCTCTTGTAACAAATGCAGGAATTCCAGCTTTGAAGATAAAGCCTCTCGGGACAGATTCCCAGGCCTCAGCCTGGGACCCAGGATGTTATTAACCACAAAAGTTAACTGAACCTGTGAATGTAGCACTTCACACGCCTATGTTAGAATTCCGAGCAATCTTTAGTATTCTTATGATGTACTTCTTAAATCCAGCTGCTATACAATACAATGTATCACTCTCAATATGGTCCTTGGATGAGTAACATGGATTATCAATAAACCAATACTTTGTTTCTAAACATTGTTTGGATCTTTTGAAACTCCTATGCTTGACACTGAGCATTTGGGAGGCCAGAAGTGACATTGTGTGATGATGTGCAGAATCATAATGTCATTTTCAGTTTATACCCAGAAGTGAAATCATGATGCTCTAGGAGTTTGCCAGTCTTTTATTTTTTTTACTCTACAGATGTGTAAATTCCTTGAATTTCACATCATTGCACAACATTGCTTCTCACTCTCTGCTCATACTGCTCATACATTGCTGGAGTAAAGAGGCCTGGTGGGGCTTGAAGCCCGAGGGTGGGAACTTGGCTACTGCTCTAGGGAACATGGTAGCCCTAATTAGCAGTTGCAGAAATCACAGGGACAAACAGCCATGCATGTCAAAAGACTCTAGTAAGGTGGGATAAGCAAGTGTGTCCTTCTTTCGCTTCACAACAGCCTGCTTACTCAAATGGCTGTTTATTCATGTGGGTTTCAGAACGTGATTTCAGTTTTGTGAATTTTAAAACCCAACTATTGTTTTATTTATTATTTGTGTCCATCACAATATTATGTGATTTGTAAGCTACTCTGAGCCTGTTTCATTAGGATGGCGGGATATAAATGAAAAAATAAATAAATAACCCCTAGAAATCAGCTTTCTGGGGGACAAAAAAACCTGCTGGGAGTAGGGGTTGCAGTGAAAACCTACATTTATAAGTGCCTTCTGGTAACATATAAATGTATTCAGTGTATGATTAGAATGTATTTTACATTTTAAGAATTTGTTACAAATTGCCACAGTTTTGTAAGTTGCTTGGAGAGCCTTCTGTATCCCAAAAGGAAGGGTATGTGCCTATGTCTAATTGATAGCGTTTACCACAGCTTACAAAAGTGGCTTATGTGAGGATAACATGGGAACATTTCATGTATATCCACCCTGAACTCCTCCTCTTCACTTTCTCTCTCTGAATGCCCATTCTCAAGTTTCTATCAGTTTCACAAGACCAGAAACCTAAAATGAGTTGGGATCCTGTGCTCTAACGGAGTCTCTAAATGAGCCTCTGTCAAGCAATGTACATCTTTCCTTTAATAATATAATGCTAATAGTATAATGCTAACTGAATGTATCTGTGAAGCTCCATGAATGTTACTAACCAGGGGTCAAGCTGGGCACATCAAAACCGGGAATATCTAGGGGGTAGTTTGCGCCTTTTTTGCCTCTCTCGCTTTTACTAACAAATGCAGGAATTCGCTCTTTGAAGATAAGCGCCTCCAGGGACAGGTTCCCAGGCCTGATCCCAGGGAAGGAAACCACAGGAGATAAGGGATGGCCGTGTGAAGATTCACACGTAAACACAGCATTGTTTAGAGAATGTAGCTTTGTTTAGAAAACCCTTTGATGTGCCACCTTTAAGTATGCCTTTCACTGTTACTGTGTATCAGTTCCAATCCTTAGCTCAATCTTGGATTATCAATAAATCATACTTTGTTTCAAATCAAGGACTGATTTCTTTGAGATCTAATTGCTTGACACCCTCTTGGCCCTCTCCCGTAGAAGAAAATGTTTACCATTCCCAGTTGTGTGGTGATGTCTGATACGAGTACTTGCCACATTTATTGATCCTTGCAAATATTAATCAGCAAGTTTAATTTTTTTTCATTTCTCAGCTGCCATATTCTCACTACCTGAGGTCCAAAGGCTTCTTATTGCAAAATTCATTGCTATATTTTAAAAGGAACTGTTGAAGACTGTATTTTAAGAAAATCATAGACAACTAGATAGTTTCCACAGCTCTGTAGTGAAACACACCAAAATCCTTGTTCCTCATGAGCAGGAACGCACAGGAATGCCGTTCTGGCTAGCTTGGCATCAGGGAGTGTGGCCTAATATGCGAAAGAGCTTCTGATGGGCTTTTTCTGCAAAATGCCCTATGCTAAACAATGGTAATGTCAGAAGGTGTGGCCTAATATGAAAATGAGTTCCTGCTGGGCTTTTTCTACAGAAAAGGCCCTGTTCATGAGCATAATCTAGTCAGAATGCCACAGGCTAAAAAATATCACAAAAAATTATAATAGAATTCTTGAAGTGGATTCCTGAGGTAGGAAGCTGTTAACTCAATATGCCAAATGCCCATGGTAACTCTTCTAAACAAAGAAATATATCATGCGAACATGGAAACCTTCCCATGATTAGTAAATCATTTAAACTAGCCCTAATAAATAAGCTGCCTAGTAAATTCATGTCAGATCATGCAAGATTTCAGCCAGAAGTGTCTCAGCTCAGAAATAACTGTGCATCTGATCATTCACATTATGCAGGATTCCTTGTTTTTGTTTAGTGTAAGCACTTCTCACCAATGCCAATCTTTCAAAAGTTTGTTAAATGTGAATACTGCGGATATACAACCTTCCTCTCTGTTTTGTTTTATTTTTTTAACTAGACCTTTGCCAATGGAATGTTACACTCTTCCCAAACTCCCCTATATGTTTAAGAAGCTCCAAATGGCATTTTAAATCTCATTTTGCTACATCTATAGAAATGACAGGAGCATTCAGACACAAAGGGCTCCCCCCCACTACCAATTCATGTGGTAACCTATGCAAGTTTGGTCATTGATTTCTCTGGAAGGAAAATTGGATACATGTCGGATAGCAACAAATAATGCAGCTATTCATCACTTGGGCTTGGGCTTAAGGAACCAAAGGCCCTTGAAGTTCTCCAATTGTAGTTATGAAAACTGGGGAGAAGGATGCATTGTTGATAAGAGAATGATGTATTGCCTCATAAACAAATCCAGACTGAGACCTTTTTTTTTTAAGAGTCTTACTCTATACAGTAGTCTCTTATAATAGTCGACCCACCCTTGTCCCCCACACGAGCCATTTTCTAATGTATTTGCAATAATTTCATTTAAGGACTTATAAACAGATGAAAAAAAAACAAGCAAGTCACAGTTTCCTATGGGGCCTTACAAAGGGGATAGTATGAGGGATTGGCTGCAAGTTTTTTTCAGGAAGTTAGCAGAAACACACCTTCTGGGCTGCCTTTGCACATTTTGCTTTTGCATAAAAATTATGAATATGCATTTGCTATCTCAGAATGAGATACAAAGGGAGACAGAGAGCGGCCACATTTGTACATGTAAGTCATTTGTACATGTAAATTTCTCCAATAAGGCAAATAGCAGTTCCCTGAGAAAGTTCCATATCAGTGGGATGGGAGACGATGCTTAAGCATCCCCCCTCCCTATTACTGCCCTGATCCAAATTGGACTGCCACATACCTGAGAATCTACATTTGAACAGCAAAAGAGGATGACTGGAGGCCAATGTTGTGTGGAGAATCAAAAAACAAAAACAGTGTTCCATTTTATAAGCAAAGACAGAGCAGATCTTGCATGTGAAAGCAGCAGCAATGGGTCTTGTTTCTGACTAACAGAAATCCATGTCATCCAAGAACTGAAATCCTTTTCTCCGTTAGGAATTCTTCCTGAAGTTCCCAGTGGCTGCCCAGGTTCTTCAGTTTGCTGCTGCCCAGGTTCAACTGCACACCCAGCAAGGCAGGGGGACAAGTTTATATCTTTTGTAGCAATTAGTACCTTAGCTTAAATGTTCCTGGCCAAAATAAAGAGTCAAAACAAATTATTCTCTTTCTAAGTTTAAGTCCACAGCAATTTCATGAGTATGTTGCCTGGAGGCTCAAGCTAAAAACTCTGCATAGAAGAATCAAGAGTTTATAGGCTTCTGTTAATCTTAGACATTATGTCATTATTCAAAATATTACTTTACTACTGCTCTATGCTCAAAAGTGTGTGTGTGTGTGTGCACATGTAGACATACTCAAACTTAGTTAATTAGTCTGTTGGGAAAAGGATATCGGATACTATGCCCATAACATTTTGCAAGAATGATTTGAATGGAATTTAAAAGGCTTTTAAAGTGAGGAAACAGGTAAATGTGATTCACTGTGCAGGGTTCAGTCTCCAGACATTTGTTTGAACTTTACCTCCTTCATGTAAAGATTTTCTATGTGTGTTCATGGTTTTCTAGAACTGGGCTAGATGCTCAAAGATTTTGAATTCTGGAAGGGGGTTCTTGGCATTAGCTTTCTTCATTTCTATCTGAAGCAGCTGAGGATGTCTCAGCTAGAACACTTTGGGCACCAACACAAAGAAGAGAAGTCCGGTCTCCGGTGGTGTCAAGATCCTCGGTCTGAGGCTGAGCAGTAGAGTAGTCTGCAGGCCTCAAAACAGCCTTTCCTTCAGACTAGGATTGCCAGCTCTGGGTTGGGAAAGACTTAGAGATTTCAGGGGTACAGCTGTCAAGAGTCACTCCATCTTTGTTCCTCTTAAGAACATAAGAGCATAAGAGAAGCCATGTTGGATCAGGCCAATGGCCCATCCAGTCCAACACTCTGGTCGTTTTCGCACTTACCTTCCGCCGGCGCGACCCCCCTCTTCACCGCGCAGGATCTGCGCGGATTTCACACTAAACGCTGCGGAGCAGCCAGAAAAGCCGGAAGCTCCCGGCGCAAAAGCCGCTCAAACTGAAACCGCCAAAAAGCAGTTTGGCGTTTGCGCGGCTTTTGCGACGGGGGCTTCCGGCTTTTCTGGCTGCTCCGCAGTGTTTAGTGCGAAATCCGCGCAGATCCTGCGCGGTGAAGAGGGGGGTCGCACCGGCGGAAGGTGAGTGCAAAAACGACCTCTGTGTCACACAGTGGCCAAAATTTTATATATATATATATATATATATATATATATATATATATATATATATATATATATATATATATATATATATATATATATATATATATATATGTATATATACATATATATATATGTATATATATAATATACATATATATATATATATATATATATGTATATACACACACACACACACACACACTGTGGCTAATAGCCACTGATGGACCTCTGCTCCATATTTTTTTCTAAACCCCTCTTGAAGGTGGCCATGCTTGTGGCTGCCACCACCTCCTGTGGCAGTGAATTCCACATGTTAATCACCCTTTGGGTAAGTAAGTAAGTAAATTTTTATTTATACCCCGCCCTCCCCACCAAGGCAGGCTCAGGGCAGCTTACAGAACATGATATGAAATCATGATATCACAATAACAGATAAAATCAATCAACAATATAAATACAAATATAAAGTAATTTTAAAAAGTTAGAACAATACAGTGGTGCTACAGTCTCTATTTATCCGGCAGCGTAATATTTATTCTGGTTATATCTTAAAAGTTTCTTGGAAGAGGGCAGTTTTGCAGGACCTGCAGAACTGATTGAGGTCCTGCAGGGCCCGCACCTCGTCTGACAGCTGATTCCACCATTGGGGGGCTTTTATAGAGAAGGCCAGCTCCCTGGTTGTTTTAAGTTTGGCCTCCATAGGCCCAGGAATTTCCAGGAGATTTTGTGAACTGGAGTGCAGTGCTCTCTGGGGAACATATGGAGAGAGGCGATCCCTGAGGTAGGCAGGTCCTCGGCCATATAGGTTTTTATAGGTGATAACCAGCACCTTGTAACAAACCCAGTATACAATTGGCAACCAGTGCAGTTCCCACAGCCTAGGCCACACGTGTTCCCACCGAGATAGTCCCACTAGTAGCCTGGCTGCTGCGTTCTGCACTACTGCAGTTTCCGCGTTCGGTACAGGGGCAGCCCCATGTAGACGGCATTACAGTAGTCCAATCTCGAGGTGACCGTCACATGGATCACTGTTGCCAGGTTGCCTCGCTCCAAGAAGGGGGCCAACTGCCTTGCCCGTCTAAGATGAAAAAAGGCGGATTTGGCAGTGGCCGCTATCTGGGCCTCCATTGTCAAGGAGGACTCCAGTAGCACTCCCAAGCTCCCGAATTCCCGCGCTGGTACCAGTGGCGTCCCGTCAAAAGCTGGGAGGGGAATCCCCCCTTCCGGGGTGCTGGGGCCTAGGCAAAGGACCTCTGTCTTCGCTGGATTCAATTTCAACCCACTCAGCTTGATCCAATCAGCAAAGGCTTGCAATGGGTGAAGAAGTACTTCCTTTTATCCGTTTTAACCTGTCTGCTCAGCAATTTCATCGAATGCCCACGAGTTCTTGTATTGTGAGAAAGGGAGAAAAGTACCTCTTTCTCTACTTTCTCCATACCATGCATTATCTTGTAAACCTCTATCATGTCACCCCGCAGTCGACATTTCTCCAAGCTAAAGGGTCCCAAGCATTTCGACCTTTCTTCATAGGGAAAGTGTTCCAGCCCTTTAATCATTCTAGTTGCCCTTTTTTGGACTTTCTCCAATGCTATAATATCCTTTTTGAGGTGCGGCGACCAGAACTGCACACAGTACTCCAAATGAGACTGCACCATCGATTTATACAGGGGCATTATGATACTGGCTGATTTGTTTTCAATTCCATTCCTAATAATTCCCAGCATGGTGTTGGCCTTTTTTATTGCAAATGCACACTGTCTTGACATTTTCAGTGAGTTATCTACCACGACCCCAAGATCTTTCTCTTGGTCAGTCTCTGCCAGTTCACACCCCATCAACTTGTATTTGTAGCTGGGATTCTTGGCCCCAATGTGCATTACTTTGCACTTGGCCACACTGAACTGCATCTGCCACGTTGACGCCCACTCACCCAGCCTCAACAGGTCCCTTTGGAGTTCCTCACAATCCTCTCTGGTTCTCACTACCCTGAACAATTTAGTGTCATCCGCAAACTTGGCCACTTCACTGCTCACTCCCAACTCTACATCATTTATGAACAAGTTAAAGAGCATGGGACCCAGTACCGAGCCCTGCGGCACCCCACTGCTTACTGTCCTCCATTGCGAAGGCTGCCCATTTATACTCACTTTCTGCTTCCTATTACTCAGCCAGTTTTTGATCCACAAGAGGACTCTCAAGCTTTCTAAGGAGCCTTTGATGAGGAACTTTATCAAAAGCTTTCTGGAAGTCAAGGTAAACAACATCTATCCGGTCTCCTTTGTCCACATGTTTGTTCACCACCTCAAAGAAATGTAACAGGTTAGTGAGGCAAGATCTTCCCTTACAGAACCCATGCTGAGTCTTCCTCAATAACCCGTGTTCATCAATGTGCCTACTCATTCTGTCCTTGATAATGCTTTCTACCAACTTTCCCGGTATTGAAGTCAGACTGACTGGCCTGTAATTTCCCGGATCTCCTCTGGAACCCTTTTTAAAGATGGGGGCGACATTTGCTACCTTCCAGTCCTCAGGAATGGAGGCAGATTTCAATGAAAGATTACAGATTTTTGTCAAAAGATCCACAAGTTCAACTTTAAGTTCTTTCAGAACTCTTGGATGTATGCCATCCGGATCCTGTGACTTATTAGTTTTTAATTTGTCTATCAGTTGTAGGACCCCCTCTTTTGTCACCTCAATCTGACTCAGGTCTTTCAGCACCCCTTCCAAAATTAGTGGTTCTGGGGCGGGCAAAAAGTTCTCATCTTCCACAGTGAAGACAGAGGCAAAAAATGCATTCAGCTTCTCAGCCATTTCCCTATCCTCCTTCAGTAATCCCTTTACCCCATGGTCATCCAAGGGCCCCACTGCCTCCCTGGCTGGTTTCCTACTTCTAATATATTTGAAGAAATTTTTATTGTTGGTCTTTATGTTTTTTTGCAATATGCTCCTCATAGTTCATTTTTGCCTGCCTGATCACAGTCTTGCATTTGATTTGCCACAGCCTGTGTTCCCTTTTACTAATCTCACTTGGACTGGTTTTCCACCGCTTAAAGGAGTCCTTCTTACCTTTTACAGCTTCCATTACTTTGTTTGTTAATCATGCAGGCCTTTTCTTATGCCTGTTTGTGTCTTTCCTAACTTGTGGTACGTATTTTATCTCTTGCCACATGTATCCAAATAGCTAACAGTTATACAATGCTTACTCTTGTGCTTGCTATGCTATGCTAGCTGATTGCTTTGAAGCATCCTCGCTGCTTATCTTGGGGGAGGGTGGCATGTCTGGAAACGCGCACGTTACTATGCAACCAAGGTCAAGAGAGCTGGTGGAGATGTGGCTGAGTGGGGAGATAACAGGCACCTGGGGTGATGATAGAGTAGGAGGGAACCCGTGCAAAATACCCACTGCAGCTTGGTGCGCTTAGCTTAAATTGTAACGGTCATGGCAAAGGGTTATAAGAGCAAGCAACTGGTGGGAGAGTCAGTTCCGACAACTCCTGTACCTTCCTATGATGCTGGAATAAAGATCTTGAACTATATTTGTCTGTTCCTTGCCTCTGGGTCTGACATTTTGTCAGAACTCAATCCATCCCTGAGCGGCCTGAACCCAGACTAACGATGGCTGGCGAACAGGACCAAGCCATGGGAACAACTATAGCCACCACAACCGACAAGGAGGAACCAAAGCCCGAAGGGCTGAGGGTGACTCCCACCACAGTGACAGTTCGGAGGAAAGAGTGGGGCTCCATGGATTTCTGGGAGAGTATTATTGGAGATCTGAGATAGGACCCCCACCAATGCACCCAACTCTCAGGACTGCAGAGGTCCTACCACCTTTGGGGGTTCCAGGGTGATGAGAATAGAGGGGACTACCCTTGTGCAAGTGGGTATGGTGTTAACAGGGAATGGTGTTAATGAGTGGGTGCAAGAAGCCCTTGCTAGCCAGAGCAGCCAGCTATGCGAAGAGATGAAGACCATGCATGCCTTCTTGATCCAGGAGATGTGCAACCTCGCCCAGCAGCTACAGATGGTGGCAGAGTGGGTAGTGCTCCCCCTACAAGTTCCGCGGCAGGGTGAGCAACCTGGAGCCCCTGCCAGAGGAGAGCCGCCTGCAGAAGGTGAGCCACCAGCAGGGGGTGAACCGGCTCCAGAACCCCAACCTAGGCTGGAGGAACCTGCTCCGGTGCCAACCGGACCCCAGGTCAGTGAAGCTAAGTTCGATGGGGACCCTGCAGAACTTGCCTACTTCATAGCATTGGTATAAGGTCACCTCAGCATGTAGCCATGCAACTTCCTGATGGAGCAATCGCATGTGGTATACATCGGGAGCTGCCTTTGTGGGGTTGCAGCTCAGCAGTATGTCACCCTGTTTGAGAGTCGGTCCTCGGCCCTGAATTCGGCCACAAACCTCCTGAGGGCTCTACGCTGTCACTTCAAGGACCCCCTGCAAGAGACCAATGTTATATTGGCACTACAGGACATGAGACAGGGCGCCGGGTCTCATTGAGGAAATACCTCAATGAATTCAGAGCGCTGAATTCAAAGGTCCACTGATGGTATGAAGGGGCCAGAATCGAACAGTTCAAGAGGGGCCTGAATTCCAACATTTATGGTGAGGCCCTGAAGATGGGGGAGCCAAGGGACTTGTTAAGGTGGATCCAATTAGCCTGTAAGATAGATTGCCCTCCATGATTGCCCTCCACAAGAAACAACAAAGTGGGCACCCCAAAAAGGGGCCGAGAGAAACCTTCAAGACTGAGCCTTCCCGAAAGGGCCCCCGAGTCACTCTCCCGAGAGGAGTGAGACTTTAGAGCCAAAGCCAAATTGTGTTTCAAATGGGAGGAGAACCACATTGCCAGCAAATGCTCAAGCAAACCAAGGGAGCCACGAACCTCCATGCCAATCAAACCAGAGGCAAAGAAGAAAGCTGGAGGGTTGGGGACCCTGATTGCCAAAGCCAAGTCTGCGGTACTCCAGTTCCGAGAACTGATCCTGGAAGAGTCCGAGGGGGAGGATGGAGATGGCCAGCTGCCAGGAAATGACAATGACCTGCTGTGAGGAGCACGCAACAGCAGGTCCAAGCCATAGCCGTGCCGCTAAATGTAAGATTATGTGGGACTTTGTATTATGTACCCATAACACTAGTAAACCCAATCACAAAATGGTTTTCCTGCATCAGGGCCCTACTGGACTCAGGATGCTCGAAAGACTTACTATCGCCCAGTTTGGTAGAAGCGCTAGGGCTGAGAACTGTGCCCATTAAAGAGTCTTATGTTTTTGAGCAGATGGACGGGAGCCCGATGAAGGAGGAACCATGCAGTATGGGGATGGAAGTGGTGGGAGAGCACTGGGAGCCCCGCACCTTCATCATAGCCCCAGCCGCCAAGTTCCAAGCCATCCTCACCCTAGAGTGGCTGGCCGATCACAACCCACTTGTCCAATGAAGTGGGAGCGCAATATATTTCTTAGACCCAGTGTGCGAAAATCACCGCTGGAACAAAAAGTGGGGGCCGCATCCTCCCCCCCAACTGGAAAAGTTGTGTGTTACCAAGGTTGAGGCACCCTCCCTACCCCTCGAATACCAAGTGTCAAGCAATGTGAATCTTTCCTTTAATAATATAATGCTAATAGTATAACGCTAACTGAATGTATCTGTGAAGCTTCATGAATGTTACTAACCAGGGATCAAGCTGGGCACATCAAAGCCGGAAATATTTAGAGGGTAGTTCGCGCCTCTTTTGCCTCTCTCGTTTTTACTAACAAATGCAGGAATTTGCTCTTTGAAGATAAGCACCTCCAGGGACAGGTTCCCAGGCCGGATCCCAGGGAAGGAAACCACAGGGGAGATAAGGAATGGCCATGTGAAGATTCACACGTGAATACAGCATTGTTTAGAGAATGTAGCTTTGTTTAGAAAACCCTTTGATGTGCTTCCTTTAAGTATGCCTTTCACTGTTACTACGTATCAGTTCCAATTCTCAACTCAATCTTGGATTATCAATAAATCATACTTTGTTTCAAATCAAGGACTGATTTCTTTGAGATCTAATTGCTTGACACCAAGATCTACATAAGGTGTTCAATGCCCAAGAGGCAGATGAGCTACCCCCTCACCGAGATATGGACTGCGCCATTGAGCTGGTAGAGGGGGAGCCACTGCCCAAAGCCAAACTGTACTTAATGAGCTAAGGGAAGCGGGAGGGGCTACAGAAGTAGGGGCTTTATGCGACCTGCCAAGTTCCCCCATGCCATCCCCTTATGCCTCAGAAATAAAAAAGACAGCAGTTTAAGGCCATGTACTGACTTTCGTGGGTTGAACACAATTTCTATGAATAATGTGTACCCTCTTCTGCTAATTCGGGACCTTTTGGGGAAAGTGTCCCAAGGAAAGATCTTTACCAAGCTCTATCTCCGGGATGTGCATCAAAGAGGAGGACAAGTGGAAGACTGTGTTCAACACCCCACTCAGACAATATGAGTACTTGGTCATGCCGTTCGGCCTCAAGGGGGCTCCAGGGGTGTTCATGAACTTAACCAATGAAGTGTTGCACAAGTACCTTTATAAGGGCATGGTTTGCTACCTGGATGATGTTTTAATATATTTCCAGGACCTACCCTCACACGTCCAGCTGGTAAGGGAGGTACTCCAGACATTGTATGAGCACAAACTGTTTGCCAAACTGTCCAACTGTGAATTCCATAAGATAGAACTCAATTTCCTGGAGTACCACATATCTACGGTTGGGTTTGGGGATGGACCCGAGCAAAGTACAAGCAGTGACTGATTGGGAACCTCCCCGCACCCGTAAACAACTCCAAAGCTTCCTGGGGTTCACCAATTTTTACAGGGGGTTCATCAATAACTTTGCTGAGGCCACCCTACCCCTTACCAAACTGTTGAAAACAAAAGGGAAGGGACCGGACCGCAAGCCTTAAAAGGCAGTTCTGGCCTCCAGTGGACAGGAGAGTGTCAAAAAGCATTTGATGAGCTGAAGGCACGGTTTATGTCCAAGCCCTGCCTAATACACCCAGACAAAAACAAGAAATTTGTGGTCCAATGTGACGCGAGTGACATCACTTGTGCAGCCGTATTGCTCCAGGAAGGGCTGGATGACCAATAGCACCTTTGCGTGTACTTGTCCCAGAAATTTTACCCCGCTGAGCACAATTGGTCTGTTTGGGACAAAGAAGCCTCCGCCATTAAACTCGCCCTAGAAAAATGGAGGCACTACTTAGAGGGGGCAAGGGAACTGTTTGAGCTGTGGATAGATCACAAAAACCTGGCTGCCCTCATTGCTACCCACAACTCAACAACAAACAAATGAGGTAGGCAGGCTTGTTTTGGTGGTTTAATTTTCAGTTGGGCCACATTCCGGGGAAACTGAACTTCCTGGCTGATGCGCTGTCCTGCCTCCCTCAACATGATAGCAAGAGGGAGGAGGTTATAGACTCAGTGTTCACGCGCCTTAGTAACTAAGCGCCTTAGTAACCATGTGTTCACAGAGCAAGAAGGAAGCCGAGCCCCTAGAGGGATTTTTAATGGAACTAAAACAAACTGTCTTGGATAATCCACCCGGGGGGCGGGGGGAGGGACTCCAATTAGAAAAATTGGAAGATGGGCTTTGGAGGAAGAGGGAGTAGCTCTTCATACCCCCCCCCCTTTATGCAAAAACGTGATTCAGAGGTCGCATGACTCCAAGCTGGGGGGGGGGGGGAATTTGGATTTGTCAAAACAATACATTTAGTCCAAAAACAATTTTGGTGGCCAGGGCTTAGAAAAGATGTGGGGGAATACATGACGGGATGCCCCACCTGCATCATGGCAAAGAAGAGGGGGGGCCTTCCCCCCGAGCACCTACAACCCCTCCCACCTGCCTCGTGCCCCTGGGAATGTATCTCAATGAACTTTATAACTGACCTTCTCCCATCTATGAGGAAAACCGTAATCTGGGTGGTGGCAGACATGTTTTCCAAGCAAGCTCACTTCATACACTGTAAACAATTGCCCATGGCCAAGCAGTTAGCGCAGATGTTTATCCAGCACTTCTTTTAACTGCATGCCTTTCCCGGCAAGGTGATTTCTAACCATGGACCACAATTTGTCACCAAATTCTGGTCACACCAATGTGAGTTGGCTGGAATGGAGCAAGGGATTAGCTCCGCTTACCACCCTCAAATGGACGGGCAGGCGGAACACACCAACGTGGTACTCGAGCAATTTTTACGCTGCTACACATCCTTTCAGCAGGACAATTGGGTGGCTTTGTTGCTGTTTGTGGAATATGAGTATAGTAATCACGTGCATAGTGCCACCAAAGTAAGTCCATTCCAAGCAGTACATAGCTATGAAGGCAAACCTTTTCCCGAACTCACTTCCCCCTCGTCAGCCCCAGTAGACTTTGTGGAATGGTGGAAAGGAATAACGAAGGGCTGGGTGATGATCAGACAACAGCTCTAGAGGGCACAAGAGGCCTATAAAGCCCAATATGACAAAAAAAAACCCGCTCTGAGCTGTGGGAACTGGCGGTAAGGGATAAAGTGTGCATTTCAACCAAGCACTTACCTAATGCCCAAAATTGTAAGAAGTTGAAATTGATGTACTTGAGGCCTTTCCCGATTAAATGGATTATAAATAAAGTGACTGTGGAATTAGAACTGCCAAAAAATCTTAAACATGTGCACCCTTGTTTCCACGCCAGTTACCTGAAGAAGGACCCTGGGCTTCATCATGCCATCTCTGATTCGTGGTCAGATTCATCATGAGGTGCTGGAAATCCTTGACGCCAAGCTCAAACGGGGTGAACTCTTTTACCTTATCAAATGGACTCATTTCCCACTGAGTCAAGCAGAATCGGTCAAAGCCACGGATACGAACGTAAAGCTTTGATCAAGGACTTTTACAACAAACATCCCAACAAGCTCAGGGGACAGGGATCTTAGAGGAAGCAGAATGTCAAGAGTCACTCCATCTTTGTTTCTCTTGCCACATGTATCCAAATAGCTAACAGTTATACAATGCTAACACTTGTGCTTGCTATGCTATGCTAGCTGATTGTTTGAAGCATCCTTGCCGCTTATCTAGGGGGAGGGTGGCATGTCTTGGAACTTAATGTTACTACACAACTAAGGTCAAGAGAGCTGGTGGAGATGTGGTGGAGGCGGAAGATAACAGGCACCTGGGGTGATGATAGAGTAAGAGGGAACTCGCTCAAAATACTCGCTGTGGCTTGGCACGCTTAGCTTGAATTGTAACGGTCATGGCAAAGGGTTGTAAGAGCGGGGGACTGGCGGGAGAGTCAGTTCCGACAATGCCTGTACCTGCCTATGATGCTGGAATAAAGATCTTGAACTATACTTGTCTGTTCCTTGCCTCTACGTCTGACAATAGCCTGAGGAGCATGGGGTTTGGGTATAGGAGGGACTTTATTAGGGAATAATGCCGTGCAGTCTGCCTTCCAAAGGGGCCATTTTTCTTCCTGTGAACTGATCTCTGTCACCTGGAGAGCAACTGTATTAGTGAGAGATCTCGAGCCACTGCCCAGAGGCTGGCAACCCTACCTCAGACACAGGCATCAGGTAGGGCTGCCAGGTCCGACTCAGGAAATATCTGGGGACTTTGGGGGTGAAGCCAGGAGCAAGGCTGTGACAAGTGTGATTGGACTCAGAAGGGAGTTCTGGCCATCACATTTAAAGGGACTGCATTCCTTTTAAACACCTTCCTTTCATTGGAAATAATGGATGGGGGCACCTTTTGGGGGGGCTCATGAAATTGGGCCCCTGCCCCCAACTGGGGATTGGCAATCCTAGCCTCAGGCCTTGCTGTAAATTTCCTGCAGGCCTACATCTTCCAAGCACTTTCCAAGCTAGGGTTGTCAAACTCCAGTTGGCGGCAGGGGATCCCCTGGTTTGGAGGTCGTCCCCCAACTTTAGGGTTATCAGAAAGCGGGGGGGGGGGGATATTTGCTGAGCACTCCATTATAGTGTATGAAGACCAATCTGGAGGGGCTGTTTTTTGAGGTAGAGGCACCAAATCTTCAGCATATCATCTGATGTATCTCCTCAAACCCTTTCCCAGGTTTCATAACAATTGGACCAGGGAGTCCAATTCTATGAGCCCTAAAAGAAGGTGCCCCATCCGCCTTTATTTCCAGAGCAGGAAGCCATTTAAAAGAAATGTGGTCTCAGGCCTCAGTCATTGTTTTGCCCAGGTCTCAGATTCAGCAGGAGCTCACAGGAGCCCAGCTTCTGAACCTTTCTGATGGTTCCCCCTCTTCCTCCCCACCTACTTTGTCCATTGAATAGCAGGTGCAGCTGCATAACAATCCCTGGATTAGGAGAGTGGACAGCCAGCCAGCCAGCAGGGGCTTTGCCATGCCCCCAGCAGACCTCATGAACCCCTGGAGAAGCTCATGCCACCTTTTCTCCACTTCTTATATGCTTTTGAGCAGCAGGTGGCTTGCTAGCTGAGGTGGGGGGCTGGCCCAGGAAAGCCCCAGGCACGCAAGGCCTGCTTGGGCTGGCTGGATCTCTAGTCAACCCAAGCAGGCCTCACTTGCCCAGGGGTCTCCTTTCTTGCATTGGGTTGCTTTTGGCTGGGGTGGCAGCATATGTTAATGAGTTATGCTAATGAGCTCCACTACCTATTTTTCTACAAAACAAACCCCTGGTTTTGCCCAAATTGGGTAACGATCCATCACCGGCTGCATTGTACAGGCCCATCTCCTGCTCAACACTAATTGCAGGGAGGCAGTCAGATTCACAGATGAAATTGCAAGTAGCTGCCAGTGGTCAAGCCAATAAGTGCGCAAAGTGTTTGAAAAATGCCAGCATGAAGCCATCTGGACCAGGGGCCTTGTTTGTTTCGAGATGTTTAATAGTATCTAGTGACGGAGTTCACAAGTATCTTTTTGTGCTCTTCATTGAGACATTTTTCTATAGGGTGAATTCTAAAAAATAAGTCAATCAAATCTTTTGAGATGGCCTTGGAGACATACATAGATGCATAAAAATCATGGACACTTTTTGCAATTTCTTCTGATTTGAAATGGGGGTCTCCTTTATCATCTTTGAATGAAGTAATTAGTCTAGAGGTCTGCTGATATTTGACCCTCTTTGCCAGGAATTTCAGGGGAAGTGGTCCAAAATTTTTGCTTTGTAAAAAAGATTATATTTGGAATTCAGAACATCTATGTTTATTTTTCATTTTAAGTATGTGATTTTTAACAGCAGCAGTGACTGAAGTTTCTAAAATAGATTAGTTAACGTGCAATAAACCATTTCCCGTATTGCAGAGAAAGCCGGTCCTTGTCCTCCCTCCCCCTCCCCTTGCATTTTAAAACTATTTCTTTATAAGTGTAGGGTTTAAAAAAAAAATGAATTGATGGAATAGTTAATGCAATAAAGTGCTAAGATGAAGTGCAAACTGTACATCAGGAAACTAATTAGTCAAGTAGAATGCAGAACCTAGAGGTTCCTGCCCAGAGGAACATTGTGGGAAAGCAGACCAATCAGAAACAGTCCTGACACCAAGTAAAACCAGGTTCCCTAGTGGGGAAGCTTTTCAGTGTTAGCTACTCAGTAAAGCCTTCCCCTCTCATCTCCCCTATATTGACGTAGTTAAAACTTAACACACACCTAATTAACATTTGAAACAGATTGATTAACATAATTCCCTCAGGCTCACAACTCCCAATGCAATTCTCATCCATAGGCTGGCTGACAGTGGACTCATGATAACTTTGTTCCCTCTTTGGGGAGATTAATCAGCATTCAGTTTCCATTTGACTCATGGTTTGTCTTGGTCTGGTGGTGGAATTCCTAATTGTTGGAGAAGACGGAGCCCCGATCCGATGTCTGTAGCCCAGAGAGGCAACCCATTCTGCCATACTTGGATCTTTGTAGGGGCAATCCATCTAAATTTTTGGTTCGCCAATTGTAGCTGTGTTTTTATAGGTTTTAAATCCAAACGTCTGGCAATCGCCTGCATCAGGTCAGGGAAGACTTCAATATTTTTATCTCTAAAAGTAAAGTAACCTTATTGTCAAGCACGCTATTTTCTGTAACGTGATTTTCTTTCAGACAAAGAGCAGGTCACCGGCTCTCTTCTGCTCCCCCCTTATTTACAACCATTGAGCAAGTAATAAATCCATCTGGCCCAAGAATGTTTATGCTACAGCCTGTCTGATAGTTTAACTCATATCTTTCAGGGTTTGTTTTATTGCTCCAAGTTGTTGTTTTAGAGGTATGAAGAACAATTGCATAGTGTCCAAGATTCTAGCCTCCATAACATTCATCACTTCTAGGAGATCAGATTTATTTTGCTCTGTCTCCATTTGGTGGGCTGCTGGATGTTTGGCGGCCATTTTGAGGATATGGCTTAGTATTGAAGTAAAATAGTAAAATCATGGTGAATTTAGGGATCCCTGTGAGCTATAAACAGTCCCAGTTGTTTTTTGTTGTATATAGATGCACAAATTGCTGCATTTAAAGGGATAAATAGTGGTGTGAGTTGACATAATATCAAAGGAGAGAGGAGAGGTAGCAGAGCTCAGAAGTTTGTGTGTTGGTCTGTCCACTTTATTCAGCTCCAAAGAAGAAATCTTTTATACAGTTTTTACTGTTAACCTCTTGTAATTGCCATTCGACCTAGCAATAAAATTGAACTGAAGAAACCAGTTAAATTTTTTGATAGTTAAAAAACCAAAATGGTGGCAAGTCTACAGATAAGCATCTATAAAAGGTTTCTAAATATATAAAAATATGTCCACTTGCAATTGTCATCTATATACCTTAAATTCAAATCTTGAAAAAGTCTTCAATCCATTGGATTACTAGAGGCAGGCTCTATTTAGAACTCTGTGAACATGAAAATATGTGCTGATACTATATTAATTCTGCAGAAGATTGCCATGGTAGAATGGTTGCCTGTATGGTCTTGGCAAATACATGGAGATTTTGGAGGCACTGCCTGGGGAGTGTGAGTTTGGGGTGGATGAGACATCACTTCCAAGTGATGCTTTAGGTCAATGTTTCCTAGTCCTTTGGTTGGGACCCCAAAGTGAGTTGCAAAGCCTCTGAAATTAGGTTGTAGGCCAGCCCTTCCCAATGGCTGTCTTGTGCCCTTTCCATTACTCTCTTTTGTATTTGGAAACCAAGATCTGACCCTGGAATCATAGAATCATAGAGTTGGAAGGGACCTTCTTGGTCATCTTGTCCAACCCCCTGCACAATGCAGGAAACTCACAAACATCTCCCCCTAAATTCACAGGATCTTCATTGCTGTCAGATGCTGTCTAGCCTCTGTTTAAAAACCTCCAAGGAAACAGTATCTCCCATGTCTTATATTGTCTGGTATTTTTTCATTACTGCATATGCATGTTAATCAAGCAACAGTGTCCTGAGGATTACTAGAGTGAAGTTTTTCTAAACTCTTAGTGGGGATTACAGGGTATAATGGGAGAAGAAGAATATGGTCAAAGGCTGGAATGTAACCTCTGCATGCAATCCTGTGTATGTCAGAATGCCATTTGCTTGGAGTTTATAGTGGGGCCAGATGCACCCCTTGTTCAATGTTTGTTTGTTTCTCAAACATCTGGTTAGTCAACTATAGATGAATGCCAAGGTAATAGTTTGGCTAGGGTGCAAAAAAAACTTTGAGCCAGCCTTGGATGGTTCACCATACCTAGTAAATTTGGGCTTGTGGGTCACCATACTGAAAAGGTTGGGAAGCACTCTTCTAAAGATTGTGAGGAAATTCCTAGAGCATGTGAGGAAATTCCTAGAACATCACTATGAAGGACATTTTCTGGCCATTCTTTCTCCTGCTCCTTAATTTCTTGAGGGTGTCAGACAATGGAACTTCAAATCAACCAGACTTCGATTTGATACAAAGTTCAGGCTTTATTAGAGAATCCATAGCATCTGAGCGAAGAAAGATTGGAACTGATACAGTGTTGCATATGAGCACATATCTTAAAGAATTCTACATCAAAGCTTGCTATGCAAAAACCCACACATCTAAACATTGCTAGGTCGGGGTGCAAGGTTTCACACGGGTACTTCCTCTTATCTCTTTGTTATTGCGGCTTCACAGGAATGGCCGAATTGCCAGCCCTGAGGCACTTATCTTCAAAGGAAAGTATCTTTTGTTAGTTACAGGGAAAGGAATCTTCACAGCAACTATTAGTAACATTCTGTGACCTCTACTTTGATATGCAGCAAGCTTTCTCATGGTTAGTATCAATGCTAAGAAAATGGAGTCAGTAAGGCTAAGCATTTACTGTAGTTATATTCCAGTGTCTGACAGAGGGTAGGAATTGGGACCAAGGGAGGGTAATTGGTTGTTTGTTATCAGGATATGCAGCTGTAGAGTCTGAAGCCATACCCAAACCAGAGACAATGTTTATGTTTTCCATGCCAAGCTCACTAGCAGGCAGCATTGTTTTATTGACTGGGCAAGGGTCAGAGATCAGAATCCTACTAATTATACTGGGGCCAGCCAATACAGATGTTTCATACTGCAGACCAATCACAGGTGGTGATGTAGTATGTTTCTGTCCCCTTTTGTGACACATGAGGCATAAGTTCAAGCAATGATAGGTTGATTGCAAGACTGCTAAGCTAACCTCAGGCTATTAATTTCCTTGGTCAAAACCCTGGAATCCTTTACTATTATGTAGAATATACATCTGCTTGATGACACAAGAAACATACTGTACTAAGAAGCAATGTGTTTAATTATTTATTAATGTATTTTAAAATGACAATGTTTATTGTTTATTTTTTTTAAAAAACTTAAAGTTTTGGATTGCTGCCCTTGAAAAGCCATGACACAGGACTCCGATTGTTATTTTTATCCCACATGAGTCATTTGTAAAGCTGTAAGTCCAATAAATAAAACATCCAAAATATGTTTTTTTGGATTGCTTGACCTTCACTGTATTGATTTCTATCAAAATATCCTCAAACTTTTAAAGCGTGACCTTTTCATTTTCTAAGATAAAAATATTTGAAAACTTGACAATCATTACACAGTGAAATCAAAACACTCTGCATCGTAAGGAGTCGCCACTGCGAAGTGCTCACTGAAACACAGATAAAAGATAATTTGAGACTGAGATCCTCTGCAGGGAGTCCATGGGCACCTAATCATTGCTTCTCTTATATGTAGGGTGGCCAGTTTTTTAATCATTGGAAAGGTGAATTTGGGGTGGATATGACAGCTAGGACCAAAGGAGGGTAATTGGTAGTTTGTTATTAGGATATGCTGCTGTAGAGACTAGCTTGAGGCCATACCCAAACCAGAGTCAATGTGTATGTTGTCCAACCCAAGCTCACTAGCAGGCAGCGTTGTTTTATCAAGAGACATTTGGGCCGCAGGCACTGGATTGGATTCAAACAAAATGTTCTTGTTTTTCTACTCCTACTGTAACCTATGGATTTTCATGAGATGCTGCTTGCTTGCTTATTTATTTGTTTGTTTGTTTGAACATATATGAACATATGAAGCTGCCTTATACTGAATCAGACCCTCGGTCCGTCAAAGCCAGTATTGTCTACTCAGACTGGCAGCGGCTCTCCAGGGTCTCAAGCTGAGGTTTTTCACACCTATTTGACTGGACCCTTTTTTGGAGATGCCAGGGATTGAACCTGGGACCTTCTGCTTCCCAAGCAGATGCTCTACCACTGAGCCACCATCCTTTGTTAGTTTGTTATTATTATTTATTACATTTGATGAATTGCCCTATCCCGGTTAGCGCCAGGCTCAGGGCGATGCACATTAAAAAATACATATCATACATATATAAAATCAGTTACATTTTTAAGAAATTACAAACCCTGATGGTGTCTCTAAAGTGCTCTTATTCAGTCATTACATCACATTAGGGGTGGGGGGGAATACTCCCAAGAGGGGGAGGAGAGGAAAAAGGTGCCAGCACAGCAACCGTCACTGTCCTTATACAAAGTATTGGTGGAATATCTCTGCCTTACAGACCCAGCAAAACTGTAAAAGATCCCGCATGGCACTGATGTCTTCTGGCAGAGTGTTCCACCAAGTCGGGGCCAGGACTGAAAAAGCCCTGGTCCTTGTTGAGGACAGCTGGACCTCCTTCAGGCCACCAGTGGAGCGCAATGCCCTTCCGAGGACATAGTGGATGAGGCGGTCCCATAGATACATCGGTCCCAGACCGCTCGAGGCCTTAAAGGTCATAACAAAATTTATTTATTTATTTAGCTTATATCCCAACCTCCCTGCCTAAGCAGGCTCAGGGCGGCTTTCATTTTCATAAAAACATTCACATAAAAAGCAGTAATTGATATAAACTGCAAACATAACATATAAATACACACACACACACATAAAAAATGCCTCACTCCCATTGGCCTAGAAGCCTTCATACTGGCATTTTAGGACAAGTTTCACTTTTGTATTCCTGTTTTGGGGCTGTTAATGTACACCATTTGTTTGATTGGACTGTCAAGTGCAGAACACGGTTTTCTTGCAGTATCAGCTTACTCATCAGTTTTGTTCTTTCTAATAAATAGCACAGATATAAGGACTGGGGGAGTCTCTTTCTTTTGTTTATAGAAATAACTTTTTTCAGTATATAAAGCATAGATCACGGTCTGGAACCCTGCAGTTTTCTGTAGACATTTATTTACATTATTTATTTACATTATTTATAATCTGCCTTTCTCACTGGATCTCAAGGAGAATTACACAGAGTCAGGCAATACAATCAACAGGATGAGTCATCGAATAAATAATCAATGAATAACCAAGGATGAATATAAACAAATCACCAGTGCTTGTAGAGAAAAAGTTAGGATAACTAAAGTTCAGTATGAGCTTAGGCTGGCCAAATATGCTAAAAACAACAAAAAGGGTTCTTTTCTTAAGTTCACAGTAAGAAAAAGAGCAAGGAGATGGTAGGCCCATTGCAAGGGCAAGAAAGTGAAATTATAACAGGTAATGAAGAGAGGGCGGAACTGCTCAATTCCTACTTTTCCTCAGTCTTCTCTTCTGAGGGAAACGGTGCTCAACATGGCAAAAATAGAACATATAAGGAGAGTATGGAGTTGCAACCTAGGATCAGCATGGGGTAGTATATAAACATCTAGTTTCTTTAAATGAAACTAAGTTCTCAGGACCAGATGAACTGCATCCAAGGGTTCTAAAAGAGTTTGTGGATGTAATTTCTGAGCCTCTGGCTATTACTTTTGAGAATTCTTGGAGAACAGGAGAGGTGCTGGAAGACTGGAGGCGGGCGAATGTTGTCCCCATCTTCAAGAAGGGGAAAAAAAAGATCCGGGTAACTACCAACCTGTCAGCATAACGTCTATACCTGGAAAAGTTTTAGAACAAATCATCAAACAGTTGGTCCTGGAACATTTAGAAAGAATGGCTGTGATTACTAAGAGCCAGCATGGTTTTTTCAAGAACAAGTCAGGTCAGACTAACCTGATCTCTTTTTTTGAGAATGATCAGGGGGATGCTCTAGACATTTTTATCTTGATTATAGTAAGGCTTTTGATAAGGTTCCACAACTATCCTTGTTGACAAGTTGAAAAAATGTGGTTTGGATCCTGTTACCATTAGGTGGATCTGTAACTGGTTGACAGATCGCACCCAAAGAGTGCTTGTGAATGGTTCCTCATCCTCTTGGAGAGGAGTGACAAGTGGAGTGCCTCAAGGATCTGCCCTGGGACCTGTTTTGTTCAAAATCTTTATAAACTATTTGGATGAAGGAATAGAGGGAATGCTTATTAAATTTACCAATGATACTAAATTGGGAGGGGTTGCAAATGCAGTAGAAGACAGAAACAGGATACAGGATTATCTTGACAGGCTAGAAAACTGGGCTAAAACCAATAAAATGAATTTTAACAGGGACAAATGTAAAGTTCTGCATTTAGGTAGGAAAAATCCAATGCATGGCTATAGGATGGGAGAGACTTGTCTTAGCAGTAGTATGTGCGAAAAGGATCTCAGGGTCTTAGTGGACCATACGCTGAACATGAGTCAACAGTGTGATGCGGTGGCTAAAAAGGCAAATGCAATTTTGGGCTTTATTAACAGAAGTATACGGGGCCGTTTCCATAAGATTCCGCTAGAAGATAGGACCTGCCCGTGTGGCCTTGAGGAGATCGATACGGTTTCCCATCTCATTTTGAACTGTCTCTTCCATACAGAGGCAAGGTACAGACTTCTGCGGAACCATCTAATGCAAGCTAAATCTTTAAATCAGGCCCAGGCCATTTACTTCCTCCTAGGGGATGGGAGTGATCAACTTTCCCTGGATCTTGCTAAGTATTTATATGTTACTGACCTTGACAGGAAGAAACTTAATGTTGCTTGTACTTGAAAGAAGTTGTGATCTGATTGTATAATGCCGCCCTTAGTTATGTGTTGCTTATACCAGATAATTTTAATACTACTCTGAAGGTTGCATACAGTTATTTTATAGTTATGTCATATTTTAGCTTGGTGTTGTGTTGTACTGTTGTCAATGTGTTGTGTTGTTGTTGATTGGCCTAGCGCCGCAATAAACTGACTGACTGACTGAACAGAAGTATAGTGTCTGGATCATGTGAAGTGATGGTATTGCTTTACTCTGCTCTGGTAAGACCTCACCTGGAGCATTGTGTTCAGTTTTGGGCACCACATTTTAAGGATATAGACAAGCTGGAATGGGTCCAGAGGTGGGCGACGAAGATTATGAGGGTTCTGGAGACCAAGTCCTATGAAGAAAGATTGAAGGAGAGAAGGCGGTTGAAAGGTGATATGATCACCATCTTCAAATACTTGAAGGGCTGTCATTTAGAGGATGGTGTGGAACTGTTTTCTTTGTGCCCCAGAAGGTAGGACCAGAATCAATGGGTTGAAATTAAATCAAAAGAGGTTCCAGCTCAACATTAGAAAGAACTTCCTGATGGTTAGAGCAGTTCCTCAGTGGAACAGGCTTCCTCGAGAAGTGGTGGGCTCTCCTTCCTTGGAGGTTTTTAAAGAGAAGCTAGATGCCCATCTGACAGCAATGAAGAGCCTGTGAATTTAGGGGGAGGAGTTTATGAGTTTCCTGCATTGTGCAGGGGGTTGGACTAGCTTACCCTGGAGGTCCCTTCCAACTCTATGATTCTAATATACTTTCAGGAACTTTTTTGTACCTTATGGTTTCATGTGTTGGGACTACAGCAAGACTTGTCACACCAAAGGTGTGCCCATTACTATGTTTCTGTGGCCTCACTGCTTGTTTTTTCACATGAGTTGATTTGTTAATTGGATAGACTGGGAACAAAAGATTATGTAACTAGCTCTGCCTGCCCAATGGGACTTTGGGTTTATGTTCTGGAACAGCAATTCTCAGTGTCACATGATAAGTCACTTGAACACTGGAGCGACGCCCTGGCACCCTAGATCAAAAGCTCCAGATCCTATCTCAGTGGGAGATCAGAATCACCATGAAGTAAAATAATATCTTTTTATATATACTTTATTTTAAATACTGTTTTAGTGGTTTTAATGTTTTGATACTTGTAGCCTTGGAGACCTTATTTGAGTGGGAAGGCAGCATAGAAATGTGTTAAAATTAAGAATAATTTTTAAAGAGAAAAAAAATATTTGATTTCCAAACAAAATGCATACAACACATCTACAAAGTAACTAATTGGAGCAAGACTGACTAAAGCAAAATTAGTTCATACATTCTGAAATAATACATAAAGAACTTCAGTTTAGAAAATACAAGTCAGTATTAAACAAAATCCCAAAACCTTTTTGGCAAGTTACAATCTTTTGATTTGCTAGAAGTAAAATATTGAAAAAATTGAAACCATTTTCCCTCAAAGTCCGATTTATACAATGACTTATCTGCATCAATATTAGATTACAAAATATACTCAAGATGGTATAAAGCTCCAAGAAAGTGTTATCTCAGTAAATCAGTTAAAACTCTGGGTTGTTGGGAAAATTGTGGGTTTCCAGGCACATTTCTACATTGCTGATGAGAATGTCCGATTATTAAAATTTTACCAAAGATAACTACTTTCTGGAATAAAATTTTACTAAAGATAACTGCTACTAAAATTCCAAATACTCCTGAATCAGTGTTGTTAAATTTTCAAGAATAATTTTTAAAGCCCCCATTCCATATGTCTTTTGCTTATGCTGTTCACATGATCCCCAGCATGGCCTTTTCAGTGATAAAAGATGGCCCCTTCTACCTTTTGCACCAGCCAAAAAACTAGTTGGATACAACGCATTCCTTCATGCAAAATTATTCTTCCATAAGGAAAAAAATATGCTATCAATTAAAAAGTAATCTTATATCATGACCCTTTTGGCTCTGTGTTTTTAAAGAAAATGCCAGCATGTGACACATATCATGGCTCATATTTTTGCCACCTAGCAGGCCACAGTAAGCAAGAGACCATGCAATATTTCATCCAGAGGACCATACCAACAAAATGGGGTCAAGTGTCCTCCAGAGTTCAAAGGTCACATCTGTGCCTTTGCTGATCTTTTTCCCAAGCAAAACCAAAGTTAAAGTCAATTTCTCAGTTCATATTTCTTTATTAGGAGCAATAGAATGAAGTTTGAGACCAACAAAGGTTAATTATAGGTATAAGCTTTCATGTGTATGAACAAAAGCTTATACCCAGAACAAAACTTTGCTGGGAGTAAAGGTGCCACTGGACTCAAACTTTGTTCTGTTGGTTCAGCCCAACTACTTATCTGGATTTATCAGGAGCAATTTGCTCTCTGCATCTACTTGAAATATTGGACATTGTTGCTTCTTTTCAGGCTAATTGCTTAAAAGTTCCATCTTTCTTTCTAATCTAGTTCTCTGGGAGCATTGCCTACTCTGATTTTGGAGAGATGCTCATAGTTTGAAATTGTCTAAATGAGATGCAGCAGGAGCAGTCATGATCCCTGGGCATTTTGTGATATTTGACTTGATTTGCAGTCCTTTACACACCAGACAAAGCAGGCTTAAAATTGATAAATACCCTGACATATTTTTTCAGATGCTTCCCTCCCCCCCCCCCCCCACTGGACAAGAAGATCACTAATTGAGGGCTTTTTAAAAAAGAGAAATAACAATTACTTATAAAATACATGTTTTTCTCCCACACGTGAGAGATGGAAGAAAAATAGATTAAGAGTGCAATCTAGGGTTGGGGCAGAAAGTCTTTTGAAAGCAGACAAGCTGGTATATGGCTGCAGGAAGGGTTTGCGCCGACATACGACTGGCTCCACCAGAGCGGAGGGGAGGTATGTGAGCGGGGGAGCCACCCGAGCAGCACCCCGCCCAAGGGCAGCGGTGCCTGAGGGCTGTGCCTGAGCGCGGGTGGAAGTGAGGCAAAGTGCGGCGTTCAGGCAGAGGAGGGCGTGGAATTGGGGACACGGCCAGACTTCGGCGGCTTCCTGAGCAGTTTGGCCCATGACACGGCCCCCCGATAGGCACAACTTTAAGCCTGCAAAAACGGCGGCATGCCCCATAGACACTCATTGAAACTGAAAGCAAAGGTCACTGCCACTGCTGCGGAAGTTCGGAAACCCCTTAGGGAGCGGTGTGATTGCTTCACCAATTTCCTCGCAGCTCGGGCTGACAAGCCTTCTCCCCATCACCCAATTGCAGTCTCCCTCCTCTTACAAATACTTCTGCTCTGGCCTTGCACAAGTCAGTTGTTAGGGAAAGGAGCGCATGGTGTGAAGTTCTGCTGGTGAGCTCCCGGCCATATGGACTTAGAGTGAAGGACAGGCAGGCACGTTGGTGACAGGTTTTGCACCTTGCGGTTGCTTTGACAGTATCTTTGCCTTCCGAGACCACTCTCTCCCCTGGGGCTAACTGCTCTTGTTTCCAGGTCTCCACAGGTTCTGGGGTTCTGAAGGCTCTGCATGCAAGGACTGTCACCCATGGCTGGGTAAGTTCCATTGCCCCCCCGCCTCCCCCTCCCCTCGCACTCAACCGCTTGGTGTGCGAGCATCTCTGCCACATGAACCAGGCAGTGGGCTCCAGCAAGAGGCATCTGCTGACCCTGCTCCCCTGTGCTGCCACCTGCTCCCTTCCCTTGGTCTGCCTTCTGCCATGTTCCCAACCCCTAGCAGGTCATGGGGCGTGTGTGCGTGGCAGCTGCCCCATTGAGGGGAGGTGGGTCAGAGACTGTCCCTTTAAGAGAGCGCTCAGCTGAAACACAGCCTGCTCTTCCAGCCACCGCCCCTGCAGGTGCTCTTGATCTCTGTCTCTGTTTTGCATGTGGGACTCCAACACAGAGGCTTCTGCGTGTGCCGCTCCACCGCCCATCCACTCCCTCAGCTGTTTCTGCCCACCATTTGGAATGGAGCCCCTCTCGCGGCGAGACTGCCCAGCGCACCAGGGAGACTGTGCAGTCTGTTCTGGAAAAATAAAGTCTGAGCTGTGCCCTCTGTTGTCTCTCCCACTTGGCATCTGCTGCATGTTCCCTGGGCAATCCCCCGCCCCCCATCAGTGGCCTATCTGAGGGAATGCCTGGGAGGGTGGGCAGACTTGATTTTTTGGGGGGAACATTCTATAAGCCACCACGCTGCCCCCCGCATGGCTGGACAGGGGAGGGAAGTGCCACCCCTCAGCCTTCCCGGGCTGACAGTCTACCCAACCCTGCAGGGCTGTTGTGCACAGGGCACTAAGGGGGGGCTGATGAAATGGACTCAGAGTTCTGCGGCTGATGCACTTGCACTCTGAGTTCTGTGGCCCCCAGGGGAGGTGTTCCGTGCACATGGCAGGGGGCATCAGGGCAGCACCGGGGATCTCTGGGTGAGGGGGTGTCTGCTGCTGGGCTGCTCACTTCTAGACACACATTCCAGCCGCTTTCTATGACAGTGAACTCCTGCACTTGGTACTTCCTGCTTGTCTGCCTGCCATTGACAGAGTCTCTGACAGCGGGAGGGTGTGAGAGAATTGACGGCTTCTCTGTGGTCTCGTGCAGGTCTGTCTCATCCCCACCCCCACCTCACCACCAAGTCAGGCTTCTTGTGCGTGCATGCCCAGCCTCACTCCTGTTCCCTCCCCATGTTGGTGGGCCGTCTCTCCTTTGCCTCTGATGGTCTGCCCATCATTGGCTCTGTTCTCTGTTTGGGGGAGGGTTGGGGATGGCTATCAGCCTCTCTGGGGCTGCCTCTTCCCATTCCTGACTGTCATGAGCTGCAGCACATGCGCCAGGAGTGGCCAATGGGGGTGGGTGGGCTGGCCCTCCCCTCCGGCTGCCTCCGCCTCCCTTGTGCCTCTGCCAGTGGCATTGCCATGGTGACTGTCTCTCTCATGGCAAGCTGTGCCTCTCCCCTCCCCACCCTCCAGCATGCCAAAGTCCTCAGGAAGTTTACTAGCAGTGTGGAAGCTGTGCCGTGGCTGACCACCCTTTATCTCTGGATTCGGCTGTAATTATAATAGTAATAGTTTGAAGGTGGTTTTGGAATTAATTCATTTGGAAACTCATTTAGTAACATTTATATTTTCTTTAAGCCATTTCAACTGTATTCCTAGTCCAAAAGCACAGTGCATCTCCAATGACTTTTAATAGCCTACTTAAGATGTTCTGTTACATTCATGGTTGAACATGGATTTTGAACTATGCTTCCTGAATTTATGACTAACGTTATCCCAATCCTGTACAACTTGCACCCCACCAACAACACATCTCTCAATTACATATGGTGACCCACCAGTAACTTTAGAGAGCTTAGGGACATGAAGAGAGTCTAATGTGTTGATTTTGCAATTTCATCTGCTTGAGGATAAAATACTGAGGACCTTCTTGAGCGGGCCAAGCCTATTGTGATTATTCCACACACCCCCATCCCAATCTCCCTATTTTTGGCCAGTATTTGAAGCAAATCATTCCTAACACAAGGGTTATGTCTGAAGTTTATTTTCATTTAACAGAATGCAGTATCATTTGAATTTTTAATGAATTCAAAACACCACGGGTGATTACAGACTGGCACTTTGGGCCGACTGAGAGATGCCTCAGAAATTAACCCAAAAAATCCTTCCACACACAAACATCTCCCGCCCATCCCCATCCCATACTCACCCTGTCCTCCTGCAGTCTCAGAGTGGCTCAAAATGCTTCCACTGTCGAAGTGGTAGCAAATATTGGAGCAGCACACTAGTCACCTCCTTGGCATCTGGAAGCGGAAGAGTGCAAGTGAGGTGCCTTGGTGGAGTGAAACCACCACAAGTGTCCCTTCTATCTCTCTTACCTGCCGGGGGGGGGGGGGCACAAAGGAAGTAGAGAATTTTCTCTTATCAGTACCGATAGAAGCATATTCAAGGATCCAGAAATGTTACACCCAGGTGTTGTTTTGTAGAAAATAGGTGGTGGAGCTCATCCAGGGATTGTTATGCAGCTGCATCTACTATTCAATGGACAAGGAGATGGAACTCTCAGAAAGGTTCAGGAGCTGTGCTCCTATGAGCTCCCACTGAATCTGAGGCCTGGTGACATCTTCTGCAGAATCGGAGCAGAAAAGGCTAGGGCCATGCAGAGGTAGATATACTGTAAAACTAATGAAGCTTCAGGGCCCCTAATCCCAGAGGGCCCCGGAAGCAACATTTTTTAATGAGTGAATTTTCCAACAAAAATGAATGGAGTTTTGAAATGTATGTGTGTTATTAAAATAAAGCCATTTTAGTGATAGAATAATAAACCAACGGATTGAACTACTTAATACTGACCTTGGACTGGAGCATGCTCAGTGCTGTAGCTTCCCCTGAAGTGGGCTGATTGTTCCCTGCAGCCGAGCAGTTTGGCCTGGCCCAGGGAGAGACGAGAGCACCACAAGTGGGGGCGGGGGGGAGGCCTGCGCAGAGCTGTGGCTTCAAGGCCTGCTTTGGATTATTGCAGGTCAATGTTGGCACCCTGTGCAATTATTAGAGATCTTTTAAAACAAAGATGAAATTACATCTTGGGAAATTTTAAAATGTTGGCTTGAAATTATTAAGACTTTTAATGCAAAATTCATATGATTGTGAAAAATATGTAATTTTTATAGTTATTAATCCTTTTAGAACTGTTGCAATGCATCTTTCTTAGTATTTTATTTGTTAACGCTTCTGAGGAGTTTTGACTGGCCCAGAAAGAAGCCACAGCACCATAAAGGTGGAGGAAGGCCTGCACAGATCTTCTTGTTTCAAGGTCTGTTTTGGATTATTGCAGGTAAATGATCTCTAGTAATTGATAATCTGTGCAATTATTGGAGAACTTTTAAAACAAAGGTGAAGTGGGATTCAGGATCCAAGTGAGAAGAACCGCAGCCTCCCAGGTGCAGCCTGGAAATCTCATCTGCTGTTCCAGTATTGTGAGCATAAGCCTGGATTTACAATATATGTATTACTTATCTCTTTAGATTTTTTTGTACTGTTCAATTGGGGATGCTGAAGACAATTGTAGACAGTAATAGCATAAAGTAAATAGGATATTAATGAAGTAATAGCAAGTGGACTGAAGTAAACGAGGATTCCTATGAAATCCTCTATGCTTTTGTTTATATAAAGAATTTTTTTAAAAAATAAGCCAAGTGCATCTGTTGCGTTGCCTCTTTTATGTTTGTGTTTAAGTGTGTTAATCACAAATACATGTAATTGCAGTAGAACTAATAACAACGATATCTTTATAGCTGTAATTGAACAGGTCAAGAAAACCCCAAGAGGAATAGCAGGGATTTCAAGGAAGTAGTTATGTGGATGCCAGAAATGCAAACTCAAAAAAAAAAAAAGTGATTGGACAAAAATTTCTAAATGTCAAAAACTATCTTATAATGTCAAATCAAACTTTGTCAACACCTGCAGCTGAAATAAGCCAAGCAAGCACCAGTGAAGCCAGTGATAGCGCACAAACTGTGGGAGCTCTTTCTAGCAATACTCAACCCACTGTTGACACTTTGGATACAGATGATGATCACAGTGGTCAACATTAAAGTACTGTAGAATGAGAAGAGACAGAGCAGAAACAGGAAACAAATTCAGGGAAGAAAGAAAGAAAGAAAGAAAGAAAGAAAGAAAGAAAGAAAGAAAGAAAGAAAGAAAGAAAGAAAGAAAGAAAGAAAGAAAGAAAGAAAGAAAGAAAGAAAGAAGAAGATGATGATATTGGATTTATATCCCGCCCTTCACTCTGTATCTTAAAGTCTTTGAGCAGCTTACAATCTCCTTTACTTTCCTCCTCCTGCGAGGTAGGAGGGACTGAGAGATCTCTCACAGAAGCTGCCCTTTCAGGACACCTCTGTGAGAACTATGACTGACACAAGGCCATTCCAGCAGCTGCAAGTGGAGGAGTGGGAAATCCAGATTGGTTCTCCCACATAAGAGCCTGCACAACCACTACACCAAACTGGTTTGCAAACAGTGGCCTTCAAACTGGCCCATAACAATTGATAATGATGTCATACAGAATTATTTAATGCAAGACATCAGGTTTTTTTTTTCAACAGATAATGTATATACAAAATCCAGCAGGGTTTACAATGAGCAAAACAAATACTTTGAAAAAAGGTTGAAAAATGGTCAGACAGTGATGAGATACTGGTTAGTTTGCTCAAAGAGCAAAGGCAAATTGGAGAGCCAGTTTGATGTAGTGGTTAAGTTTGCGAACTCTTATCTGGTACAACCAGGTTTGATTCCCCACTCCTCCACTTGCAGATGCTGGAATGGCCTTGCGGCAGCCATAGCTCTTGTAGTGATTGTCCTTGAAAGGGCAGCTGCTGTGAGAGCTCTCTCAGCCCTATCCACCTCACATGGTATCTGTTATGGGGGGAAGAAGATAAAGGAGACTGTAAGCTGCTCTGAGACTCTGATTCAGAGAGAAGGATGGGGTAGAAATCTGCAGTCTTCTTTTTTATATACAGTTTTGCTCGCAAATTCTTTTCTAAACGGCAGTCATTACTTTCAGCAGGAGGGTTTTCTGACTGGATGGATGTACTCAGAACTTTGGAGAATCATGAAGACAGCATGGAACATAAGAGGGCGATGTTGTGTTGGATAACAAGAAAGTCAAATAAAACACTGTGGACCAGCAACTTGAGGAAGAGATGAGAAAAAAAACATAAAGTACCATTTGAAAGTACTGAAAACAGTTGTAGCTGTTATAAAGTTTTTAAGTGAAAGAAGACTGGCATTTAGAGATCATGAGGAGAAATGGGGCTCACCAAATAATGGAAACTTTATTTCCGCCAGGACCTGTCTATCACATTGGATACAGTACAGGAACTTGAGGCTCCGTGCCTGTCTTCCGATTTCGTTCTGGATCGCTTCGACCCACTCAGCCTGAAGGAAGTCGACAGAATTCTCTCTTCCGCACGCCCAACAACTTGTGATTTGGACCCTTGCCCCTCTTGGCTGATTAAACCTTGCCAAAGGGATATTAGATGTCCTTTATGGGACATCATAGATCCCTCTCTGAGGGGCGCTTTCCAACACCCTTGAAAGAGGCTATGGTCCGCCCCCTCCTGAAAAAAAGTACAGTAGACACGGCCGAATTGGCAAATTACCGATAGGTCTCTAATTTACCGTTTCTTGGTAAAATCATTGAGAGGGCAGTGGCATTGCAGGGTTTTCTGGATGGTGCTTCCATCCTAGACCTTTGCCAGTCCGGCTTTCGCCCAGGTCATGGGACGGAGACAGTGCTGGTCGCCTTGGTAGATGGCCTCCAGCGGCATCTGGACTGAGGCGGCATGGCGGTGCTGATGCTATTAGATCTGTCAGCCGCATTCGATACGGTCGACCATCAGCTACTTACCCGCCGCCTCGCCGACATAGGGGTTAGGGGGCTGGCCCTACAATGGCTTTCCTCCTTCCTCAAGGGATGGGGACAAAGGGTGGCAATCGGGGGTGAGCTGTCCCAGAGGCACACACTTGATTATGGGGTGTCGCAGGGAGCAGTTCTCTCCCCGATGCTATTTAACATCTATATGCGCCCCCTTGCCCAGATTGCCCGGAGGTATGGGCTTGGGTGTCACCAATATGCAGACGACACCCAGCTCTATCTGCTAATGGATGGCTGGCCTGACTGCGTTCCAGGGAACCTGGACCTGGCATTGCAGGCCGTGGCAACCTGGCTTAGGCTGAGTGGGCTGAAGCTGAACCCGATGAAGACAGAGGTCCTTTGCGTGGGCCGCGGCGCCCTAGGGAGAGAAATACCTCTCCCGGTTTTTGACGGTGTGCTGCTGAAAGCGGCGCACCGGGTCAAGAGCTTGGGAGTTCTACTGGAGCCTTCATTATCAATGGAGGCCCAGATAGCAGCCACTGCCAAGTCGGCGTTTTTTCATCTGAAGCGGGCAAAGCAGTTGGCTCCCTTCTTGGAGCGCCGGGACCTAGCAACAGTGATCCATGCAACGGTCACCTCAAGATTGGATTACTGTAATGCTCTCTACAAGGGGCTGCCTCTGTGCCAAACCCGGAAGTTGCAGCTGGTGCAGAACATGGCGGCTAGGCTGTTATTGGGGCTCCCGAAGTGGGAGCACATACAGTCGGGGCTATGCGGACTGCACTGGTTGCCAGTTACTTACTGGGTTTGTTACAAAGTGCTGGTTATTACCTTTAAAGCCCTATATGGCTGAGGACCTGCCTACCTGAGGGACCGTCTTTCCCCATATGAACCCCAGAGAGCACTGAGGTCAGCAGGGAAGAACCAGCTGGCTATCCCCGGACCAAAGGAGGCAAAACTACAAAACACTCGCACACGGGCCTTCTCTATCACAGCTCCATACCTATGGAACCAGCTCCCAGAAGAAGTGCGAGCCCTGTGGATCCTTGACCAGTTCCGCAGGGCCTGCAAGACCACCCTTTTCAGGATGGCCTTTGCCAGCTGAGCAACTGATGCTAGTTGATTTCTATCACCATTAATTTTATGAACAGAATTAGCACCTGAAATATATCTGTATTTGTTTTAAATTGGAATGTTTTTAAGATTAATGTGATTTTAAACCTTTGTATAATTATATGGATATGTTGTTAGCCGCCCTGAGCCTGCTTCGGCAGGGAGGGCAGGATATAAATAAAATTTTATTATTATTATTATTATTAAACTTCAAGGGGGCCATTGAACTTATTGCAGAGTTTGACCCATTTTTACATGAACATCTCGAGAAATGTAAAAATGAAAAAGTAAATATTACTTACCTATCTAAAACTGTGTATGGAGAACTGATAGAAATCATGAGGAAACATGTGCAAGATGAAATTGTGAATCAAATCCTTCCAAGGTTATTATTTTTGTACCAAACTATACCAGTATTTTTAAATAGTAGATTTTTTCAAGAATTGAATAAGATGGTCTCCAAATATGTTTGGCAAGGCAAAAAACCTAGAATCAAACTAAAGACACTGCAAGACGCCAAATTAAGAGCAGGTATGGGTCTTCCAGACTGGCAATTGTATTATAAAGCTTCTGTGCTTTTGTGGCTAAAAGACTGGATATTATGGAATAACAAGAGACAACTGTTGTTAGAGGGAAATGATCTTACTATGGGGTGGCATGCATACCTATGGTATCAAAGACTTGAAGGACATTCTTATTTTAAGAACCATTGGTTTCGGAAATCTTTGTATCATACGTGGTCATGGTTAAAAATGAGAATTTATCAAAAAATTCCAAGATGGGTCTCCCCAGTGGAAGCATTTACTCATCCAAATCTTCTAAAACCAAATCAGAACTATAGATATGATGACTTGTTGGGGGAAAGATAATCAGTTGAAAACTAGAGAAGAGTTGGAAAATATGGACATTAAAATGAACTGGTGGTTGAGAATGCAAGTTGAATCTAGGAATGCCAAAGATAAGATGACAGGTTTTAACACAGAGCAATATCCATTTGACAAAATACTTCTAGGCCCTCAAGAAAAGCTAATTTCTAAATTATATGCATATCTACTACAGATGAAGATGCAAGGCAAAGTTGTAAAAGGTTGTATGGTCCAATGGGTAAAAAACATTGGTCACAACATTACATTAGAAGAATGGGAGAGATTGTGGAAGTTCAATGTTAAATTAACTAGGTCAGTAACTTCCAAAGAAACTTGTATGTTTTATAGATGGTACTTGACGCCATAGAAATTGTGTAAGATCTATACCAATATGTCTAACAGATGTTGGGAGTGTACTAAACAGGTTGGTTCCTTTTACCACATGTGGTGGACATGTGAGATGGTGAAGAACTACTGGATAATGGTTCATGAACTATTACAGAAAATTGTGAAGACACAGATTCAATTCAAACCAGAATTGTTTTTATTGAATATATTTCCTGAGGACTATTCCAAAGAAATGAGACATTTGTTGGCACATTTCAATACAGCAGCCAGGATTCTCTTGACGCAGAAATGGAAATCTCAGGAAATTCCCACGAGAATGGATTTAGTGGGAAAAATCCTGGAAACAGCAGAGCTGGACTTTTTGTCCCAGTTGTTGGCTGGGAAATCTAAGGAAGAAGCAAGAAAATATTGGATGAAATTTTATGCTTGGCTAGACACTCAAGACTCTTAAGATTCTCTGGTGTGAACTCATATCTCTTTTTTTCCTGTACTTTGTATCACAAGATTGCCATTATTGGAATTGTCAAATTTAATAGATACTTTAGCAAAAAGTTTTATAACATAAAATATTAAAATGTTGATGATGCATAGTTTAGAGACAATAATATGTGACAATTTATCTATTTTAAGAAAGTATTGCAGATATAGACTTATATTTTTTGAAAGTATTTTTATAGGTGTGAACTTATATCTCTTTTTTTCCTGTACTCTGTAACACAAAATTCCCTTTATTGGAATTGTCAAATTCAATAGACATTTTAACAAAAAGATTTATAACATAAAATATCAAAATGTTGATGATGCATAGTTTAGAGACAATAATATGTGCCAATTTATGTATTTTAAGAAAGTATTGCAGATGTAGACATATTCTTTGAAAGTATTTCTTATGCAGAATAAGACTAATATGTACTCCTATCCCCTATCCTTTCCTATCCCTAATTCCTTGAAATTAATAAAACTTTTTAAAAACCGAAATTGTGAATCAAATCAACAACCTAGACACCAAATACTATATTATTGACCAGCTGGTAATTGTGGTTCGATACTGCTATAATGAAAGACAGGCACAGCATTACGTGGCTCTCTGCATTTACGCACAAACTACAAAAACTTGGTATTGAGGTGGACACTCTTTTCTTATGTGACAAATTATATATCTTAAGAACAATCCAACGGAGGTTTATGGATCACAAATACCAAAAAGTGTTCCCTTCACATCCCCCTGTTTGCTCTGCAGCCAATCTAGGTATATCCCAAAGGCATGGGAAGATATCCATTATTTTTTTACTTTAGACTCCCCATTCCATTGTCGGACTTTTACTTTGGCACGTTTAAATGCCTTCCCATCAACAGTTCTCTATGGTAGGTTTAGACAAATACCTCTGCAAAATAGATTATGTCCATGTGAATTAGGAGTCCTTGATTCTATATCCCATATTATTTTAGAATGTCCTCTCCTGGCCTCACAACGTAGACAATTTTTAGCTGAATATCTCCAACACAATGTATTTACTAAAAGGAAAATTCTATCCTACCTTTTAGAAGATGTTAATCCCCATATTACTGCATGTGTTGCGAACTTCTTAGTAGAAGCCTATAAAATTAAATCTAGGCATACTACTGTATTTTAATTGCTGGGTGTCTACTCTTGATTAGTATTATTGGCTGCTATTTTAATTGATTGTTTATGTATTATTTTTACTATATTTCAGGCCTTTGTACCTACTTTTGATTGTGAATCATTATTGCTCATATGCCAATAAAGGTCTGAACTGAACTGAGCTATAATGGAAAACCCTGTGAGAGATTTTTACCATTTAAGGCTGAGTTCAGACCGGCAGTTTGAGGTGACACAGAGACGGCCCCAGACAGTCCAGACATGAACATCTGGAGACCATCCTGCTCCTGTACTCAACCTCTTCCCCAGCATTGTAGAAGCACCTGAAAAAGCTACCACTTTCTAAGTGGCAGCAAACAACAAAGGCACTATCCTGCCACCTTTCCCCACAGTCTGAATGGCTGAGGAGTGCCTGAGGAGCACCACTCAAGTGCTTGAGCAGTCTGACCGCTCCTTTGGGGCACTCGCGGCCTGTCCCTGTCCCAGCACCAGACTACACACAGTCTGACTGCCTGCAGGGTGCTTCTCTTTCTGCCAGCTTACTTTGGGAAGCTGCCGCCCCAAGCTGCCAGTCTAGACCCAGCCTATATCAATAGAAAACCATTCCTCCGCTAGTTTGTTCAACAAAACACAAGTAGTCCTGGGTGAACATAAACTTTCACTTGAAAATATCCATGGTCATGATAATGTATCTATTATGAAGGACTCAGAGAAAGGGCTGCAAGCACTCTTTACAAACATTACTAACAGGTATGCAAATAATGTACCATGTGCTATCCAACTCAAACTTGTTGCGGTAAAGGCAGTATCTACTGAACCTGAAATGGTTGACTATTTTTGGCATTTTTCTGGATCTCCATGAAAATGGGGAATTTTAAACACACAGGGCAATATAGTTATTTTCTCCCTAAAGAGTGTAAGTGTAACTAAATGGTCTACATAATATGTAGCAGTCCAGGCAATTAAAAGATATTCAAGCATTTTACAAACTCTCAACATATTTAGAGGTTCAGAAAAGAAGCCTAAATGTAAACAAGATGCAAAGAATTTAAACCACAGGTTGTTAAAGTTGGAATGTGCTATTTTAACAGTTGCTTGTGAAGACGTTCTTGAGCATTCCAATAAAGCAAGCAAGAAGCTCCAAACCCCTGGTTTTGATACATTTGAAGGTTATCTTCTGCTATTATCTTTCTTTTCATTTGTTAAAGAACTCTAAGAAAATTCAGCTGACCAGATTGCCCGCTATGAATCAGAAGCAAAAAGTTTGTATGAAAATATCACCTCAAGTTATTCTGATGCTTCCAGATGCATTGTTAAAAAGAAAATCAGATGGAACAAGGGCTTCCTTGACAGGAGCGGACAAATTTAGGATAGAAGTTTTAAATCAACTCTATGACTGCTTGGTAGTCCAGTTAGGAAAGAAGATTTACCCATATTAACAGATTGCGAAAAGGTTCAGGTTTCTCTCAGAATTAATGAACAATTCTAAAATTGATGAGGACAATATTAAACTGAAAATATCACATTACAAAGATGATAAAAGGAAGTATTTCTTCACCCAAAGGGTGATTAACACATGGAATTCTCTGTCACAGGAAGTGGTGGTGGCTGTAAGCATAGGTAGCTCCAAGAGAGGATTGGATAAACATATGGATCAGAGGTCCATCAGTGGCTATTAGCCACACCTTATCATTGGAACTCTCTGTCTGGGGCAGTGATGCTCTGTATTCTTGGTGCTTGGGAGGGGCAACAGTATGAGGGCTTCTAGTGTCCTGGCCCCACTGATGGATCTCCTGATGGCACCTGGGATTTTGGCCACTGTGTGACACAGAATGTTGGACTGGATGGGCCATTGGCTTGATCCAACATGGCTTCTCTTATGTTCTTACGTTTGCAAATTAGTATACAAGTGTTATCAGTTCAAGGAATCTTTTGTTGTTGTTGTTGTTCAGTCGCACAGTCAAGTCCAACTCTTTGTGACCCCATGGACAAAGTCACCTCAGGCCCTCCTGTTTTCCACCATCCCCCTAAGTCTGCTCAAATTCGTGTTTGTCACATCAGAAACACTGTCCAGCCATCTCATCTTTTGCCGTCCCGTTCTTCTTTTGCCTTCTGTCTTTCCCAGCATCAGGATCTTTTCCAGGCAGTGCTCCCTTCTCATTTGGTGGCCGAAGTATTTGAGCTTCAGCTTCAGTATCTGACCTTCCAGGGAACAGTCTGGGTTGATTTCCTTTAGGACTGACTGGTTTGATCTTCTTGCAGTCCAAGGGACTCTCAAGTCTTCTCCAGCACCACATCACAAAAGCATCTATTCTTCTGCGCTCGGCCTTCTTTATGGTCCAGCTCTCACAGCCATATATTACTACTGGGAATACCATTGCTTTGACTATACAGACTTTTGTTGGCAGGGTGATGTCTCTACTTTTTATTATATTACCCAGGTTCGCCATAGCTCTCCTCCCAAGTAGCAAATGTCTTTTAATTTCATGGCTACCGTCACCATCTGCAGTGATCTTCTGCAGTCTGTCACTACTTCCATGTCTTCCCCTTCTATTTGCCAAGGTGTGATGGGGCCAGATGCCATGATCTTAGTTTTTTTTATGTTGAGTTTTAAGCCTACGTTTGTGCTCTCCTCTTTCACCCTCAACAAGAGATTCTTTAGGTCCTCCTCACTTTCTGCCATTAGAGTAGTGTCATAGGCATATCTGAGGTTGTTGATGTTTTCCCCAGCAATCTTAATTCTGGTTTGTGCTTCATCCAGGCCAGCCTTCCACATGATGTACTCTGCATATAAATTAAATAAGCAAGGTGACAATATACATCCTTGTCAAACTCCTTTTCCTATTCTAAACCCATCAGTTGTTCCATATCCCGTTCTGACAGTTGCTTCTTGACCCTTATACAGGTTTCTCAGGAGACATGTGAGGTGGTCTGGTACTCCCATCTCTTTAAGGACTTGCCACAGTTAGTTGTGATCCACACAATCAAAGAATCTTTACACCTTAGGAAATCCCAGAACACAGAAGAAAACACGCCATCTAAAATACAATGCACAGAAGTTCTTCAGCTTATTTGTGAGCAACAAATGATTGATGTGTTCCTTAATATTACTACCGGATTTAATCTGCACTTGACAATACCTATCGCAAGCTGTGAAGCAGAAAGGAATTTTTCAAAGCTTTCCTTATAAAGAACAGATTTCAGTCTACCATAACTGAAGATGCTGACATTTTATATGCATATTGTCTGTAGAAAGTGACATTGCAGGGAAGCTCTCATATGACAGTGAATATGTTGCCAGAAAAAAATAGGAAAAATAGTATTTTGTAAAATGTGCTTCATGTAGTATGTGTTCTCATAGGTGCCTAAAATAATAATAATAATAATAATAATAATAATAATAATAATAATAATAATAATACTTTTTATTTATATCCCGCTCTCCCCGCTGTAGCAGGCACAGGGCGGCTCACAACGTATTAGTTCAATACAATACAATACAATCATATAATTCAACAAATACTACATTATAAAACCATCATTTAAATCTACATTCCAATTAAAATTAACAGTTATGGTGCTAAATTACAGGTTTTTAATAAATTGATGGCGGAATACAACAGCAGCGAATCTATCATTTGCTCAGCATTCAGCGAAGGCCATCTTAAAAAGAGTAGTTTTGCAGGCCCTGTGGAATTGGTCAAGACTCTGCAGGGCCCACACTTTGTCCGGAAGTTAATTCCACAGGTGTGGAGCTGCGATAGAGAAGGCCCGTTCCCTTGTGTTCTTCAATTTGGCCTCCCTCGGCCCAGGGATATTCAGCTGGTTCTTTCCTGCTGATCTCAGTGCTCTCTGGGGTTCGTATGGGGAGAGACGGTCCCTCAGGTAGGTCGGCCCTCGACCATATAGGACTTTAAAGGTAATAACCAGCACTTTGTACCAAACCTGGTATGCAACCGGCAGCCAGAGCAGCCCACGCAGCCTTGGCTGTATGCGCTCCCACTTCGGGAGCCCTAACAATAGCCTAGCCGCTGCATTCTGCACCAGCTGCAGCTTCCGGGTTCGGCACAAAGGCAGCCCCATGTAGAGGGCATTACAGTAATCCAGTCTTGAGGTGACCGTTGCATGGATCACTGTTGCTAGGTCCTGGCGCTCGAGGAAGGGGGCCAACTGCCTCGCCCGTCTAAGATGAAAAAACGCGGACTTGGCAGTGGCTGCTCTCTGGGCCTCCATTGACAATGAAGGCTCCAGTAGAACCCCCAAGCTCTTGACTGTTAAAATAAATATCAACAGTGGCCTTTCCTATGTTTTATTTCACCATTCTATGGTGCATCATGCATGTATACAATGTTTCCCTAATTTTCATCCCCCATTACTCAGAAACTATATTTATTTATTTAAGTAAATTTCTATTCTGCCCACTCCCCATTGGGCTCAGGGTGGAGTACAACATATAATAAAACAATAAAATACAATAAAAACATTTTAAAACAGACAATTCAACAGCCTAGGAATTTTTTATTCAAGGAAGTGACTTTGAGATGTGAGATAACCCAGTACAGCAATTTTAATCAAAACTAGACATGTAATGGTTAAATTTTAAAATGATTTGTAGCGATCTGCCATGGAACAATCTCACTGAAGAAGGTAACAGCAGTTACCCAGACCTCATTACTGGTGGGAAGGAGCTCACTGTATGGACCATTTTCAAAGGCTCCACCCCATTCTCTGCCATTTGGGCCTTGAGGTCCTTGCAAGGGCAACAAGGCCCTTTGGAACTTGTTGGATGTTGTCCTATTGTTGCTGTTTGAGAAGGGGCCCCATAATAGTTCAAGCTTTAGGGCCTCAAAAATGTAGATCCACCCCTGGGGCCATATACCATAACCTGAATACAAGGATGACTGCTTAGAGAGCCAGCTATGAGGAACACCATCCATATTGAGAGAGACAGTCCTTCAAGAGAACAGAAGTCTGACATGGGAAGAGGAAAGCAGGAAAATTCCCATCCATGCTGTGCAGCTCTGCGTCAGGTACAAGTCCCTGACAAGGATTTGTTTCAAACTTATGGGTTAGAAACAGTTTGCCGATTTTCCTAATAGTATTGTCATTGCTGATGAAGAGCCAGTTATCCAAAGTGTATTCATATAGCCATGACTGTATTGCTGTCTGTAGTCATACATGTATCTATACACATATATTCATGACTGCACTGACCCATGTATTAGAATATTGGTATTCACTAACCCTTATATATGCTCCTTATATTCTTTAAGGTGTTATGTAGAATAGTATTGCAACAAGGGTGGCCACCATGGATGGTAAGCCACAGTGGGAAGCCAGGACCTAATCTCATCTCCCTGGTAATGGAAGATAGGTACCAACGAAAGCAACTGGAAAAGCGACCTTGAAGATAGTAACACTGCAGCCTGTGAAATAATTCAAAGACTTTTGAGCGGGAGAATTAGGAAGGAGGGGAGATGGGCCATTAATCTGTAACCTTTATTTTGATTGTAAATTTCATTTTATATCAGTCTGGAAAAAGGCTGTAGCTTTGCGTATACATGTACAAGTGATTGCTATATGTTTCTTTTTTCTTTTTTTTAACTTTTCAACAATTTCATTTGCTATATGTTACTTCATTAAAGTTTCTTCTGCATTTACTCAAGAAGCCTTGTGATAGATTCTGAACAAAGCCTTACACTCTGCTCATGTTGCCCAGGATGCAATTTCTTTCATTAATTCATTCATTCATTCAATTTATATTCTGCCCTTCGCACAAATGGGCTCAGGGTGGATTCTAGCAAAATTTAAAACGTCAGATAAATTGCAGATAGTTAAAAACAATTCAAACAGCATAATTTTAAACTAAGTATCACTTCTTAAAATTAAGAAAGAACCCATTTTAAAACTTGTGACTGCCAAGGGTCATGGAGGCCTCATTGCCACAACACTTCTTTGCAGGTAGAAAGGTGGATCTGAGAGAAGCATTCCAACCTTCGCCTCTTCCTGATGCGCCCAATTTCTGTGTGTGGGATTTTTTTAAGGAGATGCACTGTTACACATGAGCCCCCACAAGTGGTACAGACCAAAATTAAGTGTGTGGCCTCACCTGCCATTAGTGGGAATTAGGCCCTAGTTAAAGGACAGCTTCAATTAAAAAACTACAATGATAAAGAACAGCAAATTGGATTTAGGTTGCCAACACCAGCCGACTTTATTATATGAGGGTTTCATGCACTTCGGTGCACATTTCATTGTTGATCTGGGGTCTTCAATACTCCATTTCCACTCCCACCTGGATCTTTTTCCATTTTTATTGCTCTTTTCTTTAGGAAACTATTGGATAAGTGCTGCATTAACATTTTAAAGGCAAATGATTCAGTGAAAATCTTTCGGAATAAGATTTTGCAATAACTAAAATGTAATATAGTAAATGTCATGACTTCTCAATTCCAGTTGTATCCAATCTAAAATACTGCCTTCCCAAAATTGGTTTCATTTGAATGAAAATATCATTTAGAAATGGCAAGCAGTGTTGTTTTAAGATTAAAACAAATATTATGCACTACCTACAGCACAGGTTATTATTTGCTCTTATTAGATGCAGAGAGAATAATAAATTTGCAGATACTGGGCATTTTTAAAGCTATTTATATTCAATATATCTGGATACAAATTGTATTGATGTCTTTAGTGATCAGCTTTGAGAACACTGAAAAATATCCCTTCCTTATGTAATCTGTTAATTTTCAAAATCTGTTCCTGCACATTCATATCCATGAGCCTGTCCCCGTTTAAACAGGTTGTAGGGTTTTGTTACTGTAATGGTGTTGTAATTCTGCAAAGATAAAAAAAAGAAGCCCTTGGTGTAATTTGGGGTTTTGTGGTTTGCAATTAATTTTTCTCTCTGGGATTTTGAGTTGTTCTCTTTTACTTTCCTGTGCTATGGATGAATAGCCTCTAAAATGTTTTATCATTGATAGACTTGGTATTGTCTTGCAAACTGAAGACTGGGTCTGGATTTGCCCTTTTAAAGCAAAAAGGTGTAGCAGGAATAAATAAAAACCTGGCCCTGAAGCAAAAGCTCTTGCGTGTGGCCTCTGGGCAACTCAAAAGCCAGTTCAGCTCTAGGCTTCCTTCTCTCTTCCAGCTACACAATGGGGTGGACAGAAATTTATTTTATTTTCGCTGGTTTATATTCCGCCCACCCTGCAAGCGGGCTCATGGCAGATTACAACCTAAGAATAACATAGCTAATTAAACCATATATATAAAAACAGTTAAAAATAAGAATTAAAACAGAGAGCCGCCAGCCAGGAATATGCAGAGTCAATGACTGGGGCTGCTGAGGACAAGACTTCTGAAAACTGGGCCCATGCAGAGAGAGTTGCAGTAGGGAGACCAACTGAATTTGATGCCTGGAGCCTCAACCAAAGGCCTGGCAGAACAGCTCCATTTTGCAGGCCCTGCAGAACAGTAAAAGGTCCAGCAGGGCCCTGATCTCAAGAGGAAGCATGTTCCACCAGGCTGGAGCCAGGGCAGAAAAAACCCTGCCCCTGGTCAGGGCTGATTGGACGTATTTGGGGCCGGGGACAACCAGTAGATGTTGATTGGCTGAGTGTAAAGCTCTTCAGGGCACATATGGGAAGAGGCGGTCCCTCAGAGATGTAGGTTCTAGGCCACACAAGGCTTTGAAGGTTAATACCAACACCTTGAAATGGAACTGGTACTCAATCGGTAGCCAGCACAGTTGGTGATGCACCAGTTGGATGCAAGCCCACACAGGTGCCGACATGTTCTGCACCAGCTGGAGTTTCCCAATCAGTCCCAAGGGCAAGCCTGCCTAGAGCAAGTTACAATAGTCAAGCCTGGAAGTGGTCATTGCAGGAGTCACTGGGGGAAGAGATAGGCCTGATCTGTCAGAGATGGTAAAAAGCAGATCTGGCAACAGTGGTGACCTGCGCCTCCATAGAGAGTGAGGCATTCAGGATTGCCACGAAGCTCTTCACCTTGTGGACTGGCGCAAGTATTGTGCCATCCAGGTGTGGGAGCATGATAACTGATCCACTCGCACCATGACCCAGGCACAGCACCATCTTTGTTGGATTTCACTTCAGCTGCCTGTGTCTTAGCCATCCAGCCACAGCTTGCAGTGCTCTGGCCAAATTCTCTGGGGCAGACTGGAAATGTTAAAGAGAAGGACTCAGGCTAATGGTTAGGCTTCCCAAATCCCCCGCCTGGGCGGGGGACCCCCGATTTGGAGCCTCCTCTCCTCGCTCGGCAAAAATCCAGAAAGCGGGGGGAATGGCGGCCCTTCCCATGCAGCCTAGATCCCAGAAGCTTCTCCTCTCCCCTTCCCACCGATCCCTGATGCTTCTCCTCCTCCCTTCCCTTCTCACCTTGGATCACAGCAGCTTCTCCTTGCCCCTCCCCTTCCCACCCAGCTCCATCGCAGCAGCCGGAGCTTTCCCAGGCTGCTTCCTGTCCCGCCCCAAAGGACCATGTGCCTTTGCACCTCCAGAGGTGGTGAAAGGCTTCAACTTTCTATGTCTGTGTCTTTGTTGCTGTGAAGAAGCTGGCTGGTGAGTAGAGAGGCCAATCCCCTACATCAGATTTGCGAGAAGGGGTGTGTGTGTGGAGGAGAGGGAAACGTCTTCATTATTCCCTATGTGGAATATTTCTCATAGGGTATAATGGGGAATTGATCTGGAGGTTTCATGGGCTCTGGGGGAGCTATTTTTTGAGGTAGAGGCACCAAATTTTCAGTATAGTATCTAGTGCCTCTCCCCAAAATACCCTCCAAGTTTCAAAACGATTGGACCAGGGGGTCCAGTTCTATGAGCCCCAAAAGAAAGTGCCCCTATCCTTCATTATTTCCAATGGAAGAAAGACATTTAAAAAGGTGTGCTGTCCTTTTAAATGTGATGACCAGAACTCCCTTGGAGTTCAATTATGCTTGTCACACCCTTGTTCCTGGCTCCACCCCCAATGTATCCTGGCTCCACCCCCAAAGTCTCCTGGCTCCACCCCCAAATATCCCCAGATATTTCTTGAATTGGACTTGGCAACACTACTGATGGTAGATGCAAGATCTGATGTGTCAGGCCTGCATCCATGGACACTGCACTATTCTTGCAGGATAGCAGTCACCGATTTCCTGGATTCTCTTGTTCACCCAGGAAAATCCAGTTGTGAATGGATGTGCAAAATCCAGTGATGTGTTGATGCAGCGTTGGAGAAATGTGTACTGCATGATTCTATAAGATTGCAGAACATGGCACTGGAAACATAATGTGGCTGATAATATCCATTTTATTTTAACAAATGTTTCCAATTCTTATTACTACCCAGATGGACTTGAAACTGTGTCCTCAATGCCTGGCAATATTTCAGAAGCTAGAGTGGTAGCTAAATGAGAGTTTGTTTCTATGTTCTCTTATGTGTGGTCAGTATCCTTCATGTATCAGTTGACTGTAGCACTAGTATAGTTGTTTTAGCTATTTTTGCTTTGTTTCCCATTCTTCCCTGTCCATCATGGTGCATTACCACTTTCCACCCCATTTTTCCTCTTAAATTTAAACCTTCTTTACAATCCACATGTTCTTCTTTCTTCCCTTCTCCAGTATAAGCAAATGTACCATCATTAGAGCTCCGTGACGCAGAGTGATAAAGCTGCAGTACTGCTGTCTAAGCTCTGCTCACGACTTGAGTTCAATCCTGGTGGAAGCTGGGTTCAGGTAGCCGGCTCAAGGTTGACTCAGTCCTCCATCCTTCCAAGATCAGTAAAATGAGTACCCAACTTGCTGGGGTGAAAGTGTAGATGACTGGGGAAGGCAAGGGCAAACCACCCTGTAAAAGTTTGTCATGAAAACATTGTGAAAGCAACATCACCCCAGAGTCTGAAATGACTGGTGCTTGCACAGGGGACTACCTTTACCTTTACCATCATGAAAGCAGAAGAGGTATCCTGGCTAAGTGGTAGAGCATCTGCTTGGCATGCAGAAGGTCCCGGGTTCAATCATGGGCATCTCTAGTTAAATATATATAAGAGTAGGTGATGTGAAAGACTTCTGCCTGAGACCCTGGAAAGCCACCACCAGTCTGAGCAGACAATACTGACTTTGATGATCCCAGGATATGATTCAGTATAAGGCAGCTTCGTCTGTTCAGAGAAGTGAAAGAAGCATGTATTCACATTATCCCAAGTAAGTAAAGAATACAGTATTGAATCCACATGGATCCACATCCCATCTTTAGAATGAAAGAACAATCTGTGGATATTTCAACAACAGTATTAAAGGCCACACTTGCAGAAGCATTTACACAAGTACCCTCACTACACAAAAAGAAGCAAATCCATAGATCAGGCTTTTCACTACATGAAAAGAAGCAAGTCAGGCATCCAGTGGTCCAAAAAATGTTTGTGGCACTTCAGTTAGGGAAGGGCACAAACTGGGAAAATGGTGGTTCATTTTGGTTCATGGTTCATTTGATTGCCTGACCAGCGGTTCATGTTGATTCAAGGTTCATTTGATTTCCCAAACTGTTTCATGGTTCATTTGGTTCAGGATGAGGTAGAACAGCCCTCTCATGAGTTAGAAATGACAAACTCACAGAAAATCTTCATCAGGCTCTCTTCCACCGCCCCTCCAAGTTTGGCAAAGATTGGATTTGGGATGTTTAAGTTATAGCCCCCAGGAAAGCTCAGCTGTAACTTCAAGTTTGATCCCTGAAACCACAGCAAAGAACACTTCCCTCACTAGGAGAGATATTTTAAAAATTGTCCCACTGTGTGAGGGAAAAAGGAGTCCCTCAAAGCCTCCTCTAAATCAGCCACACAGCAAACAATTCTTCTGCTCTCATGAAAAGTAACTTCACTCTTTGTGCTGCAAAGCAAAAGCAGCTGAGTCAGAGGGTGGAATTAGAATGGGAGTTCTGTGGTTGGCTCCCAGAGCTGCCAATCAAGCTATGGACAATTGCTTTGGGTATTTCTAGGGTTCTCCACCCCCAGAGTTGCATAGGAATGGATTGAATCAACACCAGGCTGTCTGGAGAATGAACTGCAAAAATTAACCAAATGAACCGCCATGGAAGAAATGCTGTTCATTTTTGGGTTTGGGAATGAGGCAACCAAATTATCTGTTTCAAAATGAACCACGAACCAGCCCAGTTCGTGCTCAAACCGTGGTTTGTTTGTGCCCATCCCTAGCTTCCACATCATGGTAACCTTTTTGCTCCTTCCCCATTTTTAATAGAAGCACAGTGAAATATGCAAAATAAACCCCTGGAGCTCATTATGAACCAAGCATGAACTCCTTCCAAAGTTTAGGCCTGGCTTGTCATGGGCTTGTTCCAGTGGCAGCCTTCCCCGATGCAGTTGCTCCCTTCCCTTTCTCATCCACATTTACTAGGTGCATGGAACTGCACTGAAAAGGATGTACGATGCAGCCTTCTTTAGACCTTTAAGAAGAAGAAGAAGATATTGGATTTATATCCCACCCTCCACTCCGAAGAGTCTCAGAGTGGCTCACAATCTCCTTTACCTTCCTCCCCCTGTGAGACACCCTGTGAGGTGGGTGGGGCTGGAGAGGGTTCTTACAGCAGCTGCCCTTTCAAGAACAACCTCTGCCAGAGCGATGGCTGACCCAAGGCCATGCTAGCAGGTGCAAGTGGAAAAGTGGGGAATCAAACCTGGTTCTCCCAGATAAGAGTCCGCACACTTAACCACTACACCAAACTGGCTCTCCAACTGCATTCCTCATATCAACATAAAAATATTCAGGAGGCGTCATTTCCATCCTGAAATCCTAGACAGGTCATAAGGAACTATGGGTACTGTTTTGAAGATTCAACCAAGGATCTGTAGTCATGCTTTTCCGTTGGAAGGTCCTGCTACTGGCCCCACCATTTGTTGGTGAGGAAAAGGCCACTTGGTTCTTCTTATATTGTGGACCATCATGGACCGGATTCTGCAGATCTTTTTCACTAGCAGAAGCAGTTTCTTCCAGCAGAATGAACTTTCCTCATGTCAGATGGGAAAGCCAATGTAAGCATACCGCTTAACTTAATGGAATGGATCCAGCATATTCTAACAAGATATAATATCAGTATAATATGCCCAAGCTTCCATGTAACATTAAGAAAAGAAAGCCTTCCTGTGGATATTTGCAACAATGCACCCAAGACTGTTTGTGAGACGTTAGGTTCACGCCCACAATCCCCTCTTGTGTCTCATTGACAGGGTGACCTTCACCTTCCCTGGCACATCCATCATCTGGTGAACTTTTCATGCAGTGCCAACCTTAACTCATCTTTCCAAACAAACCTTTGTCCAAGTCTCAGCTTTATAATTCACTGGGGGATTCTGTGTTTGCACAAATATTTATCTGTGATGAGGGGCTGATAAGGGGAAATGCAAGAAAGATCGCAAGTTCAGCACCTTTGAATGTTAGTGCTGATGGTTACCTTTAAAACCTATCTATCATTCTCACCTTCCCCGTATTTAATAAACCGCTTTCATTTTTGCTTCACTATGCAGTAGAAGTTGCCTGGGGAATTGGTTACATCTAAAATGAGATTCAGTAATAACTGTTTTGTGAAGAATAATGGCAATCTCGCCTAGTTTTCTTATGCAAATGTTCCCTATATCTGTGCCTATCATCTTTTATAGGCTGTATGAAAGCTAAAGTGGTGGTATCCACATGGAAGTACTGTTGCCTGGAAATGTCTAGAATTTACGGAACTAAGCAGGACAGATGACATTTAACTACCTCTTGCTTCCTTTGCGTGACACAAAGGGGTTCCCCTCATTTGCCCACATCACCTGGCTCTAATCCAATTAACAGGACCAAAGGCTATCCTTCTTTGTTCCCATTAAAAGAAGTGGAAGGGGATTATACCCCGAGGGCTACTCTGATGCAGTCATTTGGGAGCTGGTCTTTGTAAAAGGACTAACTGGGAATCTCTGCTGAAGTCCTCGAGGCTCACTAATAGTAACAGAGTAGAGAAAGATGTCAGCCCCAGAGACTGGAGAGGGGGGAAGGGCTTGAACTACCCGTGACCTAGCATCCCACAGAAGCCAAAGCCACATGATGAGAACCAAATCCAGTCTATATTGATGGCAGCACTACAGAGTCTCAATCAATCCATGCTAAAATTATGGGGTTTCTCTACCATTCGCAACTTAGGATCTCCCAAGCTTGACAGGCTTTGTTTATGGTAAGTGAGCTGAATTTGGAGTCTCAGTGGATTCTGCTCTGCATTGTTACCAGGTTACAGCAGAATATAAAGAAGTGACATATTTCAGGTCTAAAAGCACAATTTCATAGAGGTACAATGAGGCTTGCAAGAGTATTGGTAGCAATGTTACTACTTCATGGGGTGTCCACATGTGAAAGGCATGAATGTAGTCTTGTTTTTGGTTCCTGCATATTGAAATGAGGACAATGGGAGCACAGAGTTTGACCACAGGAAAAAACAACAACTAATGAAACCAGTCAATAAAAGTTTACAGTAAAAAGGATTGGTTTGTCCAGTGCTTAGAATAACTAAGTGCACATGATGAAAGAGTGCATACGTAATAACTGTGTAGATTTTTTTTTTTTAATCACTGGTTATCAGGAAGGGCTGAAAAGTTGCACTACTTCTATACCCGTATTAAAAGCACATGTGCTTTGGAACATCTGGTTACCTTTACTTAACTGTAGGGCAAGCTGCTAATCCGGTCCTCAAATAACAATGAAATCAACAAATATCTAGATCACAGGCTCAGTAAAGGGTGAGCCGTCCTCAAACTTGTTTAGCCTGTAGGCATTTTTAGAATGTTGACAAAAGTTGGAGGGTAACACCACAACATGACTACTGTGGGGAGCAGGACTAAGCCTTCCATGAACCTGCTCATGAGCCAAAATTTGGCATGAACTTGGCCCAATTTGGAGCTTGGGGAATGATGTTCAGAGAAGGCACCTCCCTTGAACATGTTCCTGGAATGTGCTTCAGGACAAAGTCAAATTTGGAGAAGACCCCCCCCCCATCTGATTTGCTTGACCGTTAGCGTTTTTCCCACCTAACCAAGCTGGAGGAGAATCCACGCATCAGGGAAAGGCATTGCCATGGACCCAGCGAAGGTACAAGGTGGATTTGGGATTGTGGGCCATCTTCAAAGTGAGGGGGGGGCTTGAGGTCCTTCCGGGCATTTGCTGGCTAGGTACCTCATGGCATTGCAACAGTAGCATCGTCTCCCCAACAGGGGCTTTTCCTTTCCCGAGGTGTTCCCAGACTTCTTCACCTCTCCTTTCGCCCCTGACAGAGACTCACACACCCCTTACCCCCTTGCTGCTGTTGTCATTGGAGCATCACTCATTGCATTCTGGTCTCCACTTTGCACGCCAGTTGGATCCAACCCACCAGGGTGTTGGGGTCGGCTTCGCCAAATGCTCGATCTAAAATGTTGGCATTAAGGCCACCCTGGAACTGGTCTACTTTCTAGGGACCTTTCTCTAGCAGGAGCTCCTCTGCATATTGGGCCACGTCCCCCTGATGTAGCCAATCATCCCGGAGCTTACAGTAGGTCCTGTACTAAAAGCCCTCTAAACTCTCGGAGGATTGGCTACATCAGGGCGGCATGGCCTAATAATCCAGAGGAGCTCCTGCTAGAAAAAGAGCTTTCCAGCCTCGCACTTTGGTTACATTGGCTCTGAACTCCACTGAGTACTCACACACGGATTTGCTTCTTTGCTGTAGGTTCTGCAAGGCAGTCAGGGCCTGGGTTTCGTGTAATGAGTCCTCAGACTGTACTAGTGTCCCCCCAATAGTGTTGGTAGCTATTGGCTTAGATCACAAAGTATTCAATCTGTTCTGGGTCCCCATTAAACGTGGCTGATAGCTTTCAGGATCCCGCTCTTTCTTGGACCTTCTTCAGCAGTCTAAGCAAACTAAACAGACATTCCTCAGGTTACATCAAACAGATACAGATAATACCTAGGAACTTGACATAGGTCCCACAAGAGCGAAATTGATGGGACTTCCCTAGAGAACATGAGAGTGAAGAACAGAGTGACAAGAAACTGAGTGGAGTGTGAAGCCTTGCTCCGTTTTGGCCCCAGCAATCAGTACCCATTCATCCCATTGGATAAGATATTGCTGCGATTTCAAGGTGAGCAGCCTGCATTTTCCCTCCGTGTCACTCCATGCAGGACTTTCTCTGTGCCTGGCACCCTGGGATGCTTACATTACCTTTTTCTGGCAAATGAGCTGGGAAGGGGCAGAATCAACACTTGGGTCTGTCCCTGGTTCTCAAGTGCAGTTGTTGAATTTGACACAGGATACCTTTGGGCTCAGATTGCAAACCTCATTTATATTTTTGAAGCGATTGGTCAAAAACTATCTAAGAATGAATTCTCAAACCTCTACCTCAAGTACAGGTCCAGCAAGGAAAGTCCCAAACTAGAGGGAAAGCCCATAAATGGAACAAACTAGGGTGTGATTAAACGTCAGAATTCAAGAGCCAGGAATGAGATGTAAGGCATGAGGTGTCCACTCTCCAGAAACTCAGTCCTGGACCCTCCCCTTGGATTAGGCAGGTGTAACTTTTGTCAATAAAGATTAGCTGGTGGCTTTTTCTCCTGTTCTGCCTTCAGTCTACCTCTTTGTAGACTGTTCCCAAACATCTGCTGTTAATAATGCTTTTCATCGTTAATGATGCTTTTGCTAATAATGCGGATAATAATGCATTGTTAATAATGGTTTTCAAAATCCAGGTCTCGCAAGTTCTGGAGGCTGGACCTATTGAGAAGTACCTCACTCACAAGCCGGGCTGATTCAGCTATATAGTTAGCAGTGAGCTGGTGAGGATGTGGACAGCTCTGGCATAGATAAAGGAATCCAGGGCCGCGGTCACACTCACCATTAAATCCATCCCTAACCCATCGCTATTATACCCCACAGCTTTTTTACAACAAATTTCCTGATCAGACATCCCTCCATCCTTCAGTTCTAAGCAGCGTTGGTCCCGTCGTTGGTTGATCAGAGGTCTCAACCGGACCTCATTTTTTGAGATGGCTTTCCACACTCATGCAAGCGCAGTACCATGGGATATTGTGCTTGGCTTTTTTTAAAAAAAAGTGCCAGAAAAGGTGGGCAATCTGCACCCCCCCCATTTAAACACCCAGAAAGGAAGGGGAAGCCCAGGAGTTCTCTTTGCTGTCATCTTTGCAAAGGTGGGTCATCTTCCTCCCCACCCATTTAAACACCCCACCGTGGTGTTTAAATGGGGGAGGGGGTGCACGGCAACTCTCTTTACTGTCTCTCCGCCTGGTGGGGAGACGGCAGATGTGGGTCATCTTCCTCCCCAGGCAGGGAGACAGCAAAGATGGGCGATCTGCCTCCCCTCCCCCTGCATTTAGGAAAGGTCCCCTGTGCAAGCACCAGTCGTTTTCGACTCTGGGGTGAAACTGCTTTCACAAAGTTTTCACAGCAGACCTTTTACGGGGTGGTTTGGCATTGCCTTCCCCGGTCATTACACTCCCCCCCCCCCCAGCAAGCTGGGTACATATTTTACCGACCTCAGAAGGTTGGAAGGCTGAGTCAATGATTGCTGGTGCAATGATATCATTTGGAGTGGGCTCTTGCAGGGAAGCGGATGTGCGCTTGCGACGAGTCGGCTACAATGGAGCATTCAAACATAGAAAGTACGTGAGGGAGTCGTCGGAAGCATTCTTATTCCGGATTTAATGTACTATCAAAAAAGTCCGTGTCTCAGTTGTGGCAGTTCAGGATACGAACGAGCCAACGACCATTGCCAGATGCTGATGTTTGGACAACCGCATAAAATCCGACATGCATCTGGCTTTCATCTATGCCCATCTCGTCAGTTTATGTGCATCTGACCTCGGCCCAGACGGGCAGCCATGTTGGTCTGAAGCAACAGAACACAGTTTGAGTCCAGTGGCAACTTTAAGACCAACAAAGACCAACAGTGTGCCTGCACATGGAAGTTTATACCCCAAACTAAACTTTATTGGTCTTAAAGGTACCACTGGACTCAAACTTTGTTCGATAGATAAAAGGAGGGAGGGAAGGAAAAGGTGAGGCTGAAACCTCTTAAGTTGCCATATGCCTTCACCCTCTTCACAGGCTAGCTAGAGATAGGTTGAGGAAGGTTCAGATGACCATAATCCCTGGTCCTAAAGATTTCTCTGGTGGGCTGGGTCCAGGCTGGCAGTTTGAGGTGACACAGTGACGACCCCAGATGGATTAAAAAACCAAGTCGAGATGCAAACATCTGGAGACTGTCTTGCTCCTGTACTCACCCCATCCTCCAGCATCATTGGAGCATCCAAAAAAGCTACCACTTCTGAAGTGGTAGCAAGTCGCTAAGGCACTTCCCTGCTGCCTTTCCCGGCTGTCTGAACTGGTCTTGAGTGGTCTGACTGCTCCTCCAGAGCACATGCGGCCTGTTCCTGTGTCCTGGCAGCAGGCTGCATGCAGTCTGACTGCCCTTGGGGCACTTTCCCCTCTGCCAGCTAACTTCAGGATGGGAGGCTGCTGCCCCAAGCTGCTGACTAGAACACAAGCAGTACACAGTGAAAAGCCACAATACAAAATGCAAACAATGTAAGAGTGGATTTACCAGCATTTAGAAAATGCTGATACACACTTACAAAAAGACAAAAGCTCAAAGGCCTGGACCCAGCCATAGTGACGTATCTGAGTTTATCCCAAAGGAAATGAGAAAAGGAGAAAGTTTATACAAACCAACCAGTACGGCGTGTTGCAGCCTCTGCATGCAGAGCTGATAGTCCATGAAGGCATCCGGGAATTAGTAGCTGGGGAGAAAATGGGCAGGGCTTGGTTACACACACATCACTGGATATTGTGATATATTGCAACCAATCACTTCCTGAATTTCCTTCTATGGACATCAAAATTCAAGAGATGAACGATAACCGCAGAATAATATCTGACAAGGTGTGGAGCCAGTTCATACAGTTTTTTACGAAGCACAACCAAATCAGGCTCAGGAACAAAATGAGGTTGGGTTTTTTGTTGTTGGCAGAACAGAGGAGACCTCTTCCAAACATTGTAGTGTTTGGGACGTTCGCATGGACCAATCTTGGTTTACATGAGGAATACATCGTGAAAATATATTCGATTACATCCAAGTTTGATTAAATCTACATTTCTACCGTTAGAACTGAACTATTACATTATGAAGGAGCTGATAATCAGGTTCACGTTTACAGGGAAATATATGTAGGACATACATAAATACAATTTAAAAGAGTTTTCCCTCTGTGCCTGGTTGGCATATTATGACATCAGCAGCCAATTCCATAACACTTTCTTCTCACCTGTTTTTATGTTTGGACCACTGTAATATCAGCAGCTCATATATCAGTCCTGTCTTTTTGTTCTCTCTTCTGTAACTTCTGCACCTGACTTCCAAATAGAGGTACAGAGATAAGAACAGAGGCAAAAATCTGTCCAGTGTGTCATTCTAAGGCCATAAGAAGGGGTGCATGACAGAAACTCCAAAACCTTGCTAGGGAAAGAGCACCACCTCAGGTATCTGAGATATTGGACCTTCGGAGGTCTGCATTAGAATGACCCATTCATTTCTAATCTACACTGAACCATCCTGCCAAAGTTATTCCCTTTCAAATAAAGGGCAATCCAGTCTGGGCCAGACCACCTATTTGTCAGGAAGTTCACAGCCCTTACCAGATGCTTGTATATTTTATATTTTATATGGCTCTGGTAACAGTTGTCTCTGACATCAGAGATGGAGCTCTGCCTGGCATTGGCTGTGTCAGCATGTCACTCTTAGAAAGAGGATGGCTTAAGTACAGTTTGGCCACAGGCAGGCCCATAACCACAGTGGTGAACAAAGAGGAGGCGCCAACAATCATTCCTCATGCCTCTCCAATCAGCATTAGAGATTGCTGTGAAATCTGTCACAAATCTTCTGCCAATGAGAGAGAGCAGTTCATTCCCTCTCCCTGCCTCCCTCCCAGGCTCTATCAATGAGAGAGGGATTCTCCTTATTTCCTCCCACCTCCCTCCCAGACTTTGCCATGCATTCCCTTTGCACTTTGCTTCTTGCACAAGCCAGCTGATTTGACTGCATGTGACACAGTCCTTCCCCCACCTTGGCTTGGCTTGCTAGCTCCTGCCAGTCGTAGATTCTTCAGATCTGCAGCACTGGAGCACATTAAGATAGACACTTTGTTCCTCAGCTCTGTTTTAGCCCTCTATTTTGGCCTTCTGTTTATTCCATATTTGCACTTTGAAAATTTATGGACTGTATCCATGCCTCTGGCACAAGCACTTTATTATATTGAAAAACTCAATTCCAGCATTTTATTGAAATTGGATAAACTTTACTGCATTTTCTATGAAAAATATTGTAATTTTTTTTGTGTTACATTTCCTAACGCAGTTTGGTGTAGCGGTTAAGTGTGCAGACTCTTACCTGGGAGAACCGGGTTTGATTCCCCACTCCTCCACTTGCACCTGCTAGCATGGCCTTGGGTCAGCCATAGCTCTGGCAGAGGTTGTCCTTGAAAGGGCAGCTGCTGTGAGAGTCCTCTCAGCCCCACCCACCTCACAGGGTGTCTGTTATGAGGGAGGAAGATAAAAGAAATTGTGAGCCGCTCTGAGACTCTGAGCTTCAGAGTGGAGGGTGGGATATAAATCCAAGGGACTATGAGGAGCATATTGCAAAAAACATAAAGACCAATAATAAAAATTTCTTCAAATATATTAGAAGTAGGAAACCAGCCAGGGAGGCAGTGGGGCCCTTGGATGACCATGGGGTAAAAGGATTACTCAAGGAGGATAGGGAAATGGCTGAGAAGCTAAATGAATTTTTTGCCTCCGTCTTCACTGTGGAAGATGATAATTTTTTGCCCGCCCCAGAACCACTAATTTTGAAAGGGGTGTTGAAAGACCTGAGTCAGATTGAGGTGACAAAAGAAGAAGTCCTACAACTGATAGACAAATTAAAAACTAATAAGCCACCGGGTCCAGATGGCATACATCTGAGAGTTCTGAAAGAACTCAAAGTTGAACTTGTGGATCTTCTAACAAAAATCTGTAATCTTTCATTGAAATCTGCCTCTGTTCCTGAGGACTGGAAGGTAGCAAATGTCACCCCCATCTTTAAAAAGGGTTCCAGAAGAGATCCGGGTAATTACAGGCCAGTCAGTCTGACTTAAATACCGGGAAAGTTGGTAGAAACCATTATCAAGGACAGAATGAGTAGGCACATTGATGAACACGGGTTATTGAGGAATACTCAGCATGGGTTCTGTAAAAGAAGATCTTGCCTCACTAACCTGTTACATTTCTTTGAGGGGGTGAACAAACATGTGGACAAAGGAGACCCGATAGATGTTGTTTACCTTGACTTCCAGAAAGCTTTTGATAAAGTTCCTCATCAAAGGCTCCTTAGAAAGCTTGAGAGTCATGGAGTAAAAGGACAGGTCCTCTTGTGGATCAAAAACTGGCTAAGTAATAGGAAGCAGAGAGTGAGTATAAATGGGCAGTCTTCGCAGTGGAGGACGGTAAGCAGTGGGGTGCCGCAGGGCTCGGTACTGGGTCCCATGCTCTTTAATTTGTTCATAAATGATTTAGAGTTGGGAGTGAGCAGTGAAGTGGCCAAGTTTGCGGATGACACTAAATTGTTCAGGGTGGTGAGAACCAGAGAGGATTGTGAGGAACTCCAAAGGGATCTGTTGAGGCTGGGTGAGTGGGCGTCAATGTGGCAGATGCGGTTCAGTGTGGCCAAGTGCAAAGTAATGCACATTGGGGCCAAGAATCCCAGCTACAAATACAAGTTGATGGGGTGTGAACTGGCAGAGACTGACCAAGAGAGAGATCTTGGAGTCATAGTAGATAACTCACTGAAAATGTCAAGACAGTGTGCGTTTGCAATAAAAAAGGCCAACGCCATGCTGGGAATTATTAGGAAGGGAATTGAAAACAAATCAGCCAGTATCATAATGCTCCTGTATAAATCGATGGTGCGGTCTCATTTGGAGTACTGTGTGCAGTTCTGGTCGCCGCACCTCAAAAAGGATATTATAGCATTGGAGAAAGTCCAGAGAAGGGCAACTAGAATGATTAAAGGGCTGGAGCACCTCCCTATGAAGAAAGGTTGAAACGCTTGGGACTCTTTAGCTTGGAGAAACGTCGACTGCGGGGTGACATGATAGAGGTTTACAAGATAATGCATGGGATGGAGAAAGTAGAGAAACAAGTACTTTTCTCCCTTTCTCACAATACAAGAACTCGTGGGCATTCGATGAAATTGCTGAGCAGACAGGTTAAAACGGATAAAAGGAAGTACTTATTCACCCAAAGGGAGATTAACATGTGGAATTCACTGCCACAGGAGGTGGTGGCGGCCACAAGTATAGCCACCTTCAAGAGGGGTTTAGATAAAAATATGGAGCACAGGTCCATCAGTGGCTATTAGCCACAGTGTGTATGTATATATAAAAATTTTTGCCACTGTGTGACACAGAATGTTGGACCTGATGGGCCGTTGGCCTGATCCAACATGGCTTCTCTTATGTTCTTATGTTCAATATCTTATTTTTCTTCTTCTTAGTTATTGTGCACACAGTTTATTTGGATCACTTTACCCATCTGGTGGTTGGCAACTATATTGTGTGAATGTCTATAGCTATTCTTGTCTTTCTATAGCAAGTTATGTGGAGTCAAACCAGAGCAAGGGTTTAGGCTTTTTTTTTGGGGGGGGGGGGGGGTTTGAGTTCAAAGGAAAATAGTGTTGTGAATCAAAGGGGCCATCCATCCAAGAAAGCTTGGGGAAGCTTGGAGGCTATTTAAAACTATAATCCTAGAAGCTCAGATAAAATATATACCACAAGCTAGGAAAGGCACAAAGGTATAAGAAAAGGCCTGCATGGTTAACAAACAAAGTAATGGAAGCTGTAAAAGGTAAGAAGGACTCCTTTACACGGTGGAAAGCTAGCCCAAATGAGATTAATAAAACGGAACACAGGATGTGGCAAATCAAATGCAAGACTGTGATCAGGCAGGCAAAAAGGGACTATGAGGAGCATATTGCAAAAAACATAAAGACCAACAATAAAAATTTCTTCAAATATATTAGAAGCAGGAAACCACCCAGGGAGGCAGTGGAGCCCTTGGATGACCAAGGGGTAAAAGGATTACTGAAGGAGGATAGAGAAATGGCTGAGAAGCTGAATGCATTTTTTGCTTTATCAAAAGCTTTCTGGAAGTCAAGGTAAACAATATCTATCAGGTCTCCTTTGTCCACATGTTTGTTCACCCCCTCAAAGAAATGTAACAGGTTAGTGAGGCAAGATCTTCCCCTACAAAACCCATGCTGAGTCTTCCTCAATAACTTGTGTTCATCAATGTGCCTACTCATCCTGTTCCTGATAATGCTTTCTACCAACTTTCCCAGTATCGAAGTCAGACTGACTGGCCTGTAGTTTCCTTGATCTCCTCTGGAACCCTTTTTAAAGATGGGGGTGACATTTGCTACCTTCCAGTCCTCAGGAATGGAGGCAGTTTTCAATGAAAGATTACATATTTTTGTCAGAAGATGCACAAGTTCAACTTTGAGTTCTTTCAGAACTCTTGGATGTATGCCATCTGGACCTGGTGACTTATTAGTTTTTAATTCAGTTGTAGGACCTCCTCTCTTGTCATCTCAATCTGACTCAGATCTTTCAACACCCCTTCCAATATAAGTGGTTCTGGAGCAGGCAAACACCCCAGGAGGCCTGGGGATGGGGAGGGGACTTCATTAGGGAATAATGCCATGCGGTCTGCCTTCCAAAGGGGCCATTTTTCTTCCTGTGAACTGATCTCTGTCACCTGGAGATCAACTGTAGTCGTGGGAGTTCTCGAGCCACCACCCAGCGGTTGGCAACCCTACCTCAGACACAGGCATCAGGCAGGGCTGCCAGGTCCGACTCAGGAAACATCTGGGGACTTTGGGGGCGGAGCCAGGAGCAAGGCTGTGACAAGCGTGATTGAACTCAGAAGGGCGTTCCGGCCCTCCCGTTTAAAGGGACCATGCTCTTATCAAATGCCTTCCTTTCATTGGGAAAAATGGAGGATGGGGCCACCTTCTTTGGGGGCTGATGGAATTGGACTCCTCATCCTATCTTTTTGAAACTTGAGGGCTTTTTTTTAGGAGAGGTATCAGGAACTAGGCTGAAATTTTGGTGCCTGTACCTCACCCCTGAGCCCCAGATGCCCATAGATCAATTCTCCGTTATATCCTATGAGGACCAGTCTCCATAGGGTATAATGGAGTGCTGTTTTCTGATCTCTGAAGTGGGGGGAGGGCCTCCAAACCAGGGGGCCCCTGTCCCCTTCTTCACAAGCAGGCCCACTTTAGCAGCCAGCAGGAGACCGGAGGCTGCTGGAAACTCTGATTTTATTATAGAGTTGTGACTAATTTCTGAAGACTTGTAGCATCACTGCTGGGCTTTACCAGAAATGATATTACGTCATCGTCCAGCAGCTATTTTTCAATCCTATTTTCCTCCCACATCCACCAGTGGGGCTGGCCGTCCTGCTCCCAGGATCGTTGTGAGGACAAATGTGGGCAAGAGAACCATCGATGCTGTTCCAGGCTGTTTGGAGGAAGGGTGGGATGTAAAAAAAGTCATAAGTTAATGGTAAGCAGGGGCAGATACAGCATAAATGGCAAGTTTTTAAATTTGTGGCCTAGCCAGCAAATGCAAGGCAAAAAAAAATAACCATTTGTTAAAATTTTTACATTGGCATCTATTATATTAAGCAAAAAAAAAAAAAGCTCTGTGGCTTCTCTTGCTTCTGCCATTTCAAATAAAACCACTCAGAGCTGGAAAGCAGGAGCGCTTTCCTCCTGCAACGTTTCCCATTAATTCCTATCAGGGAGCTACTGGTAAAGAAGATTGTGTGTTAACTTTTTCCAATCTGAGTGGATAAATGTTAACTATTCTACACAAAAGGCCCTCTTTTTAGCTTCATTCAAGTGAGAAAACACCTCAGCCAGCGTGCACATTGGCAAATCATTCAGAAGATTAATGCACTCAGGGCCTCTACAAAGACTCGGTGATGTGTATTAGCATTATAGATTTTAATGTGAAATGATGTCAGTGTTTTCTCGGCTGCATTGTCGTGCAAGGGCCGCCATCTGCTTATAATAATGAGCCTGACAATCCAGCTAAATGTGATTTGCTGCTTCTTTTGCCAACATAATGGCCTGGATATTGATCTTAATGGCAGAGCAGTTGCTGTGATTCCATTCAATAGATGAGGAGGGCAGGGTGTGGAGGGGAGATTTCCTTGGCCTCTGGTGGAATGTCAGTCGCTAACAAAACCCTTCACCCCCAGAAGTATGTTTTCTTCAGTCTGTGATTGTTTCTCCCATTCTCTGCTGTTATCATGGTGTGGATATCAGTTAACAAAATCCGCTGGAATTAAGCACAGGAGAGAGAGAATAATTGCTGTGACAGGAAACACCCCAGAGGAATTTTGCTAGTCTTTTTGAAAGCACTTTTGACTTTCCTCAGAAGTGCCCACGTTTTATTGTTTGAGGAGGAACCACTGGATCTGATTTGCATTTTGCTTGAGGAAAAACACAAGATCTGTCCAGGGGTATGTTGAAACTTGTTGGGTTTTTTTTTAAGCTAATCTTATCAAAATGCTTTGGGTTGCCTTCAAAATCATCCAGATGGAGGTGGGAACAATGTTCTCAATTGACCCCTGCCCCCCCCCAAAGAAAAGACCTGGTCTGGGCCTGACCAACTGCTGTGCTTGTACCAGCAGTATAAAGCCCAGAAATTAGGAGATGAACTCTTTTGCAGCATAATTAAAGAGAAGTCTAGTTTAATTCTACTGCAACGGAAACTGGGGTGGAGGCTTGGATAAGGCTCACATCATTCTCCTTTCCTCTATTTTACCCTCACAGCAGCCCTACAAGGGAAATGAGGCTGAGAGTATGTGACTGGCCCAAGGTCACCCGACACCCAGCAAGCTTTCATGGCAGAGTAAGGATTGGAAACTGGGTCTCCCCGTCTGACACTCTAACTACTATACCACAGCAGCTCCTCTTTAGGAGACCTCTTGGTTTTTTTGCCTCAGGAAGGCTGGGATAATCAGGTGTGGTCTTTGGGAATAGTTAGGCCACAGCTAAATTGACAGGTGTCAAGAATGCTTGAGCACGTCCATTTTGGTCCAGCCTGAAGCAACCATGATGATTTGCTTTCTTTAGCTTGCTTGCTTGCTAATCTACTGTGCTATGTCTGTAACTGTGCAACAGTAACTTTCCACCCTGGGGATGTGGTACAACTAGCTATTGAAGGTCAGCCACTTCTACTGCCCAGAGACTTTCCCTTTTGAGAGCAACCTGATTCAGCCAAAACAATAAGGGGGGGGGATCCTTTCACTGGTAGGAAAAAAAGGTGCTTTGAGTTTCAGCTTGTAACGATCAGGACACAAGGTTGTATCTGGATGCCTGAGCCTGGAGCCTCAGTTTCACCAAGACTCTGTCTTGGAACTGTTACATCTTCTCATTAATGAATAAACCTTATCTGAGTACATCATACAGGTGCTCATTGATGGGGATTGTGCAGCACTTGACAGCAGGTTGCTCTTTAGGTCATCGTATGATGTTGAAGGGTCATTCCTGAAAGGTCCATTGGTCGTTTTAGAGTGGGGAGGGCGTGGCTTTGCCATGTAATTGCATATTACTCTCCCTCCACCCCCATGAGAGAAGCATTCCTTTTAAAACAGACACATGGAAACAAAGAGTCTCTTCGCCTATTCTAAAGCAACACCTTAACCACTAAATCACAGGACTATACCCAATATCTTCAATATCCAGTCTATATAGGTTTTCTGTTCTCTGACTGAAGAGAAGTCAGGTGTCAACTGACAACCTCTATCCCAGTCAAAGATTACTCATTTTTAAGATTTTTTTTTAAATTTACAATCGATCAAATACTTCTCAAAATGAGTAAATAGAAAATAATCACAATGATTAACAATTGGCATGTGTAAATGCAATCAGAAACAGAAAGACATCCATTACACCATTTATTTAAAGATTAAAAGGAAAAATATAATTTCTGGCACTCTCATCAAAGTGCTTTGAGCAAAATTAGATAGGCTCATGCAACCCACACCTGAGAGATCCAGGGACATTTTGGATGTGGCTATGTCATATAGGTCCAATTGTGTGAAACACACATGACCCTCTCAGACATCTTCTCCAATACGTAATGTGATGTAAGCATATCTAAGCTTAGAATTAACTCTCCTTTAGCAGTGTTACAAACCAGTAATCTGTTCTTCATTTTGCAAGAATCATTTCTAGACAAGTTCCCAGTGATTCACAATTATCCTTCCAAGGTTATGACAGTAAGAACTTTGCTGAAATGGTAAAAATAAATTCTCAGGCCTGTTTTAAATCAACTGGACAACACTTGTCAGGGATGCTCTAGACTGATCCTGCATTGATCAGGTTAGACTAGATGGCCTGTATGGTCTTTTCCCACTCTGTGATTCTATGAGTCTAGGGCTGTTTCTACACTTAGGGTTGATTCTTATTTTAACAGCAATGAATCCACCTGCAGAAAACTCCTGTTCAAAAGTACTCTTCTAAAGTGAAGAGCAACTCCGAGGTGAAACCGCTTTCGATGACAATTCAAGAAAATGAGTGTAGACAACTTAGGATAATGCAAAGCAAGACAGAAGTGATGGTGATATGCAATGTAGATGAACATTTTAAATGCGCACTCAGAGAGAATCTTCTGTCAAGTGTAGAAACAGCCTAAATTATAATATAGACAAGCCATTTAAATAAACTTGTTAAACCCCATTTTGTTTGGCTAGTGTCTTTCTTCTGGGACAATTTGTATTATGTCCCTCTCGGTAATCATAAACCTGACAGTGAAGTACACACAACTGAAAAAGGTTGGCTACCCAGATGTGTGCTCCCAGATGCTGAAAACTAGAAACACCATGTTGTGAATATGAGAGAGATGGAGATGGTCTAACTTGACTCATGAAACATCCAGAGCTGGTGAGCTTCTCTTGAGCTTTAGCAACCATTCAGTTTTGTTTGTTTGTTTGTTGTAGTATGAATTGTGGAGAAACAGCATGGGGCAGAAAACACACTCACACCCACCGACAAGAAGGAAAATGAGGCATTTGGTCTCATGCAGAACAGAAAGCAGCCCAGCTCTGTTGATTTAGAACTTTAGGGCCAAGAGATCCCCAAAGGGACTGCAATGGAATAAACTTCATTTGTCTGATGAGAAGGAACTGGGTTTTGAATAGACCTTTCAAGGTTTCTGTCCAATGGAGTTAAGGGGGGGGGGGGAATTGGATGTTTTACAGCTGTCACTGGCATTGTTTGTGATACATCAATAAATGCATGATTTATGATTATGCCCACACCACGTACTACCCAATATCTCCCTCTTTTCTTTGATTTAATAACCCTTTCTTTTGGTGTTAAAAGAGGAGATGGTGGGATTTGATTTTTTTCTGAGATAACATTTGTTTGCAAGGAGAAAATCCTCTTGCCAAAACGAGGACAAAAATGTTTTGTCAGAGTTTCTTAATCAGCAGAAAGGGAGCAGCTGTCAGCCTTCCAGAATTCAGAATTTAGATTAGCTGTGCGGCCATGCTTCTGTTGAGTCTGCATCTGGTAAGGAAACAAAGAGCAACATGCCTTTAGTTGCTCTCATGTTGTACCTACAATGATAGGGTAGGTAATTAACACTCCTAATGACAAAGGCTCACTTTCTGCATCTCCTCCCTTACCCTGAAAACAGTGAAGTAGCTAGGAGAGGAGGCTGAGTTTAAAAGAAAAAGACTATGATTTGATTGTTCATTTTCTGCAAAGATGCAAGCTGATGGATTAAAATATGAACTTGCATAAACCACTTCTTTTTTTAAAAAAAAATTAACAGCTAAAACAATAACCAGAACAAATTTTAAACATACATTTTTTCTCATCTCCTACAGAATATACAACAATAAGTACAGTTTAAAGCAGGGGTTCTCAAACTACGGCCCGCGGGGTTTATGTGGCCCGCCAGGTTATGGCAAAATCAGACCGGAAGTGACGTTCGACCTAAACTCGCATTAGCAACGCACACTTCCGGCACTGGGCTGAGGCGGCGGAGACAGAGTGTGAGGTGATACCAAGGTGAGGTGAGTTCCCAGGCCGGGGTGTGTGGTGTGGGGAAGGGAGAGAGATGCAGAAGACAGAGAACTGACGGCCCGCGGCCTTGTACAATAACGGCAGTCTGGCCCTCCAACACTCTGAGGGACAGTGAACTGGCCCCCTATTTAAAAAGTTTGAGGACCCCTGGTTTAAAGGTTATCAGTGGCCTTATTCCAAGTTATGTGAACCATGGTCATGTAGAGCAGAAGCGTCAAACTCATTTGTTATGAGAGACAGATCTGACATAAATGTCACTTTGTTGGGCCATAAAATGTAACATGAGGTCCCACAGAGATATACTTTATAAAGGTAATTACTGATGTCAGATGGCAACAGCAGGTGAATGATAACAGTAGGCTTGATTAGATTAGGTGTGATATGCAGAGGGGTAGTAAGTATGGAGGTACCAGCATTGGTCATGAGACAGAAAGCCTAGATCTCAGTTCTATCCGGAAGGGTTCAGTCCAGGAGAATGCAAAGATAAATAGACATAGGTCTGACATCAGAAGGCACAACAATCAGTTGCTGACCTTTCTCCCTTTCTCACAATACAAGAACTCGTGGGCATTCGATGAAATTGCTGAGCAGACAGGTTAAAACGGATAAAAGGAAGTACTTCTTCGCCCAAAGGGTGATTAACATGTGGAATTCACTGCCACAGGATGTAGTGGCGGCCACAAGCATGGCCACCTTCAGGAGGGGTTTAGATAAAAATATGGAGCAGAGGTCCATCAGTGGCTATTAGCCACAGTGTGTGTGTGTGTATATATATATATAATTTTTTTTTGGCCACTGTGTGACACAAAGTGTTGGACTGGATGGGCCACTGGCCTGATCTAACATGGCTTCTCTTATGTTCTTCTGTGACACAAAGTGTTGGACTGGATGGGCCATTGGCCTGATCTAACATGGCTTCTCTTATGTTCTTAAGAGTAGCAGTGGTCTTACAAAAGAATTTCAAAGGGAGATTATAGAGAGACTGCTGAACTGCAACTGACAACAAAGCTGAAGACAATGCATCCTCCTGGCCTGAATTGTGAGCTAGTTTTCCTGTCTCATTACCAATGTGTGCTACTATCATTTGGCATCTGAAACCACTCCACCTTCCAAAATATAAGGACCAATCTAATTGTTCTAATTCCTATACAGAGTCTTTTTGAAAGAAAATCCAGAGAGGAACAGAGGAATCCGATCTTTTTTTTTAAAGCAACTTTTCAGAATAAGCCAAAATAATTTCCTCAATGTACATTTGTCAGAAGAATCCATCCACCCACCCATCCTCCCTCCAAAGAAGTGTGCTTGCACACAAAAGCTTATACTTGGAATAAAATGTTGGTCTTGAAGCTGCCATGGGACTCCAATTTTGTTTTTCTATCTCTTTCCTCCCCCTCCTTTCCTCTCCAAAGGAGGAGGAGCAACCCCTGAGAAGAAAGCAGAAGCTGTATGTGTGAGAGACTGAGTGTGTGCAAGAGAGAGAGAAAGAGAGAGAATGGATTGTCTTTGTATCTCTCCCACACAAAGCAGGAAGCATCCATGGAGCTCTGTGTGTGCATGTGCATGTGTGTGTGATAGAGAGAGCAAGGGAGGGGGGAGACAAGAGGCAGGAAACAGGAAGCAAAATGTTATTGAGGGAACTGGGGGAGGGGAATTGAGCTACTGTGCAGCTGCAGTAGCAGCCCTGGAAAAGGAAGTGGGAGAAGAAAATTGCTTGGGGGCTGGGTTTCAGCCCTGCACGGGCTAGATGCAGTCCATGAGCCACATGTTTGACACTCCAGATGTAGAGGACTAGGATCTGGGAGACCCAAGTTCAAATTTCCACTAGCCATGAAGTTCACTGGACAACTCTGAAAAGTCATATGACTGCTGATTTCCAGGTAGGGCCTGGAGCTCTCCTGACATTACAACTGAATTCTGGATTCCAGAGATCAGTTCCCCTGGAAGAAATGAAAGTTTTGAATGATGGTATCACCGCCCAACCAAGATGTCTCTCCTCCCAAAACCTTTCCCTCCCAAAACACCGCCCCCCTATCTCCAGAAATTTTCCAAGCTGGGATTGACAGCCCTAACCAGTCACCAATCAATGCACCTTACAGGACTAAAGAGCCTTGTGTGTAGCCCTGAGGCCCACGGCACAGATGCAGGTGCAGTCAGATCACCAGGGAGTTTCTCCTTCCAGTTAATGACCAGGTGATCAAGGCAGGGAGGAGGAACTGCTGTACTTGTCTTAACCAGGAAATGGCAATGAAGGCAGGGGACACTGGTTCAGCACTGAGCAGGGGAGGAGCCACTGACTGGATAGAAGAAGAAGATATTGGATTTATATCCCGCCTCCACTCCGAAGAGTCTCAGAGCGGCTCACAATCTCCTTTACCTTCCTCCCCCACAACAGTCACCCTGTGAGGTGGGTGGGGCTGGAGAGGGCTCTCACAGCAGCTGCCCTTTCAAGGACAACCTCTGCCAGAACTATGGCTGACCCAAGGCCATTCCAGCAGGTGCAAGTGGAGGAGTGGGGAATCAAACCCGGTTCTCCCAGATAAGAGAGCTCTGGCTGACCCAAGGCCATTCCAGCAGGTGCAAGTGGAGGAGTGGGGAATCAAACCCGGTTCTCCCAGATAAGAGTCCGCACACTTAACCACTACACCAAACTGGCTCTCCATAGAGCACAGACTACTTTTCACATAATGTGCAGACAGAATAACCAGGGAAGTTTCAATTCCTTTGATCTTTTAGGCTATTTACCAGGCAATCCAAATGTTCAGACTATCCTCTCTCCGCCTCCCCTCCCAAGTTTACCCATATACATTAGATGAAATTATATGGTTAGAACAGAATTCCTTATGCCAAACCAGTTTACTGAATATGATGAATAACATCATATATCCCTCTATACAAATACGGAAAGCTAAACATAAACAGCTCCTTCCCACAATGCTGTGCTACTCCTCTTTCCTGAATCAACCATAGTTTTCCCCTGGCCAAAATAAAAAAAAAAAACTATTTAAAAACAAATTGGAGACAATATCACATAACATGAATAATTGACATATCACCCAAACATGGCACCCTAGAGAAAGCAAATATAGAGACCAAATCACCCAATCCCTTCGTTTCTATAAATGCAACTGAATCACATGGTTAGTCATTTTAAAATACCCAGAATCCTAGCAAGCCCACAAACAGGTCTTGGGTGGGTTATTTATGGTACACAAAACTGAGGCTTAATATCTAACTTATACAAAATTTTCCTGAACCATCACAAAACCACCCACTCCTCTACCAGCTATCAAAGGGATTGTGAGATGCAGCTCATTGACAAGGTGTGAACAGATCTTTGGAAGTAAAAAATACTGCTTCCGTCAGCTATTTCCATGTGGCTACAAGGAGAGCCAGTTTTGTGTAGTGGTTAAGTGTGCGGACTCTTATCTGGGAGAACCGGGTTTGATTCCCCGCTCCTCCACTTGCAGCTGCTGAAATGGCCTTGGGTCAGCTATAGCTTTCGTAGGAGTTGTCCTTGAAAGGGCAGCTTCTGCCAGAGCTCTCTCAGCCCCACCCACCTCACAGGGTGTCTGTTGTGGGGGAGGAAGGTAAAGGAGATTGTGGCCACTCTGAGATTCAGAGTGGAGGATGGGCTATAAATCCAATGTCTTCTTCTTCTTTTAAAATCATGACCAGATGGTAGCTCACACCTCTTAAAGCTTAACACATAGGTTCCACACAAACACCTTGCTGCTGGAAATCCTGTAACCAGATTGGTACTTTTGCCCACTGTTGGTGGCAATGTGACAAAATATAGAAGTTTTGGAGGGAAGCCCTTATGCACATAAAACGAATAACTGGAGTTGAGGTCCCGCTTCTCCTGGAAATCCTGTTTCTAAATCATTGGTCACATGACCTGCTTTTTTTAGGGCATAAATATCTAATAGAATCAATTATCTTAGCAGCCAGGACAGCAATAGCCTCTCTCTGGAGGAATAAATTGGTCCCTACTCTAGACAATTAGTTCTGAAAACTCTGGGACCAGTATATTATGGAGAATATTGGGTTAGTAGATCGTTAACCTTTCCTAGAACCTCCAGTTTTAATAAAAAATGGTTTACATTGCTAGAGTATTTATCCCACCAACAGGTTATCCCACCTGATTGGTCACAACTTCAAACATGGTTGTGAAAATTACAAACTCTCTGAATAAGATGGGATATATTGAAACTATTTGTATATTACAGTTTCCCCCTCTCTAGCTGTATTGTTATATATTTGTTGGTTAACATATCATATCACATTTATTCTGCTGTATCCCTTTGTTTTGTGATTATGTTTCACTTTTGGATTATTATACAATAAAATGTAAATTTGGGAAAAAAAGCATCAGCTTTGTGCACCATGGGTTCATATAGAAGATATACAGTAATCATCAATCATATCAATAATGGAGATAACCACAAAGACCAACTGAGTCTGGTGAACATCCATCAGCACATAGTTCCATAATTAGGGGGACACCGCCAAGAATGCCTCATCCCATGTTCTACTTGATCACATAGTTTCTGAATGCTTGTTGGATGAAAGAGTTACCAAAGCTGAACCTTGGAGACAAAGGACGAATGCAAATTATGTGCTTCCTCTAACCATATATTTTGTAGGAAGCAAACTGCCAAAATGGGGGACTAGACAGCCTTGTTAAGTCAAGCCCCAGGCTCAACAAAACCTTTTTTAAACTGTTGACTTTGACTTCATAATATATATCGGAGTAAACACATCCACAAGCTGAGGCCTTAAAATAGCAATAATCATACCCTCCTGTGTATATACTGTTTGGAGGATGATGGATTATCTTTGCTATATAAAAGCTAAATAGCAATTAGCAGTAGATTTTTTTTAGGTTCTAAATATAGAGTGCTTTAGATTAGTAACATGTACCAAAGACTGTTTGTGCTTGTACAGCATAAAGGGTTGTGTCTATCCTTTAAAGGGAAGGCTCCCTTCAGTTGTACCAAAACAACGGTTTGGAGAAAGCAAGAGGACACGCACCATTTTGGGCCTCCATATCTGCCTCCCACCCTCCTTGTGGTTATGTGCTCTTTTTCCAGCCAGCCTATACCAAAGCCTGTATTTATGGGCCTCGAGTGTTAGGAATCTGAGGACAAGCTTGGCTGCCACAGTCCAGGACTAAGGAGGTGTTACACTGGCAGGAGGACTCAGTATCACTGAACTTCATTTTGCTAAGGAAAGCTTCCCAACCTTTCAATTGGAAATGGTCTAGGAAAGGGATATCAGCTACATATCTGTGAATCCCACCTAATTTCTCAGAATGAAGAAGAAGAAGACTGCAGATTTATACCCCGCCCTTCTCTCTGAATCAGAGACTTAGAGTGGCTTACAATCTCCTATATCTTCTCCCCCCACGACAGACACCCTGCGAGGTGGGTGGGGCTGAGAGGGCTCACAACCCCCACCCACCAGGCTGGTCACGTGTTAGACCTGATCTTTGCAGCCGGGGTTATGGTGGACGATATAGCTACAGAAGTGGTGCCATGGTCGGACCACCTTGCTCTCAGGGCTTGTATGGAGATGCCGTCCCAAACCTGCTTAGGCGACAAGCGTATTATGGCTCGCCTATGGAGCCAAATGGACCCGGAACGGTTCCAGATGGCTCTACGGGATCCCTGGCCCTCTGGCGATTCCCTCGATGGCCTTATTGAGTCCTGGAATAGCCGGCTCTCTATGGCCATCGATGAGATCGCACCTCGGCGCCCTCTGCGACCTTGGACTAGGCTGGCTCGGTGGTATACCCCGGAATTGCGCCAGCTGAAACAGGGCCTCAGATGGCTAGAGAGGCAATGGCGGCGTACTCGTGACAAAGCGACTAGAGCATCTTATAGAGAATGCATGAGGTCCTATGAGATGGCAGTCAAGGCCGCAAAGAAGATATACTTTGCGACTAAGATTGCATCTGCAAATTTGCGCCCGGCACATTTATTTAGAACAATTCGGACTTTAACTACACTGCCGCAAGGCAAGCCAAATGCTAAGGAATTGGAAATAGGCTGTGAGGCTTTTGCGAATTTTTTTGCAGACAAAGTCCAATCGCTCCGCCGCGACTGCCCCGCCAAGTTGGATACAGTAAGTGGACTCGAGGCTCCATGCCTGCCTTCTGGTTTGATCCTGGATCGTTTCGACCCCCTCAGCATGGAGGAAGTTGACAGAATCCTCTTGGCTGCATGCCCAACAACCTGCGATCTGGACCCCTGCCCCTCCTGGTTGATTAAAGCTTGCCAGGAGGAGTTAAGATGTCCTATACGGGACATCATAAATAGATCTCTTTCAGAGGGTTTCTTTCCAACTCCTCTGAAGGAGGCAGTGGTCCACCCTCTCTTGAAAAAAGTTACATCAGATCCGACCGAATTGGCGCATTATCGGCCGGTCTCAAATTTGCCCTTTTTGGGCAAAGTAATAGAGAGGGCTGTGTCGTTGCAGAGTTTCCTGGATGACGCTTCCACCTTAGATCCTTTTCAATCCGGCTTCCGCCCGGGCCACAGGACAGAGACAGTGTTGGTCACCCTCATGGACGATCTCCGGCGACATCTGGATCGAGGCGGTATGGCGGTATTGCTGTTGCTAGACCTATCGGCGGCGTTCGATGTGGTCGATCACCAGCTGCTGACCCGCCGCCTCACCGACGCAGGGATTCAGGGGTTAGCCTTACAGTGGCTTTCCTCTTTCCTTGAAGGTCGGGGAAAAAGGGTGGCGATTGGGGGGAGAGCGGTCTCAGAGGCACCCACTTAATTGTGGAGTGCCTCAGGGGGCGGTTCTCTCTCCAATACTATTTAACATCTTTATGCGCCCCCTTGCCCAGATTGCCCGGGGACATGGGCTGGGTTGTCACCAGTATGCCGACGACACCCAGCTCTATCTATTGATGGGAGGCCGAGCCGCTGACGCCCCTATAGATCTGGATCGGGTATTGCAAGCCGTTGCTGACTGGATCAAGCTGAGTGGGTTGAAATTGAATCCAGCGAAGACAGAGGTCCTTTGCCTAGGCCGCAGCGCCCCGGAAGGGGGGGATTCCCCTCCCAGCTTTTGACAGGACGCCACTGGTACCAGTGCAGGAAGTCAGGAACTTGGGAGTGCTACTGGAGTCCTCCTTGACAATGGAGGCCTAGATAGCGGCCACTGCCAAATCCGCCTTTTTTCATCTTAGACGGGCAAGACGGTTGGCCCCCTTCTTGGAGCTAGGCGACCTGGCAACAGTGATCCATGCGACGGTCACCTCGAGATTGGACTACTGAAATGCCCTCTACATGGGGCTGCCCCTGTACCGAACACGGAAACTGCAGCTAGTGCAGAATGCAGCAGCCAGGCTACTAGTGGGACTGCCTCGGTGGGAACACATGTGGCCTAGGCTGTGGGAACTGCACTGGCTGCCAATTGTATACCGGGTTCGTTACAAGGTGCTGGTTATTACCTATAAAGCCCTATATGGCCGAGGACCTGCCTACCTCAGGGACCGCCTCTCTCCATATGTTCCCCAGAGAGCACTGCGCTCCAGTTCACAAAATCTTTTGGAAATCCCTGGGCCTAAGGAGGCCAAACTTAAAATGACCAGGGAGCTGGCCTTCTCTATAAAAGCCCCCCAATGGTGGAATCAGCTACCGGAGGAGGTGCGGGCCCTGCGGGACTTCAATCAGTTCCGCAGGGCCTGCAAAACTGCCCTCTTCCAAGAAGCCTTTAAGATGTAACCAGAATAAATATGCTGCCGGATAAATAGCACCACTGTATTGTTTTAACTTTTTATAATTAATTTATATTTGTACTTATATTGTTATTGATTTTATCTGTTATTATGATATCATGATTTCGCATCATGTCCTATAAGCCGCCCTGAGCCTGCCTTGGCAGGGAGGGCGGGGTATAAATAAAAATTTACTTACTTACTTACTCTCACAGCAGCTGCCATTTCAAGGACAACTCCTGCGATAGCTATGGCTGACCCAAGGCCATTCCAGCAGCTGCAAGTGGAGGAGTGGGGAATCAAACCCAGTTCTCCCGGATAAGAGTCCACGCACTTAACCACTACACCAAACTGGCTCTCCCATCTATTACATGGAAGCTATACCATTTATTACATTTTTACCAAACTCTTCCTTTAAAGACCTCAGGACAGCTTACATTGATCTCCCTTGTCCATTTTGCCCTAACAAGGTTAAGTTGAGAAAGAGGCACAGAGAGAAAATTATGAGCCACTGATGTCCAGTAAGCTTCACTGCTGAGTGGTGATCTGAATCCAGGTCTTCCTTTTATCCACTGATTCTGACATCAGGAATCACCAAACCAAAAAATGTGTAGCAGAACACTTAAGCCTTCCAGGACATTCAATGGTGACCTCAAAGAAGGCTTTTTGTTTTGCAAAAGAACTTCAAGAACAGAATGCAAAGGAGGGGGCAATTCCTGAATTACAAATTACTACAATACTTAGAAAAAACACCTCCCCAGGAATCATCAGGGATTGTTAAAATTCTCATTACATATGCTAAACCCATTCTCACCAAACAGAGCTTTCCATTGTATTCTGACGTGTTTCTTTTTGTATTAATGTGTTGTAATACATATTAGAGTAGAGATCTCTCTGACAGAACAGAACACCTCTAAGAAAAAGATGTTTGTTTAACCCAAGCTTGAGAGGAGACCAATGGAGCGCGGCAACAGACTCTAAATTTATTATTCTTTATAATTAAGAAACCTAATGTCACACTCTTACAATCAAGGACACATCACTCTCAATTTCTAACGTGCTTATGTCCTTGTGATGTTGTTCCCCTCCAGTTGAACCCTAACAGGTGACAGTGTGACAGCAGGGTCAGATGATTGCTCTTAACACTCCATAATTAAGATGGATACATTTACTCTCACTGATTCTGACACCTTCATTTGCATCACTGTTTCCTCCTGGAATCTCATCTCAACTATGACCTTATAAACTCAGCTTGTTATTCCTGTTTGCATCTGTTAAAACATTTCAACACATTGTATGCTTATATGCTAATTTGCTGTTCAATCTCTGTCTTATATGTATGGATTGGTAAATTTCATGCCATTTTGTCTGAGGAAGTATAGATACACATGAAAGCTCACACCCTGAATAAAACTCTGTTGGTCTTAAAGGTGCCACTGCACTCTAGCTTTGTTCTGTTGCTTCAAACCAACACAGCTACCCACCTGGATCACTCTTTTGGCACTAGTCATAGCATTGGCCTCAAATATTTGACACCAACAATCCATATTTTCCTGTCACTATGTCCAACACAATGCTTGCAAGACCTTTTCCTGTTGTGTATGTGACATGTGGAAAATTCCAACAAAGTCACCTTGATGTCCATTGATTTGTTATTAACAAAGAGAGGAGGAAATGCGTGTGAATGAGCAAATTGTCCCATGTCTTTAGTGAGAGCTTAGCATTCATCCCCATAAAGTAATAAAGTTGCCAGTCTCCACTTTACTGTGGAGGAGTTTGAGGTGTGGGGAAAATCCACAATTATTTAACATCAGAGGTGGGTCTCAACATGTGCCCCACCCCTCCCAGTGCTGATGCCAACCCTGCAATGTAGGATTTTCCTATGGCACAATCTGTCTATGACCCAGCAGCACAAGTGGTTACTGTGCAGGGGCGAAGCTCCTAAGGATGGCACTCGGGTCAAACTTCAAGTCAAAACATCAAGACCACCCAGTGAAGGGGGCTGTTTCAGATGTAAACAAAGATTTCGATGGAGGGAAGTTCATATGGTGATCATTCATGAGGAAGATCTCAGCATCCCTAGAAACCATGCCTGTCAACAAAGAGGTACATCCTCCCTTTACCCTACCACTGTATTAAGAAAAATGTAGTGGAACCTTAAACTTGGTTTAAAGTAAAGGTAAAAGTAGTCCCCTGTGCAAGCACCAGTCGTTTCTGACTCTGGGACGACATTGCAACATTTTCATGGCAGACTTTTTACGGGGTGGTTTGCCATTGCCTTCCCCAGTCATCTACGCTTTCCCCCCAGCAAGCCGGGGACTCATTTTACTGACCTCGGAAGGATGGAAGGCTGAGTCCACCTTGAGCCGGCTACCTGAACCCAGCTTCTGCTGGGATCGAACTCAGGTCATGAGCAAAGCTTGGACTGCAGTACTGCAGCCTACCACTCTGCATCATGGGTTACATGGTTACACCCTTCTAAACCTATTGACTCCAGCAAACTTAGAATGGCATATCTCTGTTTAGGATTGCACCATTAAGTTGGAGGAAGGTTGGACTCACCTCAAGAGTAGTGAGTTTGCCCCAAGTCCTAGTGTCTGATGGCTTCCCTCTAATCATGTGTCACTCGAGTTATCTGTTGCCTTCCTGTCTGCTGTGGAGAGAGGAAGGCAGCTTTCAGTTTCTCTCTCTCTTTTTCTCCAAAATAATAGCAAGAAAATGCATTGTCTATTCACTGTGGAAGACGGGCTGTCAAGCAAAGGAAGACAAATGCGATGTCCTGATTGATTATTTCCTTAGATACTGAATCAATGAGCTTATTATCACTGTAATTATGTCACTAAAGTAAACAGATGCTGTGTGCAGACAACTGGTTAATAATTACCTCAGAGCTCTTTTTTATTTCCTTCCCTTCCCAATTGGAGAATTTTATGATTCTCATGGAAACTATATCTTTTTACTGAGTATGTTTCACCTCCGTATCTCAACAGAACTCGGAACTGTTTTAGAGAGGGACAATGCTACTAGACTGCAGTCCTGCAGGTCACTTGAGGGCTTCAGTCCCAGTCAAAACACTGGATGCAGCCTTGCTGCCCATTTACAGGGCTCAGAGAATGCTGCCTCCTTCCTCATATGGCACACAGCAATGTGCAAACAACAGGAAAAAAAAGAAGTAGCAGCAGCAGAAGACGATAATGATATTGAATTTATATTCCACCCTTCACTCTGAATCTCAGAGTCTCAGAGCAGCTCACAATCTCCTTTACCTTCCTCCCCCACAACAAACACCCTGTGAGGTAGGTGGGGCTGAGAGAGCTCTCCCAGAAGTTGGTCTTTCAAGGACAGCTCTGAGAGAACAACGGCTGACCCAAGGCCATTCCAGCAGCTGCAAGCGGGAGGAGTGGGGAATCTAATCCAGTTCTCCCAGATAAGAGTCCACATACTTATTACACCAAACTGGCTATCATCCTAAGAACCTCCTATCCACCCACTGGTAGGGTTACAAATAAATATGGTGGGATATCTTTGAACAGAGGAGGGTAATAGAATGTTTTTTACCAAGTAACGTTCTTTACCTTCATTAAAAATGTCAGCTGCCTATTTCCATACATTGATCCTCTATATGTGAGACAGAACATTTCTTTCCAGGCCTGCTGGCAAGCTTACTCACTGGAACATGCACTTTCCCCTGTTCTGCACACAGAAATCCTGTTTGCAAGCTACAATACATGCATGTACAATCTATGTGCAGCATACACATTTCGTTTTTTATGTGTGCACTGAGTTAATTCTCATGTTACATATAATGAATGTACAGCCAGGTCCGGGGCATGGGAGTCAGCAAACAAGGCAACAGCCTAGGATGCCAGCTCCCACACGGGCGCCTCACTCCCTCTGGCACGATCTTCCTCCTGCCCACCCCCTGTCGCCACTACTGTGACTGCCGCAGCCGCCCTCCCTCCCTCCGTGGTGCTGGAAGCCAGCGCTGCGCTTGCCCCCCCCACCCAGCCTAGGCTGGTCCTTACCTGCTTCAATGTGGCTGTGCATGGCTTCTAAGCCTCTGAAGGGCCCGCGATAGGAGAGTTTGCTTCCCTTCACTTCCAGTTCCAGGAAGGAGGGGGAGTGAACTCTCCTCCTGCAAACCCTTCAAAGGCTTAGAAGCTGCACACAGCCACATTGAAGCTGGTAACGACCAGCCTCGGCAGTGGCAACAGCAAGGGGGGGGGGGAGTGTGGCCTGGCTTGCAGCACCGCAACGGAGGGAGGGCGGGGGGGGTAAGGATCAGCCTGGGGGGTGATCACACTGAGGCTTGATAGAAGGGCAGGGAGCGAGCACGAGAGCCAGTGACTCTGAGCACGCCTGCTGTCTTCCCACTCTTGCTGAGGCTTTGCAAGCCTTGGCAAGGTGTGTGTGGAGGGGGTGCCTGGCCGTCTCCTGCTTTGAAGCAGGAGAGGGCCAAGAAAGGGGGGGCGCACGCACCACACACAGCCTGATGACGTCATCGGGCCGCGCGCGCGGAGCATGCACAAAAGTTTGTAAAAAAGAAAAGAGGAGGCAGGGGGCACATTTGGGCCTGGGGCACTGGAAACCTCAGCGCCAGGCCTGTGTACAGCTGAATGTATGATTTAAATCCCACACTAAAGGTTCTCACTCCAGTGGGTATTGCACTGTTGGTAGGAAGACGCAGACCCTGAAGTTATGCTGATACTAATTAGATCGTTCCTTGGCGGGCACTGCTGCCCAGCATACTACATAAGCAAACTGCAAGCGGCAAACCATAGCAGTCGTATGAAACAAATGAAAAATCACAGGCAAACCACTGAGCATTATAAAAACACCCGAAAGAAGAAGTCGGGAACATTTATTTATTTATTTATTCATTCATTCATTCATTCATTCTATGATTTGTATCCCGCCCTTCCCATAAAAATGGCTCAGGGCGGCTCACAACAGATGATAAAACAGAATTTTAAATTGACATTTAACATTTAAAAAGTCAGAACATTTAAAACCTAAAAACCTTAAAACCTTAACATCAAATGCAATATAATTAACAGGAGTTTAATAAGCTACATTTATTCCCAGTCAGGTGTAGGCTAGCCGGAAGAGGGATGTCTTGCAGGCCCTGCAGAACTGAGTAAGGTCCCGCAGGGCCCTCACCTCCTCCGGCAGCTGGTTCCACCATGTAGGGGCCATTATGGAAAAGGCCCTGCCTCTGGTTGTCTTAAGACGGACTTCTTTAGGCCCGAGGATGGTGAGAAGGTTTTGCATCCCCGACTTCAGTACTCTCTGGGGAACATGTGAGGAGAGACGGTCCTTCAGGTAGGCAGGTCCCAGGCCATATAGGGCTTTAAAGGTAATGACCAGCACCTTGTACCGGAAACATGACAGCAAACTTAATGCATGTTAATCTAAAAGTTAAATCATGAATTACAACCCTGCCACCCAACCACACAATTGAGGTCCTCAGGCCAGAGAGAACTTCCGTCGCAAAAATCCATTTCAACAAGATCTAGACACTCTTTAGGCAACGGGCGTTTTCGCACTGACCTTAATCAGCAGCGATGCCCCTCTTCACCGCGCAGGATCTGCGCGGATTTCGCACCAATTGCTGCGGAGCTCCCGGAAGAGCCAGAAAGTCCCGCGGCTTTTGCGGCGCAAATGGAAACCGCCAAAAACCAGTTTCCATTTGTGCCGCAAAAGCCGCAGGACTTTGCGGCTCTTCCGGGTGCTCCGCGGCAATTGGTGCGAAATCCGCGCAGATCCTGCGCGGTGAAGAGGGGCGTCGCTGCTGATTAAGGTCAGTGCGAAAAAGCGCAACGTTTGGGCAACTCCATTAACAAAAGCTTTTTCTCAATACGAAGAGGTGCTTTTCCAGTGGCATGCGACTGGATGTTCCTCATGGAATGTACAACAATCACTCAGTGCTCTATAATTGCAGCCTCAGCAAAAGTCATAATTTCTGATGGCAAGCTGATCTGGATCAGGATCTGAAATCCATTCTGCTCACAGATAGAGTCTGTAACCAGGCCAATGCATGGTCAAAAAAGATAATGGATTAACAGGACCCAAATACATTCTGCCTGCACATGTGCACCTCTGTTTGAAAGAGCCAACATGAATTTGCTTTACAAATTACAGTCGAGACCAATATCTGGCTAAATAAACTTGAAGCTTAAATAACACCTTGAACTTGACGTGCGTTGAACACAACCTCAGAAATATTTAACACAGATATAATGAAAAATCAGACGTGCACTGTACATGGATTGCACGTGCACTTACTGTAACTTGTGAACGGGGCTAAAGGGAAGTGATTATGGGCTTTCACATGCTACAGTGAATGCAGGGATATCCTGCCTGGAAGTGCACACAGAAAGCACTAATGCATGTTCATTTTACAAATGAGAGCAGGAGCCAGTACCTGGAGAAATGCAGGGTTTGTATCATAAGTACAGATGAACATGGGTTGACTTTGAGTTGAGAATTACTCAACACACATACGAAGAGCAACCATGTGTGCGCTATGCTCAGCTTGCCCATAGGTTCACTGCAACTTGTGAACAAGGCTAGTGAGGCTGCTAATAGGACAGGGGTAAAAATATCCTCTTCCTTTAATTGAGGCTTAACGAGTGAAAATGAGCTGTGGGTTGTTAACGGGCCTGGAGATCTCCTGCTTTTACAACTGATCTGCAGTTGACAGAGATCAGCTCCCCTGGGGAAAAAATGGCTGCTTTGAAGGGTGGAGTCTATGGCATTGGACCATGCTGAGGCCCCTCCCCTCCTCAAACCCACCCTCTCCTGGCTCCACCCCAAAGTCTCCAGGTATTTTCCAACCCAAATCTGGCAACTCTATTAAAGGCATAAAGTTAAATAAGATCACCAGATAATTTCTTCATGATGAAACTAGTATTAAAGTGAAAGAACGATCATTTTAGAAGTTTGTCAGGGCTTCCCCTCTCTGTGCCTGCCCCTCAGTGACAGAGGCTGCCTGTGTGGGAAGCATGGGGAAAACAAAGGAGAAGGGATGGGAGAATCCCCCCCCCCTCACCATCTTAGCGAACCTATATGACCATCTCCTCCCATCGGCCAACTGTGTGCCAGCAGCTTTGGGGCAAAGTCATTTGAGACTGAGCAAACAGCAGAGGGGCGTGTAAACAGTCTACCCCCTTGAACCAATGCCCTGTTCAGATTCAGAACTCCCTGCATGTTTCGGAGCTCTTGTAGTATATTTAATTTACTTACAAAAACATTTCTAATTCTGCCTTTCAACATCCCTCCGAAATTGCTCACACAAATAATGCAGTTGTCACCTTTATACAGGGCCCACACGTCCCAGCAGGCCAGGTAGACAGTCACCTAGGGAACTACCTGGCTTCAGGGGTGGCCAGCAGGCACCCCTCCCCCTCTTTGCACATGCCCTGCCACCCTGGTGCCCCTTCCTTGCTACTACCATGCTCGTCCTTGCCACCCGCCTCGCCACCACCCTCCTGTGCCTCACAGCCTACCAGCGGGCAGGTGGAGGTAGCAGCAGTGGTGGGGAAGAGGCACCAGTGGCAGTGGGGTGGCAGGTGCACTCAGAGGGGCTTGGTACCATGCCACCTAGCACTGATGTGCTCGCCCTCACTGCTGCAGGCATGGGGGTGAGGGCCTAGGGCGCCAGAAAGCCTGGCACTGACCCTGCCTTTGTTTGGTTGGAAAACTGGAGACAGGATGATAGGTACACTTATCCCTCTCTCCCTTCCTCTCATCATGCCAGAAGGTCCACGAACCTAGGATTTTAAAACATAATCATGGTATGTCCCTTCCCTACAGTTGCCAAGCATGAAGGCCTGGGATGGAAGAAGAAGAAGATATTGGATTTATATCCCGCCCTCCACTCCGAAGAGTCTCAGAGCAGCTCACAATCTCCTTTCCCTTCCTCCCCCGCAACAGACACCCTGTGAGGTAGATGAAGATATTGGATTTATATCCCGCCCTCCACTCCAAAGAGTCTCAGAGCGGCTCACGATCTCCTTTCCCTTCCTCCCCCACAACAGACACCCTGTGAGGTAGATGAAGATATTGGATTTATATCCCGCCCTCCACTCCAAAGAGTCTCAGAGCGGCTCACCATCTCCTTTCCCTTCCTCCCCCACAACAGACACCCTGTGAGGTAGATGAAGATATTGGATTTATATCCCACCCTCTACTCCGAAGAGTCTCAGAGCGGCTCACGATCTCCTTTACCTTCCTCCCGCACAACAGACACCCTGTGAGGTAGATGAAGATATTGGATTTATATCCCGCCCTCCACTCCGAAGAGTCTCAGAGCGGCTCACAATCTCCTTTCCCTTCCTCCCCCACAACAGACACCCTGTGAGGTAGATGAAGATATTGGATTTATATCCCGCCCTCCACTCCGAAGAGTCTCAGAGCGGCTCACAATCTCCTTTACCTTTTTCCCCCACAACAGACACCCTGTGAGGTAGATGAAGATATTGGATTTATATCCCGCCCTCCACTCCGAAGAGTCTCAGAGCAACTCACAATCTCCTTTACCTCCCCCCCCACCCCCCATAACAGACACCCTGTGAGGTAGAGGAAGATATTGGATTTATATCCCGCCCTCCACTCCGAAGAGTCTCAGAGCGGCTCACAATCTCCTTTCCCTTCCTCCCCCACAACAGACACCCTGTGAGGTAGATGAAGATATTGGATTTATATCCCGCCCTCCACTCCGAAGAGTCTCAGAGCGGCTCACAATCTCCTTTACCTTTTTCCCCCACAACAGACACCCTGTGAGGTAGATGAAGATATTGGATTTATATCCCGCCCTCCACTCCGAAGAGTCTCAGAGCAACTCACAATCTCCTTTACCTCCCCCCCCACCCCCCATAACAGACACCCTGTGAGGTAGAGGAAGATATTGGATTTATATCCCGCCCTCCACTCCGAAGAGTCTCAGAGCGGCTCACAATCTCCTTTACCTTCCTCCCCCACAACAGACACCCTGTGAGGTAGATGAAGATATTGGATTTATATCCCGCCCTCCACTCCGAAGAGTCTCAGAGCGGCTCACAATCTCCTTTCCCTTCCTCCCCCACAACAGACACCCTGTGAGGTAGATTAAGATATTGGATTTATATCCCGCCCTCCACTCCAAAGAGTCTCAGAGCGGCTCACAATCTCCTTTACCTTCCTCCCCCACAACAGACACCCTGTGAGGTAGATGAAGATATTGGATTTATATCCCGCCCTCCACTCCAAAGAGTCTCAGAGCGGCTCACAATCTCCTTTCCCTTCCTCCCCACAACAGACACCCTGTGAGGTAGATGAAGATATTGGATTTATATCCTGCCCTCCACTCAGAAGAGTCTCAGAACGGCTCACAATCTCCTTTCCCTTCCTCCCCCACAACAGACACCCTGTGAGGTAGATGAAGATATTGGATTTATACCCTGCTCTCCACTCCGAGGAGTCTCAGAGCGGCTCACAATCTCCTTTCCCTTCCTCCCCCACAACAGACACCGTGTGAGGTAGATGAAGATATTGGATTTATATCCCGCCCTCCACTCCGAAGAGTCTCAGAGCGGCTCACGATCTCCTTTACCTTCCTCCCCCACAACAGACACCCTGTTAGGTGGGTGGGGCTGGAGAGGGCTCTCACAGCAGCTGCCCTTTCAAGGACAACCTCTGCTAGAGCTATGGCTGACCCAAGGCCATACTAGCAGGTGCAAATGGAGGAGTGGGGAATCAAACCCGGTTCTCCCAGATAAGAGTCCGCACACATAACCACTACACCAAACTGGCTCTCCACACCAAACTGGCTCTCCAAACTGGATGGAGACATGAGGGAGGGTAAAAGTGACAAAGGATAGCTCTTGGAATCACCAGGAACTCTGTAGTTTTACCATAGAGTTCCTGTTGATTCCTAGAGTTACTCCGAAGTGACATGGCCACATTGATGATGTCCCTTAAAAAAAAAATTCTCCCACAGCTGCTCAGAGGAGCAGCAGACAATAGGAGACCTCCTGCCATAGCAGAAGGGGTCGCAATCCCGCCCCCCACCCCCGCCCATTCCAATTAGAACTGTCACAAGAGAACTATCACACATTTTCTTGATCTGAAACAGCACCAAGAAGTCACCACTTGCCCCTCTGTAGGAAAATACACAGATACTGATGCTCTATCCATGGAACTCCGAGTGTCAATAAGCCTTCATTTCACATTTTTTAAAAAAGATTTTCCTATTGTTTATCTGCAAAATCTGTTTCACCAAAGACCTCTGTGGGTTGAAAGAAACGCATGTATACACCATAGGGCACAGTGCCTTTGCAAAACCACTTCAGAAATTACCACCTGCCATCAGCTTTAGCTAGCCCTTAGACAACAGTATCATAGTGTTCTTTCTCTTTCCCCCACCCCCACCCCCCAATTTCATTTGTTGAGCTAACCTGTTTCATAGTTTAGAAACTGGCAAGTATGTACAGTATGGGCAGGAATGTGATTATGCAGATTAGTTTGTTAAAAAAAATTTACACATAAATGAGAACATTTTCTTTATCCTAGCTCCTGCTAGTCAAAACACTAGGAAGTAAATTATCTGTAGGAGAGAACAAGATAAAAAATGTATTAGAAGCTGTAAAAACTAAATTGAAATGTCAAACATAGTTACTTTAAAAAAAAAAGAGCAGGTGATAACCCTCCTCACATGTGCACGCCTATTTTTTAAAAAGAAGAATCAAAATTAACCAGACTTTCAGCTGTATACCAACAATTCTGACTTATATTTGCAGCATCTCAGCACCTAGTTATAGAAATTTCCCTACTGCTAAATATTGTATTTAAATGAGAGAGATTATGCAACTTGCAAATAACATTTCTCAGAAGCAAAACAGACAAGTTGCTCTTTCACATGACTATACCACCTCAAACTAATTGGGGAGGCTTCAGCTTTTGAATACCCTCTCATATAGCAAACTCCCTGCATGTTCAAAAATACCTTATTAGTGGAAAGACTGGGTTAGAACCATCTCCCTGACATGGTAGTGGGCTGTGTTTTTTAAACATGAGACTGCATTCAATATTTCAGTCGCTACATGCAGTACAAAATGGCACAGTCCAGAAAACTTTGTACAGCCCTTCTGCATCAGTTTTGCCTTCCGGAGTCCCATCTGACATTATTATCATGTATTTACTTCATTTATACCCCACCATTCTCCATGGTGGTGGGAGGGGAGGGAGTGGCTTACAGCTTTCTCTCCTCCATTTTCTTTGGGATAACTGATCTCTGTAGTCTGGAGACAAGCTGTAATTTCAGGAGAAATCCAGACCTCACCTGGAGGCTGGCAGGCCCATCTGACCCTCCCTAATGTCTATATTATGCTTACAAAGCCTCAGATGAAGAGTCCCCCAGTGTCAGACAATGAAACTTCAGATCAACCAGACTTTGATTTGATACAAAGTATAGGTTTTATTAGAGAACTCATGACATCTGAACGAAGAGAGATTGGAACTGATACATGAGCACATAACTTAAAGAATTCTACATCAAAGCTTGGTATGCAAAAACCCACACATCTAAACATTGCTAAGTCTGGGTGCTAACTTTCACACAGGTACTTCCTCTTATCTCTTTGTTTAGCTGCTTCACAGGGATGGCCGAATTGTCAGCCCTGAGGCCCTTATCTTCAAAGGAAAGTATCTTTTGTTAGTTTGCGGGGAAAGGAATGCTCACAACAACTGTTAGTAACGTCCTGTGACCTCTACTTTGATATGCAGCAAGCTTTCTCTTGGTTAGTATTAATGCTAGGAAAATGGAGTCAGTTATGCTAAGCAGTTACCATAATGGTATTCCAGTGTCTGACACCCAGCCCCTAATAACGCTCAAATATTTATGGCTAAGAGCCAGCTCTGGAGAACTCAGCTTGGGCTGAGCCAGCACCCCCATTCAAAGAAGAACAACTCCTATAGACCTTATCCCCAGAGCCAGTAATCCCTCCCCTCTCCAAGCACACAGCTAGGGTTGCCAACCTCCAGGTAACTGGAGACAAACCCAAGGTTTCTGGGAAAACCAGCCTCAAAAATAAACCAAAACATAAACCAATATATTCATACACTCTCATTCAATAACACTCTTACAAATATATCCTGACATTTGGAAAAATGAAAAATTATGAAATATGAGTAACGAAGTATATCTGTTTGAAGTCCAAGTTGATGTCCATTTGTAAACATACAGTCCTCCAATTTCACAGGAATCCTCAGTCCAATATGCTTCCTGAGAAGTCAAAGAATATTTTCAAGATCCAAACTTGGTTCCAACAACACAGCACCACAACTACGAGGTCGTATTTTATATTCCCTTGTTTCACTTTTAGCTTTCTCTAGCTGTGTAGGAAAAATATTAACATTTCAAATAGACCTAAATAAAGTAATTGCAACTTGTATGGCCACGTCTCTCTCTCTCTCTCTCTCGGCTTGACTTCGCGAACGAAGATTTAAGAAGGGTGCAGTAGTCCACGTCTGCTGCAGGCTCGCTGGTGGCTGACAAGACCAATGCGGGACAGGCAGATCCGGCCACAGTGGCTGCAGGGAAAAGTCTGATTTGAGGTTGGTGCTGTAGCAGTGCGATTCTTCCTCAGTCTCCTTTTGTCCTCAAGACCAGCTATGCGTGAGTTCTCAAAGGAAGAGACAGCCTGGTGGATGGTGTGCCTCCAGGCTTTGCGATCTGAGGCTAGGTCAGACCACTGGTGATGGTTGATGTGACAGATGCCAAGGGATTTCTTCAAGGAGTCCTTGTACCTCTTCTTTGGTGCCCCTCTATTTCGATGGCCGGTGGAAAGTTCGCCATACAGAGCAATCTTGGGAAGGCGGTGGTTTTCCATCCTAGAGATATGCCCTGCCCAGCGCAGCTGTGTCTTCAACAGCAGTGCTTCGATGCTTGTAACCTCCGCCCTCTTGAGGACTTCAGTGTTGGTCACAAAGTCACTCCAGTGGATGTTGAGGATGGTGCGAAGGCAGCGCTGATGAAAGCGCTCAAGGAGTCGCAGGTGATAACGTTATAAAACCCACGATTCGGAGCCGTAGATGAGGGTTGTCATCACAACCGCTTTGTAAACATTGATCTTTGTGCCTTTTTTCAGATACTTGTTGCTCCACACTCTTTTGTGCAGTCGGCCAAATACACGGTTTGCCTTTGCCAGCCTGTTGTCAATCTCCTCGTCGATCTTGGCATCTGAGGAGATGATGCACCCCAAGTAGCTGAACTGCTGGACTGTCTTCAGTACTGATTCACCCACAGTGATGCAGGGAGGGTGATAATCTTCCTGGGGTGCAGGCTGGTGGAGAACTTCTGTCTTCTTCAGACTAACTTCTAGGCCGAATAGCTTGGCAGCCTCTGCAAAGCAGGACGTCATATGCTGCAGAGCTGATACCGAGTGGGAGACGAGTGCAGCATCATCAGCAAATAGTAGCTCTCGGATGAGTTTTTCCATTGTCTTGGAGTGAGCCTTTAGTCACCTCAGGTTGAACAGGCTGCCATCAGTGCGATAGCGGATGTAGACACCATCGTCATCATCTAGATCTACTGTGGCTCTTTGAAGCATCATGCTAAAGAAGATCGTAAAGAGAGTTGGCGCGAGAACGCAGCCTTGCTTTACACCTGTGCCTATTGGGAAGGGCTCCGAGAGGTCGTTGCAGTGTCTGACTTGGCCTCACTGGTCTTCGTGTAGCTGGATGATCATGCTGAGGAACCTTGGGGGACATCCTAAACGTTCCAAGATTTGCCATAGGCCTTTCCTGCTAACGGTATTGAAAGTTTTGGTAAGGTCGACAAAAGTCACATATAGACCCTTGTTCTGTTCCCTGCATTTCTATTGGAGCTGCCTGAGAACAAATACCATGTCGGTGGTGCTCCTGTTAGCTCTGAAGCCGCACTGGCTCTCTGGAAGGAGTTCTTCTGCAATGGTGGGCACCAGTCTGTTCAGGAGTATTCTGGCAAGGATTTTGCCTGCGATGGAGAGCAGGGTTATCCCCCAGTAGTTGGAGCAGTCTGACTTTTCTCCTTTGTTCTTGTGTAGAGTGGTGATGATTGCATCGCGAAAGTCCTGTGGTAGTTTGCCTTGTTCCCAGCAGGTGACAAGTACTTTGTGAAGTGTGCTATGTAGTACTGTGCCCCCATGCTTCCAGATCTCTGGTGGGATTCCATCAACTCCCGCTGCCTTGCCACTTTTCAGTTGCTTGATGGCTTTAACAGTCTCTTCTAGGGTGGGGATCTCATCCAACTCTGTTTTCACTGGTTGAAGTGGGGTGAGGTGGATTGCTGAATCTTGAACTACGTGGTTGGCACTGAAGAGAGCCTGAAAATACTCCGACCACCGGTTCAGTATGGATGCCTTGTCTGTGAGGAGCACTTGGCCGTCTGCACTACGCAAGGGACTCTGAGCCTGATATGATGGGCCATATACTGCCTTCAGGGCTTCGTAGAACCCTCTTAAGTCACCAGTGTCTGCACACAGCTGGGTTCTCTCTGCAAGCTTGGTCCACCACTCGTTCTGAATGTCTCGAAGCTTGCGCTGGAGGTTGCTACATGCAGCGCGAAAGATTGCTTTTTTCCTGGGACAGGAGGGCTGAGCAAGATGTGCTTGGTAGGCAGATCTCTTTTTCGTTTGTAATTCTTGGATCTCTTGATTGTTCTCGTCAAACCAGTCCTTGTTTTTCCTTGTGGAGAACCCGAGGACTTCTTCAGAGATCGACAGGATGGTAGTTTTTAGGTGTTCCCAGAGTGCTTCTGGAGAAGGGTCTGTGGGGCAACTGGGGTCCTCAATTCTTGACTGGAGTTTTGCCTGGAAGGCAGCTTTAACTTCGGCTGACTGAAGGCTGCCAACCTGAAGCTTCCTCCGAGGGATACCTCCTCTCCTGGGTGTGGGTTTAAAGTGAAGACGGAGATTGCAGCGTACAAGACGATGATCCGTATGACATTCCGCACTGGGCATTACTTGGGTGTGTAAGACATCTCGAAGGTCTCTCTGGTGCACCAGAATGTAGTCCATAAGGTGCCAGTGCTTGGACCGTGGATGCATCCAAGTTGTCTTCAGGCTGTTCTTCTGCTGAAAGATAGTGTTGGTGATGGTGAGCTGGTGCTCCGTGCAGAATTCTAGCAGGAGGCGCCCGTTATCATTGCAGTTGCCAATGCCGTGTTTGCCAAGTACTCCTTTCCAGGCTTCCGAGTCTTTACCTACTCTGGCATTGAAGTCGCCAAGGATGATCACCTTGTCCTCTGTAGGGGTCTTCCGTACGAGGTTGCGTAGATCAGCATAGAACTTGTTCTTTTCTGCAGGATCTGCTTGAAGGGTTGGGGCATACACACTGAAGAGTGTTGCATGCTGCTTGTTTTGAAGTGGGAGGCGCATGGACATGATGCGATCTGAGTGACCTGTTGGCAGGTTTTCGAGTTTGGAGGCAATGGAGTTCCTGACCATGAAGCCAACGCCAGAAAGGCGGCTCTCAGCCTTTGATTTACCCGACCAGTAGAGGGTATAGCCAGCACCATGTTCTTGAAGACTACCTTTCTCAGGGAAACGGACCTCACTGAGAGCTGCTATGTCAATATTCAATCTGAGAAGTTCGTGGGCAACTAGAGCAGAGCGTCATTCAGGGCGACCACTGTCTGCTGTGTCAAGCATGGTTCTGATGTTCCAACACGCAAGCTTAAGTCTTTGCACACTTTGTGAGGCAGGTGCATGCCTTTTCTTTGTTGTTATTTTTTGAACGCAAGTAAGGATGCCCGTTGACTGTGGCTAGCCAACTGGGGTGGGGGAGACGAGCTTTGTTTAGGCCACCTTTTCTAGGCCCCTCTTCGTGTGGAGCAAGCAGTGCTGTCCCTAGATAAGACTGCTTGGTCATTCAGGGTGCTGCCGAAAGATGCCTTCATCTTTTGAAAGTATGGCCACGTACCTTTGGGTTATTGATTCAGAGCATGGCAAGATTCCAGTTTTAACACACATCCAAATAACAATTTTCCCAGGTCTTGCACTGTGCCCTGAAAGAAAACTGAATTTATACTTAAAAACAAATACTTAATCGTGTTCCTTAAAGGTATCAACACAATATATATTTCCTCCATACAAATCATAGAATCATAGAGTTGGAAGGGACCTTCAGGGTCATCTAGTCCAACCCCTGCACAATGCAGGAAACTCACAATACCTCCCCCTAAACTCACACGATCAGCATTGCTGTCAGATGGCCATCTAGTCTCTGTTTAAAAACCTTCAAGGAAGAAGAGCCCACCACCTCCTGAGGAAGTCTGTACCACTGAGGAACCACTCTGACAGTCAGGAAATTCTTCCTAATGTTGAGCTGGAAACTCTTTTGATTTAATTTCAACCCATTGGTTCTGGTCCTAACTTCTGGGGCCACAGAAAATAATTCCACACCATCCTCTATATGACAGCCCTTCAAGTACTTGAAGATGGTGATCATATCACTTCTCAGCCACCTCCTCTCCAGGCTAAACATCCCCAGCTCCTTCAGCGTCCTCGGGGCCTCCCAGTCCAGTACACGATACTTCTGTTGATACAGCCCAAAATTGCATTTGCCTTCTTAGCCACTGCATCACACTGTTGACTCATGTTCAGCATATGATCCACTAAGACCCCTAGATCCTTTTTGCATGTACTACTGCTAAGACAAGTCTCCCCCATCCTATAACCATGCATTGGATTTTTCCTACCTAAATGCAGAAAACTGGGATAAAACCAATACAATGAATTTTAACAGGGATAAATGTAAAGTTCTGCATTTAGGTAGGAAAAATCCAATGCATGTATCGTGTCCAGATCACGTGAAGTGATGGTATCGCTTTACTCTGCTCTGGTAAGACCTCACCTGGAGTATTGTGTTCAGTTTTGGGCACCACATTTTAAGAAGGATATAGACAAGCTGGAATGGGTCCAGAGGAGGGTGACAAAGATGGTGAGGGGTCTGGGGACCAAGTCCTATGAGGAAAGGCTGAAGGAGCTGGGGATGTTTAGCCTGGAGAGGAGGCGACTGAGAGGTGATATGATCACCATCTTCAAGTACTTGAAGGGCTGTCATCTAGAGGATGGTGTGGCATTGCTTTCTGTGGCCTCAGAAGGTAGGACCAGAACCAATGGGTTGAAATTAAATCAAAAGAGTTTCCAGCTCAACATTAGGAAGAACTTCCTGTTAGAGTGGTTCCTTGGTGGAACAGGCTTCCTCAGGAGGTGGTGGGCTCTCCTTCCTTGGAGGTTTTTAAACAGAGGCTAGATGGCCATCTGAGAACAATGAAGATCCTATGAATTTAGGGGGAGGTGTTTGTGAGTTTCCTGCATTGTGCAGGTGTTGGACTTGATGACCCTAGAGGTCCCTTCCAACTCTATGATTCTATGATTCTATGATCTCTGTGGGCCACAGCACCTCAAAATTCACCTCAGATTTTCAAAATTAACATTTCTGTCTCATTCAGAAAAATTTAATGTATATGAATAACCACAAACCTGTCATTTGCCAGCAAGTCACTTAATATTACTATCTACTCTAGATATTTTTGTAGAATGTTATATTGTAATAATTATATTGTAAAATATTGCAATATTATATTGTAAAAATTCTTAATAGAATCAAATTTACTTACTTTTTTGTTCCTGCACTTGCACAGTTCTGTAAGTAGACTGCAGATATTCTGCCAGTCAAACCTGTGGTTTTTGAACACTAAAGAGCAAATGTTTGCCATCCTGTTTCTTATTACAAGTTTTGTCAGCTGTTTCTGCTTTTTGTTGCAGGTTTTTGAAGATGTATTTTCGTTGTTTTTATACACAACTGATAGTTTAATATACATCACACACACACATATAGAGAGTGTAATTGATGTATAAGTAACATTGAACTACAGCTACAATTTTTTTTGGGGGGGGACTGGTGCTAGTAAATAAAAATAATGCATAAAATCATACAATTAATTGTACAAGAGAGCAAAGGGGAGGTACATGGGCGGGGGGCTGCCCGAACGGCACCCCACCTGAGGGCTGCACTTGAGCGCAGGCGGAAGTGAGGCGGAGTGCGGTGTTCAGGCAGGGAAGGGAGTGGAGTTGGGGTCGCGGCCAGGCTTAGGCAGCTTCCTGAGCAGTTTGGTCCATGACGTACCCCCCCCCCCCAAAAGACGCAACTTTATGCCTGCAGCGTGCCCCATAGGCACTCGTTGAAACCAAAACAAAGGTCACTCCGCTGCTGCAGAAGCTCGGAAACTCCTTAGGGAGCGGCGTGATTGCCTCGCCAATCCCCTCGCACCTCGGGCTGACGAGCCCCCTCCCCATCACCCAATCATGGTCTCCCCCATCCTAGAAATACTTCCACTCTAGCCTCGCACAACTCAGTTGTTAGGAAAAGGAGCGCATGGTGGGAAGTTATGCCGGTGAGCTCCCTGCCATACAGACTTAGAGTGAGGGACAAGCAGGCATGTTGGTGACAGGTTTTGCACCTCGCGGTTGCTTTGACAGTATCTTTGACTTGCAAGGGGGAGAGAGAGGTCTCTCCCCTGGGACTAACTGCTCTTGTTTTCAGGTGTCCACAGGTTTCAGGCTCCAGGAGGCTCTGAATGCGAGAACTGTTACCCATGGCTGGGTAAGTTCCACTGTCTCTGCCCACAGCCTCACCCTTCCCTCTCTCTTGGTAGCTCAGTGTGCCAGCATCTCTGGCACTTGAAGCAGGCAGTGGGCTACCTTCCCTTGGTCTGCCCGCTGCCATATTCCCAACCCCTGGCATGGCACGGGGCATGTGTATGTGGCAGCTGCCTCGTTGCAGGGAGGTGGGTCAGATACTGTCCCTTTAAGAGAGCGCCCGGCCGCAACGCAGGGCGCTATTCCAGCCGCCGCCCCTACAGGTGCTCTTGATCTCTGTCTCTGTTTTGCAGGTGGGACTCCAACACAGAAGCTTTCGCATGTGCCGTTCCACTGCCTCTCCACTCCCTCAGCTACTTCTGCCCACCACTCGGAATGGAGCCCCGCCCATGGCAAGACTGCCCAGCATGCACCAGGGAACGTGTTGCACTCTGTTCCAGAAAAATAAAGTCTGAGCTGTGCCCTCTGTTGTTTTTCCTGCTTGGCATATGCTGCATGTTCCTGGGGCAAGCCCCCCCTCTGTCAGTGGCCTCTCTGAGGGAGTGCCTGGGAGGGTGGGCAGACTTGGTTCTTGGGGGTGGGGATTGGGCTATGAGCCGCCACGCTGCCCCTCGTGTGGCTGGACAGGGGAGGGGGGTGCTGCCTCTCAGTCTGCCCGGGCTGACGGCCTACCCGACCACACAGGGCTGCTGTGTGCTGGGCACTTGTGTGGGGGTTTGCTGAAGTGGATGCATGCTCAGCGGCTTGCACTCTGAGTTCTGTGGCCCCCAGGGGAGGTGTTCCTTTCTCATAGCGGGGGGCAGCAACTGGGGGGGGGAGCTCTGGGTCAACACCGGAGGGGAGGAGCTCCGGGTGGTGGTGTCTTTTGCTCTTGGTCTGGCCGCTCCCAGACCCACATTCTAGCAGCTGTCTAGGACAGGGAACTCCTGCACTTGGAACTTCCTGCTTCTCCACACCTGCCCCTGGTCACCAGCCTGCCATTGGCAGAGTCTCTGACAGCGAGAGGGAGTGGGGGGATTGATGGCCTCTCAGGTGCAGGCTTTTAGCCCCCTTGCCTGGTCTCGTGCAACAGGCTGGCCAATCCCATGGTCCCACACATGAGCCTTCGCCTCCCCCACCTCCGCCTCAGCAGCCGGCCAATGGCGTGCACCTGGGTGGAATCACCATGGTGATGGGTTCTCTCTCACTCATCAGGCCCCTCTCCCAGCATGGTGTACCGACTCCCCTTTGGAAGACAATGAGCGGCGCTGTAGATCCGCCCACGCCCAAGCGCCCGCCCGTCACGTATTTCTGGATTGGGCTGCCCAAACACCTTCTGGTGAATGTCAGGGGTGTGTGGCATATGCAAATGAGTTGCGCTAATGAGCTCCAGCACCTCTTTTTCTATGAAATGACCCTGCCAGTAAGTATATGCCTCCCCTATCTCCTACTGGTTGCCAGGCCGTTCTTGAACACTATGGAAGAGTCTTATCACTGAATCTTGGAAATTCAAACTTTAGCTAAAGATCTAAGTATCTTGAGGGAAGAACAGTGATGTTTGATAAAAGCAGCATGATTTTCCATAGGGTTTCTGCACAACCTTAGTAAAAAAGGAAAGTTTTAAAAGCAGACTTTTGAAATATGCACAGCAGGGGATGATTACATACAGTTTCTAGTTGGAGTGTGCTGTTTCTTATTATGCATGGCTTAGTGGCTGAATTATAAGTAACAATTAACATTCATCCCTTTCTGTTTCTACTGCTATGTGAGTTTTGTGCAGCTGGAACAATTTTTTTAAAAAAAAAATCATACAAGATAAGAAAGCAAAGCAGACTATAATAATATTTTCTCCCATTTCCAACCCATTCTTCCAAACAATCTTTTGAGTCTGTCTTGGTCTCCCTCTCCTTTGAGTATTGTTTTCCCCAAACTGCTTTTGGTTTTGCGAACACACCTCCTGCCTAGCCACTTGAATACCGAGATAATGGGATCTGAGAGCATAAAGCATATCTCTTTGAGTGAGGCCTTCTAGCTATCGGGCCTTTTCAAGTCGATGGGAAGTTGTGCCACTTGAAAAGGACATGGCTGGCTTGTTAGTTCCTGACAACAAACTGTGTTTGCTACGTGGTGCAGTCATGGGCAGTGTCAGGCTATTGTCCAGCCCTGTGCAAGTATTTCCTTCGCCCGAATTCTGTCTTCTGCGGCTGGGCAACTGTATTGGAAAATCTAGCCAAGCAGAAAGGAACCCCCTCCCAGTTCTGTGATTTCTCACATTTAATTACTTGATTTTTCCTTTCCTGCAGTCAGAGGGAAAATAGAATTACATCATGGACCATGTACTTTTGGAAAAGCTGTTGTTTCTAATAGAGCCACTGGTGACAGCCACAATAGAAGTGTTTCTTGTCTCACATCGGATATTAGATCCTGCAAACAAGCTTGAGTCTTCTTGGTCTGAGGATCTTCAAAGGAAAACAAAGAAGGGCCAAATTTCGGTTGTGTCATCTGCAGCACCTCCCAAAAGAAAATCTTTATTTAGCCTTTCACGAAGTATTCTTTGCTTCTGATACTTTTTTCTTGGCAAGATTCTCTGAAGTCTTACTTCGCATTTTGAATTCGATGATAGGTTTTTCCCAGTGCCCATAAAAACGCTTCAAATAGATTTCTCTTGTCAGATTTATTGAGCACCCCATGTCCATTGCATCCAGTAGCTCCACCTTCCCCCACCTTTATTTTTCATCCTGCCCTTTCTCTGAGGAGTTCAGAGCAGTATCAGCATCAATTTGCAGCAGCATGATGACTATCATGCAGACACAAGCTCAGCATTCCTTTTGTCTGTGATATGTTGTTACCACCTTTACTGTCATATTCCACCCTGCAGTGTTTGGTGTCAGTGTATGCTTGTGGCGTGATCTTGTTTTCTTGGCCTGGAATGGTTGTGTTATGGTATACCATAGAGTATGAGCTTCAAGGTAGCCATTTTCTGTAAAGGAATTGATCTGACTTCAGCTTTCCATCTCCTCCCCTTTCTCTGATGCCTCTTCCTAAAAAAAGTACAGTCTTTCTCAATAGTGGGGACCAAAGCAGGAGGGAAGCAGGGTACAATGACACAGAGTCCACCCTGCAAAGCAGCCATTTTCTCCATGTGAGCTGCCTTCTGGAGAGCAATTGTAATTCTGAGAGATCTCCAGCCCTCAGCTGGACATCGGCAAGAATGATTCCCCATGAGGAAATGGCTGGTTTGGAGGATGGTCTTTATGGCATTGTACCTCTCTGAGGTCCCACCCCTCATCAAACTCCACTCTTCAGATCTCCAGGAATTTCCTATCTCCTTCCCAGCCAACCATCAACCTATCTTTATCAGCCCCCACCCAGCTTCAGCTTTCCATCTCCTCCCCGCTCCCTGCAGCCTCTACTTAGGAAAAGGACAATCTTTCTCCACAGTGGGGACCAAGGCAGCTTACATAATTCTAATTTCCACTTTTTGATCTGCACAACAACCTTTTGAGGTAGGTTAAGTTGAAAGCCTGTGGCAGATCTGAAATCACCCAGTCAGCTTCCACAGAAAGAACCTGGATATGGCTAGCCCACACTGCTACTCCACAGTGGCTGTCATAGAGGGGCTGCTGCTGAACAGGAGCAAGCAGCAAGCAGCCAGGTTAAGTCATGCCAGTCAGGTGGCATCAAGTCACCCTGAGGGTGCTGCCAGGCCTAGAGTCGCACCAAAGAAATTAATTTTATGTATTTGATTTTAATAATTGCTTAATGTTTTTTATTATTTTTATAATAATATTGTCTTATAATAGTTTATTGTATTTTATCATGTTACTATGCTGTAAGCCACCCTGAGCCTGTTTGCAGGGAGGGCAGGATACAAATAGAAATACATATATACATACATAGAACCTCCAGGTGGAGCCTGAAGATTTCCTGATATCACAACTGAACTCCAGACAACGGATCTCTTTCCCCCTGCTTTGAAGGGTGGACTCTGTGGCATTATATTCAGCTGAGGCCTGTCCCCTCCCCAAACTTTGGCTTCCTTAGACTCCATCACAAAATCTCCAGGAATTTCCCAACCTGGAACTGGAGTTAGTTGGAACTGGCTCCAATGAATTCTCCCTCAAAGGCCTAAATATGCCTGGAAAGGGCCTCCCCACCCCCCTTTTACTGAAAGAACCAAGCCTGAAATACTATAGTTGCCTAGCAACAGCCACTGAGGGAAAAGTGAGTCATTGGCAAAGGCAGCTTCCCCAGTGGCCCAATTGTCATCTGTCCTGGGGCTGAAGGGTGGGGTTGCTCTTCATTGCGATTGAGCGACATGTGGCTCAGCCAGTGGAAGGCAAGGTGAGATGTTGGCAATACAGTTTGCTTTTTATAGAGAGAGGTTATGCACAGTCACACAATGTGAGTGTGACCAAATTCTAATAATTGGAAAGGGCTATATTCATGGACAAAATCATTTCCACATCTGGGAATAGCTATAACCAAGGAAGGGAACACTCAGAAAAACACTCCACTTTTATAGGATTTCCCCATTGTTTACTGTTAAAGTTTAAATATCTTTTAGCCAGATATAGTTTTTGCCTTTTCTTGGAGCATAACACTGCAACTGTATTGCTTGAACATTTGATATTTATGGTATTCAGTTGTATCAGATTTATTAGGGAGTTGGGTATTGCTTGGAAATCCTGATGATCAGCAAGGCTGAAACCGTAAGGTTGCCTTAAATATGTGTCAGATGAGAGCAGCAAAAGGTAACTATTAGGACTTCTTTTGTGTGGTTTACCACAAAAAAATAAAGAGTAAAAAATTGACAAGTTTTTTAAAAAGCTCACACAAAAAAATCCTCCTAAAATTTGAATTAAAATAAAATGTTGACACTTTGCTTTTCTGATTCAGAGTTATTCAGTCTTAAATTTCCAAGAACCTTCATGGAAGGGAAAGGACAGAAGCAAATCTCTAACCTTCTGCTGGTTTGCCAGTTGACTTTGTAGGTTCTCTAATTAGGTATTTAAAGGGATGTGTGCTACTGGAAAATACCATGTCAGACTCTGAAATCAGAGGAGATAAAGACAAGACTCTTGCATTCTCCACCCCCTCCAATGGCAATTAGCCCATTTAGCTTTGCTGAACGCTGCTTTTCTATGAATGAAAGGAGGCTGAAATAAGATAGCATTTCAGAAACATGCTTTGAAACACACCACAATGCAAAATTCCTCTTTCTCTTGTATGCCACATAAAGAAAGGCATCTGATCCCACCCTGGTCAAGGGATCAACATGATCAATGATGACTCTGGAATTTTGGCCATTGCTACTTGCTAATTTGGCTTTCCTTGAGATGGAGGATGGCTTTGCTTTCCTTTCTTCTTTTGTTAGCATTAATGTTATAATTTTCTTCTCCACTTGCAGTTACCATCACAGCACTAGTCATCAATACTTTTTTTTTCTTTAAAAAAATGCATGGATTCTGTTTAATGGCCTGCCACTAGGGTCTTAGCATTAAGGTTGCATTTCCAACCTAACCAAAAGCATGAAATGGTTAGTGAAAACTGTCTGTTCCAAAGACTGAAAGTTACTGCATGGTCTGATGTTTTAAGAGAAGCAGAAGGAATAATTGTGGCTCATCTACATTGATGCCTTTTTAAAGGTTACACATTGGCAGGAGATCCTCTGAACCAAACTATGCAGCTTGAATTGGTTCAGAAACATTCCATGTCCTTCAACATTTCACCACTAAAACAGAGGGCTCCATTCTGATTTGATAACATGCCTGCTGTCATGGGTACTGGGGACCCTGCAGAAGAAGCTGAGCCTGCAGAAGAAACTGTGCCCCTGCCACCTGCACCAGTGCCCCTGCCTCCTGCTGGAGAAGATCCAAGCCCCCCTGCCTCGCCCTCTCGGGTGGCTTGTGTGCGTGACTGCCTTCGTCAGGACCTCAGGGATCGGAGGAGGGTGGCACGCTCACGAGCAAAATGCTCCCTGAGCCCTGAGTTTTGAAAGGATTCTGGCCCTTCTAGGAGTGAGGATGCTTGAGTCTCAGCAGGATCCTGGCTGCTTCTCTGAGCCAGCAATTAGCCCAAATGGGCAACAGACAGCAGAGGGCTATATAGCTGTGGGCTTTGGGAGGAGGCTTTGTGGAAGCAACTAGTCACTTACCTGATGTTCTAGCATCCACTTCAGCTTTTGACTTTGGCTTCTGGACCCCCTGACTTTGGCTTTGACTTCTGGACCCCCTGACTTTGGCTTCTGAACCTCTGACCTGCGATACCTGGACTGTGATTTGGTTTTGGCGCCTTGGACCCTCTTTGCTCACCGGCTACAGACCTTGGACTGCCCCTGGACTTTGCCTGACCCGGCCCCAGCCCGTGACACCTGCCATCACATCAAATCCTCTGAAGATACTTCCTCAAACTATCATACATTACTTGTTGTGTACTGTACTTATTTTTAAATAATAGCATTAGGCTACCAGGTCCTTCTGGCCACCGATGGGAGATGGAGGTCATGTGGTTGGGAGATCCAGGATGGAAAACTCCTGGAGATTTGGGGATGGAGCTGTGAGGTTTTGCCAAGTAACAGTCAAATAGACTTCAACTATGAAGACATAGGCAAGCTTTATTGATTTGTTATCAGTGCAGACCTCTCTCTTCAGGAGGTCTTGCCAGGAGTAGAAGCAAAAAGCACAGACAACACTAAGTAATTCCAAAAAGTGCTGCCTTTAAAGGTCTAACTCTTTACAATAGACTTCACAGCCTCAAATTCCTCGTGGCAAATCTGGAGAAATAAAAGTTGTTCTCAGCCCCTGAATTCCCAGGCAGTCAGTAATGTCTCCACAGGGGAAGACCCAATAACCTTCACGTATCCATAACACTCTGCATAGCGAGATAATGATACAAAGAAAAGTTTGTCAGGAGACAGAACATGGATCCTGACAGGAGCCCAGGGACCTCAGTGGAGTACAATGTCAAGGGCTGTATTCAGGCTGTATGGGTCGACACAGCCACCCCCCCCACTCCTGGATTAAAATGGGGTGTTTGCACATTCACATTTTGGCCCTGCCATGAACTCGCCTTTCCTCACCTCTCTGCCACTTCAAAAAGCCACAAGGTACGTCCTGGTGGCAAATCACTGGAGCGCTTCCCTGGCATATTTCTGGGCCATCTGAATGGCTAGGGTGCACCACAGAAGCACTCTGCAAGCACATGAGTTGTGTGACCACTCCTCCATGGCATGCACAGCCCGTGCCTTTCTCAGCAACCAGGCATGTGCCATCTGCTCATGGCAGGGTGCCTCAAACAGCAATGGCTTTTAAAAAAAAAAAAACCTGAGAGGCTGCCACTGCAAGCTGCCAGTCTGAATGTAGCCAGAGTCCACCCTCCAAAGCATCCGTTTTCTGCAGGGGAACTGAGCTCTGTATTCTGGAGCTGAGCTCTAATTCTGGGGGGTCCCCAGATCCCGGCTGAAGGCTGGCACCCCTAAATAGCATCCAGCACTGATATAAAACAAGGAGAATATTAGTACCTCCAGTGAGAGTTGAGATGTAAAAAGGAAATATAATGGAAGGTTTCCAACTAAATGTCAAGGCACCTGTACTTAAAGTTTGGGTTCTTCTGCTAACACATTTGGCCTCATAAAGTGTAGTTTTACTGACCAAGCAAATAGACAACGCTGGGGTGAGGGAGCAATGAAAATGGTAACGCCTTATGCGGCCTGGGACCAACATACCTACGGGACCGTGTCCTTCCGTATACGCACCAGAGGTGGCTTCATTCGGCCTCCCAGGATCTTCTGACAGTCCCTGGCCCAAGGGATGCCTGTCTTGCCTCTACCAGGGCCAGGACTTTTTTGGTCCTCGCCCCAACATGGTGGAATCAGCTCCCAATGGAGATCCAAGCCCTACCTGGCCTACTGGCCTTTCGTAGGGCCTGTAAAACGGAGCTGTTCCGCAAGGTCTTTGGATGAGGCAGTGGGCATCCATCTATTAGATCGGTTGGTCTCCCCCCACACCCTTACGGTCTGCTGCATCACTGTATTGTGGAGCTGTGCCATTTTGCTTCATATCACCTTGCTGAACTAACTCACTGCACTTACTGAATGTTGAACTCGTTTTGTATTATGATTCTATTGTGGTTTTAGTTTAAATTGTTGTCCTCCGCTCTGAGACCCCCAAAAGGGGGAGGGGCGGAATAGAAATAAACTAATAATAATAACAATAACAATGGTGCTCCTGTCAGTCCCAGCAATGGAGGCTCACAAAATGGATGCTGCCTCTGCCATCGCCACATTTGCCTTTCGCCTTGCACACGTGGAAAGCAGGGATTGGATGCAGTGGGGATAAATTAGCCTCCTTCAGCCACTTGAAAAGGCACCTCTGCATGGGTGAGAATAGATCCAGGTGGGCAGGTGAAAATAGTTAACCAAATGGGAAAGGACTTGAAGATACAGATCATTTTGCTAGCAGAGGAATTCTCCTCCAGCGGAATGCGCAGCTCCCCAATTCAGGACTCGCAGAAGCGTGACTTGCATTGGGGAAGGTTTATTCCACTAGAGGAGATTGCCCATACTAATTAAATGGCTTAATCGAAATCTGTCAAATACAAGCAACATGGCAGAGTAGGTATTCCAACCTCGGACTCTCCGTTTTTAGTCTGACACTCTCACCATTCCACTCCACTTGCTCTCTATAATTGTTCCATAAAATATTAACAGTAAAAAAAAATAGACCTATGAATAAATGAGGTTGGCTGTTTGATTTTTGTTTGGACAGATAATTCCAGTATGCTTGATGTCAGCCATCTACATGTTATTGGTGGCGGGAGTGGGGTATGAACATCCCTCTGGTCTTTTCATTTCTAGCTATTGTTGTCTAAATGGGAATGGAAACTTCTTTAGACCCACTAGACAATGTAGCATATGTGAGTGGCTGTGCTTCCATCATAAGGATCCACCTGACTGCCCACTTGGAGGTAACTTTAATTGTGATGATAGAAAAAAACTGAGGGGGAGGGAGGTGCCTTTTGTTGGTGGAGGGAGGGAGGGAGAGAGAAAGAGAAAGAAAGAGAGAGGGAGAAAGAGAGAGAGAGAGAAAGAAAAAAAGAAAGAAAGAAAGAAAGAAAGAAAGAAAGAAAGAAAGAAAGAAAGAAAGAAAGAAAGAAAGAAAGAAAGAAAGAAAGAAAGAAAAAAAAAGAAAAAAGAGAGAAAGAGAGAAAGAGAGAGAGAGAGAGAGAAAGAGAGAAAGAAAGAGAGAGAGAGAGAGAAAGAGAGAAAGAGAGAAAGAAAGAAGGAAGGAAGGAAGGAAAGAAGGAAGGAAAGAAAGAAGGAAGGAAGGAAGGAAGGAAGGAAGGAAGGAAGGAAGGAAGGAAGGAAGGAAGGAAGGAAGGAAGGAAGGAAAGAAGGAAAGAAGGAAAGAAGGAAAGAAAGAAAGAAAGAAAGAAAGAAAGAAAGAAAGAAAGAAAGAAAGAAAGAAAGAAAGAAAGAAAGAAAGAAAGAAAGAAAGAAAGAAAGAAAGAAAGAAAGAAAGAAAGAATCCCTTTGAAAACGTAGCATGCCCCTATTCTGTATTCCTCCCCGGATTCAGCAGGAGGCCGACAGGATGACAACTGATCTCCCTGACTTCCCACTGTACCAGCCAGACTAGGATATCGGATGCACCACTATAAAGATAGGAATGAGCAGGCTGCCTTCCCTGAGCTGCATGCAGATGAAAGTGAATAATGCAACATGCACCGTGCAGTTGTGTCCTACCCATACTGATTCCACTGACACAACAAATACCAGTCCTGGGCACTCAGACACTGACTGAATCCATTAGACACTTTTGAGAAAACAAAGATTTCCATTTTAAAAGCTGAATCCCCAAATTCAAAGATGAAGGAAGTCAAGAAGTTGTTTTAAAAACAATAAGTATTAGTGAATGAGAGTTTGGCTAACTAGGTACCTTCTATGAGAAATCGTAAGGAGGTTCTCACCAATTTCCTGCTCGGCCATCATTCCTGATCCTGCCCAGGTAATGGGGATTTTTTGTTTTTTGCAAAGCAGCTGTGCAGTTCACCCCACCCACACATCGTCTGGCCTCACAACTGCAGCACTTGATGAAATCAATGAAAAATGACAACTACACCAAGATCATGACAAATAAATTGCTGGTATAAAAGTGGGTTGGGTGTGTCAAAAGTTTGGTGTGGTGGTTAAGTGCACGGATTTTTATCTGGGAGAACCTCACTCATCCACCTGCAGCTGCTGGAATGGCCTTGGGTCAGCCATAGCTCTTGTAGGAGTTGTCCTTGAAAGGGCAGCTGCTGTAAGAGCCCTCTCAGCCCCACCTACCTCACAGGGTGTCTGTTGTGGGGGAGGAAGGGAAAGGAGATCGTGACCACTCTGAGACTCTGAAATTCAGAGTATAGGACCGGATATAAATCCAATTTCTTCTTCTTCTTCTTCTTCAATCCCTGACAGCCTGCCACAAATGGGAAGGCAAGAGACTTGGTGTGTTTCAATTTCTGTTTGCAAAAAACTTGAAATGAGCTGTTTGTTTTTGAAACTGCAAGTATGAATTGTTTATTTTTATTATCTACTTTATTTATACCCTGCCTTTCTCCCCTATAAAGACCCAAGGTGGCGGACATTCTTCTCCCCTCCTGCACTTTCTCCTCACAACAATCCTGTGAGGTAGGTTAGACTGAGAGTGTGACTGGCCCAGGGTCACCCAGCAAGCTTCCATGGAACAAATGGAGATTTGAACCTGGGTCTACCAGATACTAGTCCAGAACTCGTAACTACTATACCACATCAGCTCTCCAAATAAAGGTGATAGCTCTGTGGCCAGGGCAGATTTATTTAGGATATTTGTTTTAGGAAATTGTTTAGGACCCTTTGTTCCCATCTCCCTGTTCCCTCAGGAAGGTAACTATTGGCAGGGTGCCCACCCTCCTGGCTGGGGTGGCCTTTCCCTGTGAGCAGAGACACCCCAATACCCAGAGAGACCTACAGCAGTGCCCTCAGAAAAGTCAGGTTTGGCATTAATGATGGGTCTGCAAGGAGCCATTGCTGTACCTGAGAAAGAAACAGGTCCAGAGTGACAAGCTGGTTGCAACACTTATCTAAGCAGCTTCCCCTCCCCCACCCCCCCGCCTTCCAGTCTCCTTCTCTGGGAAACAAAGATAAGCAATTGCTATAATCCAAAACTCTCAGTTTCCAATGTGCTAAGAGACTGGCTATTGTCTGACAGCAAGCATGGGCAAAAGATCATGCCTCTAGCCCATCCACTTGAATATGAATGGGTTATGACTATGTCTCCTATTGTCATGTTAGCCCTGGATCCCCTCTCCAACCACACTGAACTGGTATGGACTGTGATACCATGGCACCTATGCCAGATCAGCTATGGGCACTTGGCCCTCATGGACTACACAGCATTAAGCCAGGCTAGGCCCAACATGGTCCTTGTTTAGCTTGCTAGATTGTGAGTAGCCTATGCCCAAAAGACCATGTGAACCTTGGACTATGCTTCATCTACTAGCTACCCAGCCCTACAGACCAGCGACTGCATCTCTGTCTCCAGAAGACAGGGCCAGAAGCAGCCCTAAGAGAAGCCATGTTCCTGAGGTATTTCAAGAAGACAACACACTCTTGCAAGCAGCCATGCAGAGAAGGTTTATTCCTCACACTCTGCAAATGCAAAAGGACAAAACACCCCCATTCATAAGTTCATCAAACAAATCAATGTGTAACTCCTCCAGAGTAAAGTCCATGCAGTTCCTTCTGTAGATGAATGTCAATCCTCCAAAAGTGCAGCAAGCACGAAAGTCTCAGCTCAACAAGGCAGCCTCGTCATGCTGAGATCTTTGTGCTTGCTGCACTTATGCATTGATTTGTTTGATGAACTTATAAGTTGGTGTTTTGTCCTTTTGGCATTCTGTTCCTACACAGATTCTGTATGAGAATTCTTTTGTAAGATACATTTTATATATATTTTAAGTGAAGCGATAAAATTGTCATATATGTTAAGATCTTTATTGGAGGCAGGTTAATCATGGAAAGCATTGGGTTTTGATCTTTGCAACTCCCGGAGGGATTCATTCTTCCTTCCACAGTGCCACCACTTTCCTTTGGGACAGGTTCTTAATGCCCCCTTCACACCTTGAGGCCTGGGGGAATGAGAGGTGATAAAAACGCCTTGCCACAGAAAGGAGGAGTCTTTTTTTGGGATGCTGTGTCTCCCATTACCCATAGCCTGGTCCCCATAGGGACCAGTTACAGCTTTGGGGCTCCCCTGGAGAAATAGCCACGTGCACAGTGACAGCTTTCCTCTCAGCCTGGGCCCCCTTCTTGCAATAGCTTGTAAAGAGACGGTGAGGGATAGAGGTGGTACAGAGACGAAGGACCAGCCTCCAAAATAAAAATAGAATTAATTGAAAATAAAATATTTACAAGCATACTTAAGCACCACACCAGACTGAAGCAAGAAAGAACAAAATAAATGGGTACAAATACAAGCCTCCTTCTGTTCCTGTTATAAACATGCCCTAATTGATGTTAAAAAAGAGGCAAGCACTACTATTCTTAAGAAGTTGCAAGGGTCTCATTAGATGTCATCAGGACTTTTTTTTCCACCAGGAAACACGGTGGAACAGAGTTCTGGAACCTCCTTGTGGAAACAAAATTCTAAAAATATATATTTTAAAGTTCATGGGGGCACTCATGTGTTTCTACTTCATTTCCTTCTTCAGAGTTTCACCACCAATTTTTCCAGAAAAACCCTGGATGTCATATTATCTGGGAGACTGCATGGTCAGCAAAAGATGGCTGCTGCAACTGACCACCACCCAGAGGTCTGTCCTCTTTGAAGAAGCAGCACCAAGAGAGCCTTTCTCCTGTTCCAGAGTCTTTTAAAACTCCCTTTCTTTGCGCCAGAACTGGTCATCTTCAGACTCAGAACCCTGTTGGGAAATCTCCCAGACCATGCCTGGGAATGTCCTGTTCTCTTCCCTCCTATCTAGCAAACTGCTACAAGATCACTAGTTTCTTCTGGGAGGAGGAGGAGAAGAAGAAGAAGAAGATGATGATGATATCCCACCTTATACTCTGAATCTCAGAGTGGTCACAATCTCCTTTACCTTCTCCCCCCACACAATAGACACCCTATGAGGAAGGTGGGGCTGAGAGAGCTCTTACAGCAGCTGTCATAGAATCATAGAGTCCAACCCCCTGCACAATGCAGGAAACTCACAAACACCTCCCCCAAAATTCACAGGATCTTCATTGCTGTCAGATGGCCATCTAGTCTCTGTTTAAAAACCTCCAAGGAAGGAGAGCCCATCACCTCCTAAGAAGGCAGCCTGTTCCACTGAGGAATTGCTCTAATGGTCAGGAAGTTCCTCCTAATGTTGAGCCGAAAACTCTATTGATTTAATTTCAACCCAGTGGTTCTGGTCCTACCTTCTGGGACCACAGAAAACAATTCCACACCATCCTATTTATGACAGCCCTTCAAGTACTTGAAGATGGTGATCAAATAACCTCTCAGCTGCCTCCTCTCCTTTCAAGGACAACTCCTACAAGAGCTATGGCAGACCCAAGGCCATTCCAGCAGCTGCAAGTGGAGGAGTGGAGAATCAAATCTGGTTCTCCCAGATAAGAGTTCATACACTTAACCACTACACCAAACTGGGAGCAGAATGGGGAACATTCACTCACCTTCCAAGCAGGTAGTCTGCGGAATTCCTGGAATGCAGTCAGGTCACTTTCCCCCCTCCCCTTCTGTTGTCCATGGAGAGAAAACTGAACCCATCTAAAACATGGATCTCAGAAGTAAGAACCCATGGTAAGGGAAAGAAAGCGCATTGCTCACACTGTGCTTGTGAGAAATACTGCTGATTGCACTTTACTGTTTGGATAAATGAAAAGGAAGAATTCCTTACTCTAGCAGGTGCTGTTCTTGTACAAAGGACTGTGTCAAAATTGCCTCCCATGTTCTTCTTCAATGCACTTTTTATCTGGCGTCCCTTCATGATTTTTTATATCCCATATTAGCCGCACTCTTAGATACTTCTGATGATTTTAAGGTTCTTTTCTTGCTTGATAACCCAGATATTGAAATAACTGAAATAGTAGCAAAGTTTCTTCATAGTGTTATGTTTACAAACCCTGGTAAGCAGGGGTCGTTTTGTAAAAAAACGAGTGGTGGAGCTCATCCAGGGATTGTTATGCAGCTGCACCTACTAGTCAATGAACAAGGTAGTTGGTGGGGGGGGGAGGGGGAACCTTCAGAAAAGTTCAGGAACTGCACTCCTGTGAGTTCCTGCTGAATTCAAGGCCTGCTGATAAGTAATACTACGTATTAAGCTTTATTATGCTGTTATTTCTGTTTTTATCTTGTGCTTTTAATCTTATTTTGTATTTGGCGGGCCTTCTATTGTATATGTCTATACATGCCAATAAAGGCCTGTCTCATGATAAATGAAAAGTAACCTAACAAACAAGCTCAAACTGTTCCCAAACAGCTGAAAAACCTACCAAAAATTGGCCCCATGCTCACAACCTGCAAACTGATCATGAGCTAAATCAGTGGCTATTTGAGAATCCTTACTCAGAACGTTGTGTCTTCTTTGCATGATTTCTCCGTGGTTTAAACTGAACAAAATAAATTGGTCATGTAATACAAAATCATGAGGGAAGGCAGTATGGTATAGCCCTATCTTGTCAGATCTTCGAAGCTAAGCAGGATTTGTCCATGGATGGGGTGGGGGGGGGGAGGGGGCAATAAGAAAGACTCTGCAAGTAAAGGCAATGTGTGCACCACCTCTGCTTCTCAGTTGCCTTGGATGTCCCTTGCTGGGGTTGACATAAGTTGATTGCATCTTGACGGCAAGTACGTATGTAGTACAAATTTACTGATAGAGACTTCAGAGGAATTGGACTGGCAGCTCTACAATCAGCCACTAGTAACTGTTTGGAATGGAAAACACCATTGCCAGTTTTCCATTTCCCTGGAATGCCACCTTGAAACTATTCCCAGATGGAATTGTAAATATTCTCTAGCGCAATAAAATAACCTGTGTAAAGGCTTGGGATTTTTAAAAAATGAATTAATTTAGGCTGCATTGAAGAGAATGCATGTGATTATGTGTTGCCCTGTGTTATTTTCGACCCAAGCATTTTCCACAGGGAGCATTGATAGAGGGGTTCAGTGAGAATTCAGTAATGATAGGTATGAATTACTAACGGAATCTATCTGCACTGTTTAAAATAATTATTTGTAGCTGCCAACGGCTCTTTTTCTCCAAAGCTACATACATTCCCTTTCCAATGGAAAATTATATGGTTTGCTAATTGCTTGAGTGTAAAGAAGGGTCACTGTGCAATTTCCTTTTACTATAATTTGAAATCCCACAAATATAACTCGTCATCATCCCAGAAGAATTTGTGGTTTGGGCAATGCCTATGAATAGGTGAAGTTGTCACACACGAAAAAGGACAAATCCTGGCAAAAATAGTTGCAGTTTTCAGCTTCCATAATGAGATTTAGTTAAGTGTTGGTCAGAATAACAGAAAAATGCTTCAGAAACGTTGGTCATTCTTCAGACTCCATTTCAAGCCCTCCCTGTTTAGTGACGCTTATGGCTTAATCTCTTAGTGAAGTTTAGTGAAGTTTATGGCTTAACTCCAATCCATCCTTCGTGAAAATAAAACCTCAGCATACACAACAGCATTTCCACATGTTCTCTCCATAACACTTGCTTTTCCATATAAGTGTTGCAACATTTTCTGAGATGCAGCCTTTCTCCACTAGGGTTGCCAACTTTGGTTTAGAAAATTTCTAGAGATTTGGGTGGGGGGGTGCCTGGGGAGGGGAGGAAGCTTCACCCCCAAACTGCCACTTCCTTAGGCTTGCCAATCCCCAGGTCCCAGCGGGGGTTCTCCTGCTTTCCCAGGCTCCTTCCCGCCCCCAGTCAGCTGGCCGGTGGGGGAAGCCCCGCCCCCAAAGCCACCATGTGACTTTCCCCCTCTGGAGGCTCCAGTCTTTGATTGGAAAGGCTTCCTCTTGGGATGGGGTGTCTGTGTTACTTGGAAGAAGTTGCCTGCAACTCGTGAGTAGAGAGGCCAATCCCTCACTTCAGAGTCACCAGAAACGGAGTGGGGGGGCGGGGAGGGGGGAGGGAAACGTCTGCTGAGCACTTCATTATTCCCTATGTGGAGATCGATTCTCATAGGGTATAATGGGGAATTGATCTGGAGGTTTGGGGGACTCTGGGGGAGCTGTTGTTTGAGGTAGAGGCACCAAATTTTCCGTATAGTATCTAGTGCCTCTCCCCAAAGTACCCCCCAAGTTTAAAAACGATTGGACCAGGGGGTCCAATTCTATGAGCCCCAAAAGAAGGTGTCCCTATCCTTCATTATTTCCTATGGAAGGAAGACATTTTAAAAGGTGTGCTGTCCCTTTAAATGTGATGGCCAGAACTCCCTTGGAGTTCAATTATGCTTGTCACACCCTTGTTCCTGGCTCCACCCCCAATGTCTTCTGGCTCCACCCCAAAGTCTCCTGGCTCCACCCCCAAAGTCCCCAGATATTTCTTGAATTGAACTTGGCAACCCTACACTTCCTGCAGGGGAGCTAATTTCTGTTCTCTGGAGATCAATTCTAATTCTAAGGAAATCCTACCTGCACCTGAAAGTTGGAGGCTTTATCTCTGGCTCAAGGAATCTTCCAACTCTGTGGTGGCTCTTCCACTTAGGAACAATTTCCATTGGTATGAGGCTCCTTGGCCAGAAGAAAAGTTCAAATGTGGCAAAGCAGAAAAGGGTGAATACAGGCTCAAAAGATCACCAGGGGAAATGTATGCAGACATAAAGCCAACTGTGCCCCCTGTGAAACCTCTGCTGCAGGCACCGCTACATCTACTAAGTGAGGAGTTATGTCACAAACACAGAGGTAAAGGCAAAAATAAACCATGTTGGTTTGAAGTAAATGAACAGGGCATTCAAAGTAGTTCATTGTAACAATGTACTTTATGCCCATAGATTCACATGCCTTGTTGTCCTCTTGGAGCACATATTGAAAGGATGTTGTCCCCCAATTCCACAGAGAGGGAGGTGATATTGCTCTTGTTGACCCTGGATTTGTTGGTGTGTGTAGGAGCCATTTGGAGAAGACAAGCAGCCAATGGCAGGGAAAGGGTGGAACATTTTCCTCCCCACTCACCATTTAGGGTTGCCAAGTCCAATTCAAGAAATATCTGGGGACTTTGGGGGTGGAGCCAGGAGATTTTGGGGGTGGAGCCAGGAGACATTAGGGGTGGAGCCAGGAGCAAGGTTGTGACAAGCACAATTGAACTCCAAGGGAGTTCTGGCCATCACATTTAAAGAGACGGCACACCTTTTAAATGCCTTCCTTCCATAGGAAATAATGAAGGATAGGGGCACCTTCTTTGGGGGCTCATAGAATTGGACCCCCTGGTCCAAACTTTTTGAAACTTGGGAGGTATTTTGGGGAGAGGCACTAGATGCTATAGTGAAAATTTGGTGCCTCTATCTCAAAAAACAGCCCCCCCCCCAGAGCCCCTGATACCCATGGCTCAATTCCCCATCATTCCCTATGGGAATCATTCATGGAGGTGCATGATGGCTTTGGGGGCGGGGCTTCCCCCGCCAGCCAGCTGGCTGGGGGAGGGGGGAAGCCTGTAAAACCGGGGGATCCCCCTCTGGGACCTGGGGATTGGGAAGCCTATCACCATTTGTCCTCCCAAAATGTAGCCTCCTAAAGCTTCTTTTCATTTAAAAAAAAGCATTGAGGGAAAAATATTCAGTACTGAATGGAGCATGTAGTTGCAGTCAGCATCTCATGCAAGTAATAAAATGACTGTATTGTTTTTGATTCTATGAAAAAAGCCCACATGGAAAAATACCCACACAGAGGGAAAAGCCCACATGGAAAGAAGCCCATCTAGAAAAACATCCACATGGAACGAAGCCCACATAGAAAGAAGCCCACATGGAAAAATGCCATTTTTATTCATCACAACAATGTTTATTGATTTCTTCCTTCCAAACACTTGCCAGAGTCAGCCTTGCTAGCTTCACAGATCTATGAGGCTTTAACTACTTCTACTATTTAAAAAAGAGGAGGAGGAGACAGTGGCTCCAGTGAGGGGGCTGGGGAACATAACATAAGAAGAACCCTGCTGGATCAGACCAGCCTCTGCAGTTGGGAGGGGCTTATCTTCCAGTTGCACAATGGGACCAAAGATATAAAAGGATTAACCTGGTGTCACCCAGGCCTTTTATTATCCCAGGTCCTGAAGAAAGCAAGACTTTTCATGTAGGTAAGTTCTCCACACATTTTCCTCTTGCTGAGGGGCAAAAATTAGATACCAGGAATAATTTAATTTAGAAGTAGCATGGTTTTTCAAATTCTGTTTTTTCATTTGTAGGGTTGGGGGGGGGGGAAACTGGAAAACAGGGGCTGGATCTAGACCAGCATTTTGAGTCAGCGCAGGGATGGCATATGGGCGGACCACAAAAGCGCGACCAAATGCACATGGCCACCTCCCATCCCACAGCCCATCCAAGGGCCACCCCAGTTGCACCTTAAAAAGCTTTTTTGTGGTACAACTGGGAAGGCCCTTGGATGGATTGAGGGTGGGAGCAGAACAGGAGGTGGCCACATTTGTTTGGTTCCACTTTTTTGGTCCACCCGAGTCCCATCGCTGTGCTGGCTTAAAATGGCGGTCTGGACCCAGACAGTATGTCTGCAGAAAGGTCTTCAAAACAGCCAGGTATCTTTTTTTTTGTACTTCTTTAGAATGTATTTTGAGCAATGTGTTAACACCATGAGCTCCATATGATTTACTTAATATGTCTTTGCTGCAATAATTCCTTAGCCAATTATGCATATGACCATATGTCTGTGGTTTAATTTGGTCGATGGAGATGCTTTTAAAAAGAAAACAATATAATCCCAGGAAAATTTTTTGAAACTTTTTTGTGTTTTTTCATGCCATGCTTCTAATAAGGAAATAGCTGGTGAATTTACTACAAATAAAACAGGTGCAAAAATCATGGCACATGGGAATAAAGTTTTGAAATGGGATGTAGGGTAGGGCACTGATGGTGTATTTCCGCGCAGAGTTACTTCAATCAGAATTTGGTGTAGTGGTTAAGTGTGTGGACTCCTATCTGGGAGAACTGGGTTTAATTCCCCAGATGCACCTGAAGTTCTGCACAGTTCTCAGTAAGCACACCTTTGTTATGTTAACAAAATAAGGTCTTTTATTGAACATATGAAGCTGCCTTATACTGAATCAGACCCTTGGTCCATCAAAGTCAGTACTGTCTTCTCAGACTGGCAGCGGCTCTCCAGGGTCTCAAGCTGAGGTTTTCACACCTATTTGCCTGGACCCTTTTTTGGAGATGCCAGGGATTGAACCTGGGACCTTCTGCTTCCCAAGCAGATGCTCTACCACTGAGCCACCATCATCTCCCTATTGAGACATATTACAGCCAAGATACTTCTTGGAAGAACTGGAGATTCTTCACAGACTGGGAAGGAATGCAAGCTGTCCTTCTGTAGTCCAGGGGAGAATGGTTACATATACATTACATAGTCAAAACACAGTAACAATTGCAAAGCACAGCATCCATAACAAGAATAACAATTGCAAAGCACACCATCAATAGACTATTTCTGGCACTGAAGCATTCAAACAAGATCCGATTCTTGACAGCACCTGCTGATGTGACCTTGAGTCAGTCATGAGTTCTCAAAGAGCTGTTCTGCTCAAGAGCAGTTCTGAGAGAGCTCTCTCAGCTTCACCTATCTCACAGGGTGTCTGTTGCATGCAATTACGGCATCTTTTAATCCTAAAATAACTATATAAAATATAGGTAAAACCTGTTCATTCTCAAAAACAGAGATGAATGGTTATCCACAATTATAAATATCTATGGTGCTTTACATGGTATTTTCCCATGTGAGTTTCTTTCCGTGTGGGCTTTTTTCCATGTGGGCATTTTTTCCAGAAATACAGTAGACAGTAAAATTAAAACAACATTAAAATACATTAAAACAATTCATCAGAAAGACAATACAGTATCCAAGATGATGGATAATTTCAGCATCCCCCAGAGGGGGATAGAGGGAATCTGGTGAGCCAGACCATTGCTGTCCTCAACTAAATGTTTGGAGGAACATCTCTGCCTTGCAAGCCCTATGGAAAGGTAGTAAATCCCAAAGGTACAGATGTTCTCAGGCAGAGAGTTCCACCAGGCCATCAAGTGCCAACAAGACCCTGGTCCTAGTCAAGGGCAGCTGGGTCTCTCTCAGTCCACGGACCATCAGAAGGTTCTTATTACCAGAGCATAACCCTCTAGTAATAAATATTTTCCCCTGATGTAAGCTACCCTGAGCCCTGCTTGCAGGGGAGGGTGGCCAACAAATCAAATCAATCAAATAAATACCCGCAATCTTACTCATCATAGAATCACAGCGTTGGAAGGGACCTCTAGGGTCATCTAGTCTAACCCCCTGCACAATGCAGGAAACTCACAGACACCTCCCCCAAAATTCACGGAATCTTCATTGCTGTCAGATGGCCATCTAGCCTCTGTTTAAAAACCTCCAAGGAAGGAGAGCCCACCACCTCCCAAGGAGGAAGCCTGTTCCACTGAGGAATCACTCTAATGGTCAGGAAGTTCTTCCTAATCTTGAGCCGGAAACTCTTTTGATTTAATTTCAACCCATTGGTTCTGGTCCTACCTTCCGGGGCCACAGAAAACAATTCCACACCATCCTCTATATGAAAGCCCTTTAAGTACTTGAAGATGGTGATCATATCGCCTCTCAGCCGCCTCCTCTCCAGGCTAAACATCCCCAGCTCCTTCAACCTTTCCTCATAGGACTTGGTCCCCAGACCCCTCACCATCTCCGTCGCCCTCTTCTGGACCCACTCCAGCTTGTCTATATCCTTCTTAAAATGCAGTTCCCAAAACTGAACACAATACTCCAGGTGATGTCTTACCAGAGCAGAGTAAAGCGATATCATCACATCACGTGATCTGGACACTATACTTCTGTTGATACAGCCCAAAATTGCATTTGCCTTTTTAGCCACCACATCACACTGTTGACTCATGTTCAGCGTATGATCCACTAAGACCCCTAGATCCTTTTTGCACATACTACTGCTAAGACAAGTCTCCCCCATCCTATAGCCATGCATTGGATTTTTCCCACCTAAATGCAGAACTTTACATTTATCCCTATTAAAATTCATTTTATTGATTTTAGCCCAGTTTTCCAGCCTGTCAAGGTCATCCTGTATCCTGTTTCTGTCTTCTTCTGTGTTTCCAACCCCTCCCAATTTAGTATCATCTGCAAATTTAATAAGCATTCCTCTATTCCTTCATCCAAATCATTGATAAAGATGTTGAACAAAACAGGTCCCAGGACAGATCCTTGAGGCACTCCACTTGTCACTCCTCTCCAAGAGGATGAGGAACCATTCATAAGCACTCTTTGGGTGCAATCTGTCAACCAGTTACAGATCCACCTAACAGTAACAGGATCCAAACCACATTTTACCAACTTGTCAACAAGGATAGTATGTAGAACTTTATCAAAAGCCTTACTGAAATCAAGATAAACAATGGCTGATTTCGCACTGACCTTTTACTGGCGCGACCACCCTCCTCACGCCGGCGGATCTGCAGGGATTTCGCACCAGAAGCGCCGGTGCAGCCAAAAGAGCCGGCAACTTCCATCGCGAAACCAGCTCAAACGGAAACCACCAAGAAGCAGGAAAACGTTTGAGCGGGTTTCGCGACGGAAGTAGCCGGCTCTTTTGGCTGCGCCGGCGCTTCTGGTGCGAAATCCCTGCAGATCCGCCGGCGTGAGGAGGGTGGTCGCGCCAGTAAAAGGTCAGTGCGAAAACGCCCAGAGTCTACAGCATTCCCCTGATCCAGCAAGGTAGTCACTTTCTCAAAAAAAAGAGATCAGGTTAGTCTGACATGACTTGTTCTTGAGAAAACCATGCTGGCTCTTAGTAATCACATCCATTCTTTCTAAATGTTCCAGGACCGACTGTTTGATGATTTGTTCTAAAACTTTTCCAGGTATAGACATCAAGCTGACAGGTTGGTAGTTACCCGGATTGTCTTTTTTCCCACTTCTTGAAGATGGGGACAACATTCGTCCACCTCCAATCTTCCGGCACCTCTCCTGTTCCCCAAAACTTCTCAAAAATAATAGCCAGAGGCTCAGAAATTACATCCGCAAGCTCTTTTAGAACCCTTGGATGCAATTCATCTGGCTCTGAGGACTTAGTTTCATTTAAAGAAACTAGGTGTTTATGTACTACCCCTACGCTGATCCTAGGTTGGAACTTCATACCCTCCTTATATGTTCTGTTTTTGCCATGCTGAGCACAGTCAGAGCAACAGCAGAGGGTGGGGCCAGCGATTACCCCCAGGCAAACAAGCTCTCCTCACTCAGCAACAGCTATGCAAAAGACACACAAAAGAAACCAGAAACCCCTCTCCAGCAGGCACCAAGCACTCCATGGTTACCTCCCACAGCAACCCTAGGTAATGCTCCCCAGCAGTTTTAGAAAAGCAAATCAAGTCTCACTCACCTTACCAGCAGCTCTGTTCTAGATCCAAACACCTTCTACTGCAGTTGAGCCACTTCAGAGTAGTTTTAGTTGTCTCCTTCTTTCCCCTTCTTCTCATCTTCAAAATTGTGGTAGCTTCCCACTTTCAGGCTTAAGGAATGATTACATGGCTTCTTGGAAAGCTGGGATGACAATGTGTGCCTGGGAAGCCATTTCTAGCTGTCATAATATGTGGTGATTGAAAACCAGGAAACAAAGGCTTGTTTTAATGAGCTATAGCAACAGCAAACTCAAAGCTATAAACACTTTGGCTGCTTCTTTTGAAATCTGGAGTGAACCTCCCCCCTTAGTTTTCTTATCTCTTTTTATCCCTACCGTGCCACCTGCCCTGCTAACTTTAGCCCATCAAGCTAAGGAAAAAAACAAAACACTTTGTGCCTTCTTTTCTTTCTACCCCTGTCCCTTTTGGAGGTTTCCTTTGTGAAAAATAAAGAAATAAACCCTTTCCTCTAACAGCAAATATGTGGAAGGAGTTTAGAAGTGCTAATTGGAGCAATTATGTACTTGACAGGATTAAATTCCACAACGTTTCCACATGTACAGGACCTCAGCAAATACTATATATACTACATAGGTGGTGTCAGTACTGGATTTTCTGTTTACAAATAATTAATGAAGTGATTGTGGCTTTTTCCCTTCATTTACTCACCCTTTTGAACTGCTCAGAGCGACACATTCCAAAAAGGCAACACAAGAGCTGAGCGGAGAGCACAATAGCCCTATTATGGGGGCCACACAACCACTGGTAGCGCTGAGGGTTTATATTAACCCAATCAATTAAAGACAGACGGGAAGGGTTCAGCTCGTAGGGGACTGGGAAAAAAATGAGAGATAGCAAGGAGTTGCTAGGTGCTCAAGTCTGGACTCCAAAATTTTCCCTCAGTGCTGTATTTGCGCTTTCTTCATTCACAATAAAAGGGCCTATTCAATGCTGAGAGTCCTTACTGCCACAACATTTGGAAGTCAGCACATTCTCTGAATTAAATAAACGCCTTCCTTTAATTCCTATAAGGATGGAGTAAATTTCCCTCAGAGGAAGGCCATTAGAATTCTGCGGGAAGAGTGCATATATTATGCTGTACTGTATCTCTATTGTGCTCTAAACATCCACTCACATGCTACTGATATAGAGTGTAAAAGTTTAAAGGAGGTGGGGGGGAGAGGTCCTGCTAGGCAAACAAGCTGCCCTGAAATGAAAGAAATAAAATGCAGGGAGGGGGAGAAGCTTGGGACTCTTTAGCTTGGAGAAACGTCGACTGCGGGGTGACATGATAGAGGTTTACAAGATAATGCATGGAATGGAGAAAGTAGAGAAAGAAGTACTTTTCTCCCTTTCTCACAATACAAGAACTCGTGGGCATTCGATGAAATTGCTGAGCAGACAGGTTAAGACGGATAAAAGGAAGTACTTCTTCACCCAAAGGGTGATTAACATGTGGAATTCACTGCCACAGGAGGTGGTGGCGGCCACAAGTATAGCCACCTTCAAGAGGGGTTTAGATAAAAATATGGAGCACAGGTCCATCAGTGGCTATTAGCCACAGTGTATGGAGCACAGGTCCATCAGTGGCTATTAGCCACAGTGTATGTGTGTATATAACATTTTTTGCCACTGTGTGACACAGAGTGTTGGACTTGATGGGCCGTTGGCCTGATCCAACATGGCTTCTCTTATGTTCTTATGTTCTTATGTTCTAATCTCATTTGAATAAACAGCATGCTATAAATTGGTGAATGGAGATGACACAAGTGAATATGCAGTTTCTTGGGAGAGGTAAAAAGAGTGTGAGTCGTTTTTTGCTCTTAAAAATACTGCATTAAAGGACAAGTTCTCTTAATTGACAGTTGCATACATACAATTTAAAAAAGCATATGACAACTCAGTTTTCCAGTCAAGATCATCCTGTATCCTGTCTCTGTCTTCTACTGTATTTGCTATCCCTCCCAACTTAGTATCATCTGCAAATTTAATAAGCATTCCCTCTATTCCTTCATCCAAATAATTTATAAAAATATGAAACAAAACAGGTCCTAGGACAGAACCTTGAGGCACTCCACTTGTCACTCCTCTCCAAGAGGATGAGGAACCATTCACAAGCACTTTTTGGGTGTGATCTGTTAACTACGGTAGTTACAGATCTACCTAACAGTAACAGCATCCAAACCACATTTTACCAATTTGTCAACAAGAATATTATGTGGAACCTTATCAAAAGCTTTACTGTAATCAAGTTAAACTATGTCTAAACTATGTCTAAACATAAACTATGTCTATGGCATTTCCCTGATCCAGTAAGGTAGCAACTCCCCCCCTCCCCAAAAAGGTTAAGGTTAGTCTGACATAACTTATTCATGAGAAACCCATTCTGGCTCTTAGTAATCACAGCCATGCTTTCTAAGCACTGACTGATGATTTATTCTAAAACTTTTCCAGGTATAGACCAGGTTAGTAGTTACCCGGATCCTCCTTTTTCCCCTTCTTGAAGATGGGGAAAACATTTACCCACCTCTGGTCTTCTAGCACCTCACTTGTTCTCCAAGAATTCTCAAAAATAATGGCCAGAGGCTCCGAAATTACATCTGCAGATTCTTTTAGCACTCTTGGATACAATTCATCCCCTATGCTGATCCTAGGCTGCAACTCCCTTCCCTCATCAAGTGTTCTGTTTTTGCCAGGTCAAGCACCACTTCCCTCAAAAAAAAAGACTGCAGAAAAGTAGGAATTGAGCAGTTCTGCCCTGTCTTCATCACCTCTTACAATTTCACTCTCCTCTCTCTGCAATGGACCTACATGAGAAAAGAACCTTATTTTTTAGCATCTCTTACTAGCCTAAGTTCATACTGAGCTTTAGCTTCCTAACTTTCTTTCTACAATCACTGGTTATTTGTTCATATACATCTTTTGTTATAAGGCCCTCCTTCCATATTCCATTGAATGCTGTCCTTAAATTACCAGCTGTTATATTGACCAGATAAAAAGCTCTAGAATGATTGTGCTTTATTGTTTTTTACCATGGGACAAACATCTGGCACATAATTGAGAAATTATCAGTTATGGAGTTTTCTTTAAATACCCATTCCCTCAAGTCAAAATTGTTCCCTGGTAACTGCCTCGGATGGTATAGCGAGTGATAATACTAGAAAAGGAATCAGAACGGTTCCTATCCCTGCACAACAAAATATGAAAACTAGAGTTGCTGAATGAGCTAGTGATAGATAGTTGATTTTTCTTCCTAATTTAAAAATTATAAAATGGACATGTGTCAGAAGCAGTAATAACAGTAAGTCAATAATTGTCAATAGCAGTTTTCTCAGTTAAAGAGTGTGGAAAACAGAAGATGGGAAGGCAGTGACAGTAACCAGAGAGGCAGACTTGAGGAAGCTGTGATAATGCAGGATGAGATTCAGTAGTAGATCAATATAAGAGACCCCTTTCAGATAGAAGACTGATGAGGGAGTGGCTTGATGAATATCACCTAGTTAGTGTGTGGCTGATACAAGACTTCAGCCAGTGACTTCTCGAAGCACAGCTTATTTTTTTAACTATTAAAGAACTGCTAGTTAATTATTCCATATTAGAAAATTGTAGAGTAAAAGCACATTAAAATGTATCCAGGCTAGATTAAACCAAAATAAAATTTATGAAATAACATAATACAATTATTAATCAAAGGAATCGTTCCTAGTTGGCAAGTGGGATTACTGTGACCAACTTCAGAAAGAGAAATGTGAAACCTCTGTCAAACCCTGGTATTTTAGTATAAGATGGCTGAACAAATGTCAGATCAATGCTCTGGTCATCTTCCATTATTAACAACCTAGCAACCACGCCTGCCTTGCCATCTGTAAAGAATGTTTATGTTACTTGGAAAGGCCTGCTGTGTCTGAAGAGCGCACTCCCTAAATTTCATAGGCTCCCTATCAGTTCACGATGTAGTGTTAGAATGCTTTGGTAGTGCAAAAGAAAGTTTCTGTGTACTCTTTCAACTTTAGATTTGAATGAAGCGCCTTTTTGTAACGGTTTATGATACCCTGTATAGAACCAGGTAACCTCTGGTATCTCAGCATTTCCAAGAACCATGTTCCTTGGAGCACCTTTGAATTCCTAAATAAACCAGTCTATTTGAAACAAAACAAAGGACTTCATTATTGGGAATCTCAAGGCTTGACAACCTCAAAACTCCCAGTAGCAACTAGCAAATGCAGCATTTCAGTTTGGTGTGGTAGTTAGGAGCATGGACTCTAATCTGGGAGAACACTCCTCCACATGTACCTGCTGAGTGACCTTGGGTCAGTCCCAGTTCTCAAAAGAGCTGTCCTTTCAAGAGCAGTTCTTGAAAAAGCTCTCTTAGCCCCACCAATCTCACAGGGGGTCTGTTGTGGGGAGGGGAAGAGAAAGGAGATTGTAAACTGCTCTGAGACTCCAAGTGAAGGGCAAGGTATAAGTCTAGTCTCCTCCTCCTCTTTTTCACACCGTTGCTTTTCTACAGTGCCTTTCTTGTCCTTCAAGAAAGCGAAGAGTAAGGTTTAAAATAACACAAGATGAGAAAAAGAGAGGAGACTTGATAGTACCAAATATTAGGCTATATTGTCAAGTAGCAGCACTAGTTTGGATATCAGAATATATTATAAACGCAGATGAGAGGAATTGGAAATAGCAGACAAAAAGGAAGGAATTCACAGCTACTTATGGATCAAGAAGTCATTAAAAGCTATTCAAAAACAAGACGGCAGTCATACAGTGAGAGATGGACTGCTGAGAATATGGTTTCAGTGCAAAAACAGAATAAGCCCACCTACTTCATCACTGACATCTTCAATCAATGTTTATTGTGATGCAAGTATCAGGAAGAAAATGATCACTTAACCTATTTTACATGATAATGCATGGAAGAATAAAATCTTGGCAAGATATACAAAGTGAAGGAAAGAATATTAAATGGCTGACATCATCAAATGGCATCAAAGTACAAATAATTAATAGCAAAAAAGGAGGCCATCTAAGACAGAAAATGGCTTGTGAAGAATTGATCACAGGTGACCTAAAACATCTATTAGGAAGAAATATATAAAATGTTATCACAATATGAAACTGAAACAGAAAAAGTGAAGGACTGTATGGTCAAAGGGATTTAAAAAAACTTTGGAAGGGAGTGGCCATGACCAATTTCTGGGTCAGCACCTCCTGCCACCTGCCCACTCAAAATTTAATATTTTTCCCTTTACAACTGTCTCACGACTCAGATGAGGTGCCACCTGATGCTGCCACCACTCTGGACTTAGGGTCCCTTGGGATGGACCAGAGTACGCTCCCAAGCCCTTCAGAGTTCCCTTGTCTTGACCAATAAAAATAGGCATGAGGAGCAGGCAGAGTAACAAGAACAATAAAACATTTATTTAAACAGGGGATTAATAGGACAAGTTACAAATAAAGTGCTTAAACTATACAGTAATATGGGTGAAAGAAAAACAAATAGAAAGACCCTAATGCAACGAGACTCAACAGTCCCTAGTCTGTTAGTTTACCAGGCCTTGGCCTGCTCACTCTCTTTTCCTCAGAGTGAGGGTCCCTTCCCTACATCAGCACTTCTTGTCTGCTCAGTTTCCCTGGGAGAAAGGAACACCATTCTTCTTCTCACAGATCTCTTAAGCAATCTCCTCATAGGCTACTTGGAATCTGAATGGCTAAAAGAGCTCTGACCCCTCACAGGATACTCTGGAGCTTGTAGGCTGTCTCACATACTGCTACACAGGCCTCCAGGCTCTCTGGGCCCACTAGACCTCTAGTGCAAAGCACAAATCATGACAACAATGGAAGATGGACTCTAAGGGCCGTAAGAAGGGGAAACAGAAAGGAGAAAGCGTCCCGTGTTTAAAGGAGTTTTCCCTACCTATAGATGGTCCATCTACCTCATCTGCAGCATTGGAGAGGAGTTAGCTAATAGTTGAAGAGAGCCCGCTTACTGCAAGCTTTTTAATGCAAGTGTTAAGTAAACAAAGTCAAGAATGGAGAAACAACATTATAGAAATGCTGAAAACAGTGTTTTAATGAATTGATGAGCTAGAAGAGCTTCACAAACAGACAAACCAAAAGGTTGAGGCAGCTTTTAAGAAAGTGACTGAACTTGAGAGTAAACTACCTGTGAGTACCTCTGATGCCTGAGTACAGGAATGGATTTTGGCTTTAGATTATCATAGCTGGGAGCTGTGCCAAAAATTCAGGGGATTCAAAACAAACGTTGAAGCTGGAATAGACTGAAAATATTTTTTGCAAACTGGTTAGTGGGCACTTTAAGCCTTGAAGCTGGTGTTACTCGCCCCTCCAGAAGGCTTATCACATTGGTAAGGTATGCGAAGATATTGTTGGCTTCACAAGGGCAAGCTGAGTGTTCAGCATGGCTCAGATTCTTACATAGCCTATGACTCCGTGTATGCTCAACTAATGCTGACCTTAAATCCCTTGCTAAATGAAAATACAGCCAGCAAAAGGAAAGTGTTTTCCTCTTACACCGGTTAAAACCACTCATATATGTACTCTTGAAAGCCATGAAGATTCGGAGTGTTGATCATTGCAAATGACTATATGGGTGGGCTACCAATAAGAAGTCCTTGTTTATGGAACACACACACACATGGGCAGGCACTGGGGACAGGAACACCCCCCAAAAAACTGTGGAAAATTAATGAAGTATACACAAGAAATAGCTACTATTAAACCTAATACCAAAAAACTCTCTTGAAAGTGAAACAGTCCAAAATAGGATTCACATCCAGTATTATATATATTTCATAAAAATCACAGTAAACTCTCACAATCAAACATATAACAGCCAAAGCCCAAATTCATTCAGTCCAAAATAACCATGTCAATTTCTGACTTTAGTAGCTTATTTCCACTTCAGTAACTTAGCCCGCCCGCTCCTGCAGGACAGGTTAAAGTGCTAGTGCTTGTGCTGATTCCGCCGAAGAAAAATGTCTTCTGTTCTTGTCAGTTCTTTCCTATTTCCAGGCAGCAATTATAACAGCTTCAAAGCACCAACAAGTTGGAATTCATGAAATTGGGTACAAAGGAAGCCTCTGACAATAATGCCAGCATTTGTTGCTGTTTCCGGTTCTGTTAGCAAAATTGCTGTAGATCTCCTCAGAGATGGGGGAAGCAGCAGAGGAGACCCTGGCAGAGTGTAGGAGAGATCTTTTACCAATTTACAGAGGTGTAGTTTTCAGCATAAAACTCCAACAGTAAAATTATTTTAAAATAAAATGTTTACTTAGAAAATATATAAAAATACAATCACACATGAACAATCACACACATAAAAACAAGAACTAGGAAAACAGTAATGAGAAATAAGGATATTTAGGAATATTGCAGAGGGGGGGGGGGGTTGATACTACCTGTTCCATGGATCCTTGTAGCAGATGGCATAAAGGTGGAGAGTGTTCCAGACAGAGTTTGGGGGTGCAAGTCTGTGGTAGGGTAAGACAAGGCACACTGAACTGCTATGTGCTGGCCTTAATATAACAAGATTTGTGCCCTCAGGTAATGAGGTCATGTGGTGTGTGACCAGTAGGTCAGGTGACTTGTGACACTGCAGTGATGCCAGTACATGTGACTCCTATGTCACAAAAAGGAGCGGACGGAGGGATGCTCCCAGAAGCTTGATAGGACTAGTGAGTAATGATGGGTTTACCTATTGAGAAACTACCTTAAACAAAGAAAAGAAGTTGGCCAATTTAGAGCCAAATTGCTTATCTCACCAGAGCAAACACAATGGGGATGATCTGCATGATGGGCTTAAGTCCTTAGCAACAGTCACATGCTTGGACTTCATTTGTGTCCAGTGATCTTCTCAATGGCTGACAGAAACAATCCTTTGTTATGTATAGGCATCATAGGAAGTTCTTTTGTTCAACTGCTGGCTGCTTCATTACATCTACATTGACGCACCTGGGAAATGTGACTCTACCTTTATGGCTGAACAAGATGGATCCGCTTAATAGCCTCTTGGCAGAATTCTTCTCTCACCCAGACCTTGTTGCCTCTGAAGGACAAATCCTTCTTCTTTTTCAAAGTTTTATAAACTTATTGCTGTAGCTTCTCTCTTGTAAATTTAATAATAACATCCCTTGGAGCCCCTCCCTCTCTTCTCCTCTGTAGTCTATGGGCTCTTTCTCTTTCTTGAGGCTGAACCTTAACTTCTTTTTCTTCAATCCATTCTCTCAGTGTTCCCTCTAGAAGCGTATTATTTATCTCTTCAGTAATTCCTGAAAATATGAGGTTGGCTCTCCTGTTCCTGTCTGAAATCATTGCCAGCTGGCTAGATAACTGATCTATTTTTTGTTTATTTTTACATGCAAGTTCCTTGGCTAAATTGGCCGTCTGAGTTGTATCTCTGAGTTCTTCAGCAATACTCGAAACAGCTTCGTTTACTGTTTTGATTTCTTCCAATAGCTGCCCCAGTGAGGCTGTTACTATATTTTGAAAAGCAGACAGTTGCTCAGATAACTCCCTAATTGTCTTCGCCATTCCTCGCACTTTGCTAGGCCTAATGAGAGCTTGTATTCGCTCAGGGCGTTGCCGCCTTAGAAGAGTAAAAAATAGTTGTTTTCTTACCCTTGGAACGCTCAGTTAAGACTTCTTTCAGTCACCAAAAACTCCTACAGCAATTTCCTCTTACTATTAGCCTTGAGGACGGACTTATCTCAATTTATTTGAGCTTTTAGCAAATTATGCTGAGGAGATAACGGGACAGCTGTCGGCTTTCTTCAGCGCATGCGTACAACTCCGAACAAGATGGATCCAGGGTCCCCTTCATCATGGCTTCTGCTGAAAGCCATTCTTAAGAGGCTGTCTTCCTTGGACAGAAGTGCAGTTGTGTTCTGCATGGCTTGGCAGCTTCTTGGGGAAGCCTGATATAGAGTTCTTCTATACAGGAGTAATGCACAGTTACAGCACTGGCAGGAACAAGCAGGGAGGCCTCTTAGCTAAGCTGGAGTGCTTGCTGTTTGACCCCACACAGCCGCCCTGAGCCACCTGGTGGGAAGGGCGGGATATAAATCTCAAATAAATAAATAAATAAATAAAAATGTCCATATTGAGTTAGTTCTTATACCCAATGTTTTCTGCTTACCACTGTATGTTCATAGAAGCAGTTTGCCTGTGTTCACACAATATAAGTTGATAACAATAAGAGTCCTGTATCTCTGACACTAGGCCAGAGTTAACTCAGTCTATAAATGGTGACAAAAAGGGGGTCCACGGGGTCCAGGGAGTCTGGAACCAGGGCCAGAGTGAACACAGTCCATTTAAAGATGGAGGGAGGGGCTCATGATTACAGTTCACCCTCCCTCAAAGAGGCATTCCCCACTTATCACTTCAAAAATGGATTGTTCCTACAGCACTACACATGGAGAAAGTTCTCCTCTTGTATATGAATCCTATTTTGGACTGTTTCATTTTCAAGAGAGTTTTTTGGAATTAGGTTTAATAGTAGCTATTTCTTGTGTATAATACTTTTGCTAATTTTCCACAGGGTTTTTTGGGTTGTTCTTGCCTCTTTCTGTGGTTCTCTAGGGTGGTATATCAGATACTGAGGACAGTCTGCACCCCAAAACAATCTTTTGACCACCACAGATGACACATCCCCACTGTCTGGAGACTGTCCCCTATGAGAAGACACACAGTGGTGCCCAGCTCAAACACTGGTTCTGGCTCCACAAACTTCTGTTTGGATTAACACCAAGAGGCCTGTATTTCAAAGGAGTTTTGGATAAGGAGCAGGTTTGGCTTTTTGCCCTCCACATCCCAAAATAAGGTCTGTCCAAATCCAAATCCCTTTATTGGTATGAAAATAAAAAGTACAGCATGGCAAATTTACAGAGAGTTTCTGTCAGGACCTCGAGTCAAGGAATAACACAGTCCAATAACTCAGTAGTTTATTCCAGGTATCATAAGGCAGTACAGCATCTTTGCTAAGACTAATGTCTTAGTTCAATGGCTCTCTATTTATCCCCTTGCCCCAGCCATTATATTTCAAGTGCAAAGCGTGCAAAGCAACTTTTGGTGGGACCCACTCCCCCCATGTCTTAGAGTCCAGGTGGTTATCTGTGCTTCACTAGCGACTCACCTTGGTCAGCAGAAACAGCTTCACTAATAAGTTCCTCAGATAAGCATGCAGAGAGCAAGATGAGCTAAGCAGGAATGCATTCAAGCCAGGGGATAATGCTACAGCAAAGAAACTATGGCAAGAGGGATACCAAGAGGATAACTCTTGACAGTTTAAGTTATAAAAAAAAACAGTCAAAAATCGAGGAGGAGAGCTAATTTTTTGCTCCCTGATTGTTATGGCAGTTTGCAACTAGGCTTGTAATATGGGAACATCCGTCAGATAAAATACGATAGAAAGAAAACTAACTTCTCCTCAGGTAATCCATAACGGTTAGACAACATAGGGGACTTCCCCATCAAAATTGCAATGAAGACAGACATGGGCAACCATTCCCTAGAACATGTTCCCTAGAACAGCAGTGTCCCCTGAATGTGGGGGCTTATGCCAAGTGGTGATCCAGACCTTCTTTTGGGGTGTAGAGGGTGAACAGTCAAACCAGCTCCCTATTCAAATCTCCTATGAAATACAGGCCTCTTGGTGGCACTCCAAATGAAAGCTTGTGGCACCAGACCCAGTGTTTGGACCAGGCACGCTGAATGTCTTCTCACAGGGGACAGTCTCCAGAGCATGGGAATGTCATTTGGGGTGGTAAAAAGATTATTTGGGGTGCATATGATATATGGTGGTCCAGATCTTATTTGGGGGGGATAGAGGGCAAAAAGTCAAAATAGTTCCTTATTCAAATCTTTGGAATACAGGCCTCTTGGTGTTACTCCAAATAGAAGCTTGTGGTACCAGAACCAGTGTTTGGATTGGCTATTACTGTATGTCTTCTCACAGGGGACAGTCTCCAGAGCGTGGGGGTGTCATTTGGGGTGGTCCAAATAGTGTTTTGGGTTACAAGCTGGCCCCAGTGTTTGCCTATGTGAGTGTCCTGGGGGCACCTCACTTTGAAGCAGTTGGCACAAGAACCACTCTTTGGACCAGGAAGTGGCACGTGTCTTCTCAAAGGGCAGAGTCCCCTGAATATGGGGAAGCATGACATGTGGTTGTTCATACTTTGTTTTGGGGTGTAAGAGGCAAAAAGTCAAACCAGCTCCTTATTCAAATTTCCTTTGGAATACAGGTCTCTTGGTGTTAATCCAAATAGAAGCTTGCGGCGCAAGAATCAGGGTTTGGACTGGGCACCACTATATATATTCTCACAGGGGACAGTCTCCAGAGAGTGGAGATATGTCATTTGGGGTGATCTGCCTGTGTGAGTGTCCTGGGGGCACCCCACTTTGGAGCAGCAGGCACAAGAACCACTCTTTGGACTAGGAACTAGCACATGTCCCTTAGAAGGAGAGAGTTCCCTGAACATTGGGATGTATGATATACGGTGGTCCAGACCTTATTTTGGAGTTCAGAGCTTTCAAACTGTCCTCAATGTTTTTTAGTTGAATTCACAAATCAAGAATGAATAAGGAACCAACTTCAGCCTCCTGTCTGATTCTATAGAAGGCTAACCATTGAGAGGAGGTTCTTTCTCTGAAGGGAAGTGTCCTGGACTGAAGAAAGAATCTGCACTTAGTTGAGCATAGTAGAAACAATACAAGCCAAGAGGTTGGATCCAATCCAGAATTCCTGCATGCACAAGGGAGGGAATTTTCAAACCTCTGGGTCTTTCCCAGCTTTTTGCGGTAGTTCTCCCATCCCCCAGCAACTGCGTTTAAGGGGAGGCATTTCTGACAACTGTGAGAGGGAGAAGGGGGAAATTGGACTTATGTCTATAGAAATCTCCATCTGCAGAAATTTTCAGTGGGATCCAAGTTACTATTTCCAGCAGCATCCCTGCATATAACCGGGACACCTGTGTGCTCTCTGTGGGCGTTTTCGCACTGACCTAAATCAGCAGCGACGCCCCTCTTCACCGCGCAGGATCGGCGCGGATTTCGCACTAATTGCCGTGGAACACCCGGAAGAGCCAGAAAGTCCCGCGGCTTTTGCAGTGCAAACGGAAACCGCCAAAGACCAGTTTCCATTTGCGCCGCAAAAGCCACGGGACTTTCCGGCTCTTCCGGGTGCTCCGCGGCAATTAGTGCGAAATCCGTGCCGATCCTGCGCAGTGAAGAGGGGCGTCGCTGCTGATTAAGGTCAGTGCGAAAACGCCCTGTATCTACCTTTGTTCATAAGTAACAGAGAATGCATTTACAGTCCGTGTCCAGTGTACACTTGATTGTTCTTCACACGTGCCCAGCAATTCTCATGTTAGAAGCAATGTACGTATGGCTGAATCTGTGATTAATATCACAGATATATCTGAATGCTAGTCCCCAGTTTCATTTGTTATTTCTTTATTACAGTATAGGTCTGTACAGGCAAGCTCAGGCCCGTAGCCAGAAAAGTTTGGGTGGAGGGGCCAAGGAGGGAAAAGAATGGATGAGGGGGGGGAGCATGGAACTGTCTCTCCATCCTGGTAATGTCCCCAAGTCATGATGAGAGCTGTTGGGTGCAAGAGAGGGAGAAAAGAGCAGCGGCTTCTTTTGCACACACACCCTGCCCGGTCAATTACGCTGGAAGTTTCCAACTGGCCGACAGCCACCAGCGGGGCAAGAAAGGGAGGGAAAGTAGCGAGTCTTGTGGTGCTTGCAGCTGGATTAACCTTCCTCTAGTCTACCCCTGTCCTGGATGTTGCAGTCTCAATGTGACCCTGCAAGGCGAACGTGGCCCAGCAGCCATCTCCTCCGGCCTGCCCAGGGGCTTCATGCACAGGTGTACTCCGCCCCCTCCACGTTTTTGCTAGTCATGGCTTTAGTCGAGAGCCAGTTTGGTGTAGTGGTGAAGTGTGTGGACTCTTATCTGGGAGAACCGGGTTTGATTCCCCACTTCTCCACTTGCACCTGCTGGCATGGCCTTGGGTCAGCCATAGCTCTGGCAGAGGTTGTCCTTGAAAGGGCAGCTGCTGTGAGAGCCCTCTCCAGCCCCACCCACCTCACAGGGTGTCTGTTGTGGGGGAGGAAGGGAAAGGAGATTGTGAGCCGCTCTGAGACTCTTCGGAGTGGAGGGCGGAATATAAATCCAATATCTTCATCTACCTCACAGAGTGTCTGTTGTGGAGGGGGAAGGGAAAGGAGATTGTGAGCCACTCTGAGACTCTACGGAGTGGAGGGCGGGATATAAACCCAATATCTTCATCTACCTCACAGAGTGTCTGTTGTGGGGGAGGAAGGGAAAGGAGATTGTGAGCTGCTCTGAGACTCTTCTTCTTCTTCTTCTTCTTTATGTCCATCTTTTTCTAGCTTCCCCCCCCCCCACGTTGGTCTCTCGATCTCCCCCGCACTGTCATTCTCTCTCTCCCTATCCATCTTTCTCTCATTTCCCCCCATTGTTCTCTTACTCCCCCCCCCACATTGTCATTCTCTCTCTCACCCTCTTGCTCTCTCTCGCTGTCCGTCCTTCTCTCACTCCCCCCCCCCGGTTGCTCTCTCTCTTTTCTTGCTCTTTCTCTTGCTGTCTCCCCCCTCTTTGCCACCTTTACTCAGCCTGGAGATTGCTCTGCAGACCCTTTCTCCCTACACAGAAAGAAACCACGTCAGGTTCTGCTGGTGTAGGAACAGCCAGTCTTGGCGCGTGATTGGCTTGATCGGCAGGGGCTGGAGGGCACCTTGAGTGAGTTGGGTGGGTGGGAGGTGTCATGCGGAGGGGGGCAGGGCTTCCAGAGAGGCACGAAGATCAGGCCACCAGAAAAGTGGTGGTGAAGAGAGTGGGGGCTGAAGAAAGGAGGGGCCATAAAGGTCCAAGGGGGGGGGGGGTTGGGGGCCATTCCCCCCAGACCCTCCCAGTGGCTACGGGCCTGTGCAGGCTGTATGTCTGTTCACTGGAACATGTGAACAGGCCTTCTGTCTCCCTTTAGCCACTAGTTCTTGGAAACATGACAGATTCCTCACTAGCAGTTGCTCCACCCCCAGGCTTCTGCTTTCCCTGGCTCATGTGATTTCCCCACCAGTTGCTGCACAGGTGCATTTTGATCCATGGCTCCCTCCAATTTCCCTCATAGCTTCCAGATCTCTAAAAAACAAGAGCAGGAAGCCATGAGGGAAATTGGAGGGAGCTGCAGATCAAAATATGCCTGCGCAGCAACTGGTGGGGAATTGGTCACTTGAGCCAGGGAAAGCAGATGCCTGGGGGTGGAGCAACTGCTAGTGAGGAATCGGTCAATATGTTGAAATTAACTGGTACAAGCTGTCAGACCCCAGAGTCAAGGAACACGCAGATGGTTAATTCAGACGTTTATTTACAAGCATCTTAAGGCAATACAAGAAGTTGCTGAAACTGGGGTGCCAGTTCAAAGGCGCCACCTATATACCCTTAGTGGGCCGTTACCAATTCAAGCAAAGTGCAGCAAGAAGTGGCGGGTTCATTTGGCAGGCAATCTATATCCCTCTTTCCCCTCCCCTTGCTCTAGTTCAGGTGCCTTATCTATTTCTCCTGGTCTCCTCCAGCACGACCTTGGTTACCATGTTAACAAGCTACAGAGATAACTGTTGGGGAAGCGCCATCTAGCGAAAGCTAAAGCAATGCAAGCAAAGCAGCAAACATATATTTCAGTTTAGAGTACAGACCCCCTCCCTTCCACAGTGCAATTTGCTCAGGGTCATTCTAATAGCAATGACAAGTTGTTACATGACAAGAGGATACAGTCTGGGGTAGACTCTTGACACAAGCAAACAAATGTGCATTATCCTGCCACCTTTAATCAACAATGAGCTTCCTCATCATGTGCTGAGATTCCTTTTTTGACTCTCTCCTTTTATATTTGGAACAGCTGCACCTTTAAGACCAACAAAGTTTTATTCCGGGTATAAGCTTTCATGCGCATGCATGTTTATATGTAGACTTAAACTTTGTTGGTTTTAAAGGCGCCGCTGGACTCAAACTTTGTGCTATTCCTTTAGAACAACATGCCTATCCACCTGAATCTATCTCCTTGTATATTTGGTTACCTTCACAAATTTTCTATTGAGCGGAGAGTATGCTCTATTAAGGCTGGTTCAGCTTGCCATATTTGGCCAAGTATCAAATTAAGGAATTAGTTCTCCACAATCTGTCCCCTCTCACTTGTTACCAAGTATCTAATAACTGCATTTCCAACAAAGATTACACTGATATTTCTCTCCAGCTACATGTCCTGCAGGGCTGTTCTGTGGTCTTCTGATCAGTGAAAATGTAATAACATTTTCACATAGTCAATATTTAATTCTGTAAATGCAACTGGTTGTTGTACTCTAGGTTATTAAGCGCACCATGATTTACAACAGAGGGCAGACAGCAAAGGGGAGTAGAGCACTGGGAAGGTCCTCTGGTGACAATAAAAATGTTATAAATTTCATAGCTCTGCCTGAGAAATGTATTTATATCCTACATTAAAAATAGTTTTTTTTATAAATTTTAATGATCCATGTTATTAATGGGGCTGTCATCATTACTCCCTCTGCACAACTGCATTCTTTTTATTTTACTTTTCCACCAGACTTTTTTTTTAAAACAAAGTTTTACAAAAGTTCTTATTACTGGTTTTCCAAGAAATCTTTAAGAGTTACATAAGTCTAGCTTTGTTTCCCTGTGCCTCAAAGGGTAGTTAGCATAAAGTTTACAGCCAAAGCAAAAGCCAGGCTAATTGGCAAGGAAAACAATTGCTTCTCTATCAAAGTCACCCCAAACAAGCCAGCATATGGGAAGCAAGCAAAGCCCTTGTACGAGAAAGAGGAATTTGGACCTGGTATGTTCTTATGAGCCTCTTATGTTCAGAGGGGTGAACTGTTGATGCTGTTCAGTGATCAGAGGGATGGATGTGAGAAAGGGCTGTGATTGGGGTTTCCTAAAGAAAACATCCCTTGCTCACATTAGTGGATAAGTATTCTAAACCTAACAATATGTTTCTGAACAATTATCATCAATCCAAGGAGGAAACAAAAAAAGAGGGGGGACTGTTTATTACAGGGCTAGATGGTTTAGCCTACTTCCCGCTCACCAATAGTGAGTGCTGATCATTCACCAAGCTATTCAGATGTGTTTGAACAAACTGGGATATGCTCATTTGTGTGGTGCTTTCAACACATTTCAATGGAAAATATCAAGGTTACCTGTACAGGAACTTATTGATCAAGGTAGATTTGTGTGAGGTACACATCAATATTCTTACATTCCTGGCTCAACAAATTAAAGCAACAAAACTTGATACATACAGTGGAGAAGGGTGCATAATCACCCTTTTATGCAATGGCAAATTGAACATTTAGCCCTTTGGATAATCCACCACACTTTTATGCTGCTTTTCTTCCAAGGAACTAACTTTCTTTCTTTCTTTCTTTCTTTCTTTCTTTCTTTCTTTCTTTCTTTCTTTCTTTCTTTCTTTCTTTCTTTCTTTCTTTCTTTCTTTCTTCCTTCCTTCCTTCCTTCCTTCCTTCCTTCCTTCCTTCCTTCCTTCCTTCCTTCCTTCCTTCTTTCTTTCTTTCTTTCTTTCTTTCTTTCTTTCTTTCTTTCTTTCTTTCTTTCTTTCTTTTTTTCTTCCTTCCTTCCTTCCTTGATGACACCCCTGGTTCTCCCTTCCTCCATTTTACGCCCACAGCAACTCTGTCAGGTTACAAATGGGTGTGAGTACAGAACCCCACAGATGAGTTCTTGGTTCCGGTCCTGAATCAGACCTCAATATCCTCAGCTGAGGCCCCCGCAAGATTGTGTTGTAACTCTGATGTATTGTGCTTCCAATTTTCCCATGGCACAACAACTTGTGCAGGAGAGATAAAGAGACTGATTGTGCATTGGGTATTTAGACATACATCCAATGTACATACTCCACCAGATGTGCAAAAACAGGAAGCACACCTTCCATTTCCCTCATAAATAGATAACATGTTGAAGTAATCATAGTTACCCATTAATGTTGTTATTTTAGAAATGGTGGACTGTTGCAGAGCATGTTTCTGCCCAAATATTGGCAGGAGGGGGTTGTACCCATCTCTTTAAAATAACTGGAGGCAACAGACTTTGAGGTGAAGAAGGATGGGGATCTGCCTTGTGCAGTGCTGTCAATGAGAATTGAAAACCAGTTAAAGTTGTTCATTCATTGTCTGGCACAATTTTTGCTGCAGAGTTCCATATTCTTTCCTCCCTCTGGCAACAATGTAGGCTGCTTCAATGCCAAGCAAGGAGCCCCGTGGTGCAGACTGGTAAAGCTGCAGCACTGCAGTCTAAACTCTGCTCACGACCTGAGTTCGATCCTGGCGGAAGCTGGGTTCAGGTAGCTGGCTCAAGGTTGGATCAGCCTTCCATCCTTCTGAGGTCGGTAAAATGAATCCCCAGCTTGCTGGGGGGGGGGAGTGTATGACTGGGGAAGGCAATAAAAAGTCTGCTGTGAAAATGTCATGATGTGACATCACCCCAGAGTTGGAAATGACTGGTGCTTGCACAGGGGACTACCTTTACCTTTTTTTCAATGCCAAGCAGAATTTTTAGGGTGGTGGTCCCTGTTTGCTTGTCTGTCTTACATATGTTGTCATGGGGTTGGGTTTGATGAATTGAGCGTTGGTGAGGCCCTAACTGGGTTGGCAGGATTGGTTCAAGTGAGGCACTTGTTGCTGAATTAGAGTTAATGAAACAACATAAATATTGCTCTAGAAGTCCGTTCATGCGTTCCGTCTGTCCATCCGTCTGCGGGTGGTAGGCGGAACTCAACCCCTGCTCTATTCCGGCTAGTTTGCAAAACTCCTGCCAGAAGTTGGCAAGGAACTGCGGGCCGCGGTCGCTAATGACCTTATCGGGGAATGAGTGGAGCCGGACCACGTGGTTGAAGAATAGGAGTGCTAGCTTCTTGGCTGTGGGTAATTGGGCACATGGAATGAAGTGCACTTGTTTGGAAAAAGTGTCTACCACTACCAAGATCACCGTTTTCCCATGGGAGGGTGGCAGTTCCACAATAAAGTCCATTGATACCACTGACCAGGGTGGTCATGTGTGACATCTGTGGCATGTTGAGGTTGAAGCCAGAATGGGTTGCCCAAATGCTGGCAAACCCAATGGGCAGCCTCTGAAGGAGCCCACACAATATGGTGTGTGTGTGTGTGAATTTAGTACAGCTCACACCATCCAATTAACAAACCCAGGCATTTTGTCTGGTGTCTTCATTTGGGGATATGAAGGTGATGATAATCTCTCTATGGAGGCAAAATATAATCTCTCTCAGTTTTGATATATCTTAACTAACTGTGCTTGTATAAATGGGCTCAGAGCAAACAGAAACCAGCAATTTTATTTATTTATTTATTTATTCGAGATTTATATCCCGCCCTTCCCACGAATGGCTCAGGGCGGCTTCCAACAATTAATCAAACATAAAATTTAAACAATTTCAAGTATAAAACAATTAAATATTTAAACAGTTAAAACCTTAAAAACAGAATATTTCAATTTCCTGTAAACAGCATATTGTTACAAGATAGTAGCAGGTTCATTCTGACCCACAGGAGAAGTTCATATCTCAGTGGATATGGAAGAAGGAAACATTAAATAGACAAGATAAAATCTGGAAAATCAGGCCAACATTAAAAACAGGTGCCATTTCTCAACTAGATCTATTAACAGAATCATAGAGATGGAAGGGACCTCCTGGGTCTTCAACCCCCTGCACAATGCAGGAAATTCACAAATACCTTCTCCCCACATGTACATCCCCAGTGACCCCCTCTCCATGCCCAGAAAATGGCAAAAATCCCTCCAGGATCCCTTGCCTATCGGACCTGGAGAAAAAGTTCTGACTGACCCCAAAGTGTCGATCAGCATTTCCTGGGTGTGTAAGAAGGGGCCACAAGAACTAAGCACTGATGCAGCCCTTCCTGCCCTCCTTCTCATGATCTGCCTAATTCACAGAATCAGTATTGCTGTCAGATGGCCTCTGTTTAAAAACTTCCAAGGAAGGAGAGCCCACCACCTCCCAAGGAAGCCTGTTCCACTGAGGAATTGTTCTAACTGTCAGGAAGTTCTTCCTAATGTTGAGCCGGAAACAATTTTGATTTAATTTCAACCTGTTGGTTCTGGTCCTACCTTCTGGGACAGCAGAAGACAGCTCTGCATCATCCTTATGACAGTCTTCAAGGGGAGGGACAGTGGCTCAGTGGTAGTGCATTTGCTTGGTAACCAGAAGGTCCCAGGTTCAATCCCCGGCATCTCCAAAAAAGGGTCCAGGCAAAAAGGTGTGAAAAACCTCAGCTTGAGACCCACTGCCAGTCTGAGTAGATAATACTGACTTCAATGGACCAAGGGTCTGATTCAGTATAAGGCAGCTTCATATGTATGTATGTATGTACTTGAAGATGGTGATCATATCACCTCTCAGCCGCATCCTTTCCAGCTAAATATCCCCAGCTCCTTCAACCTTTCTTCATAGGACAGTCTTCAGACCTCTCACCATCTTTGTTGCCTCCTCTGGATATATCCCTCTACTGGACATGCTTGAGACCTATAACGCTCATACTGAAGGATAGAATCCATAATTTTGTCAAAAGTACAACAATTCCATAATTTGAGTCACTGTTGTTTAATGCTCCTTAGAAAGCTTGAGAGTCATGGAGTAAAAGGACAGGTCCTCTTATGGATCAAAAACTGGCTGAGTAATAGGAAGCAGAGAGTGAGTATAAATGGGCTGTCTTCGCAGTGGAGGACGGTAAGCAGTGGGGTGCCGCAGAGCTCGGTACTGGGTCCCATGCTCTTTAACTTGTTCATAAATGATTTAGAGTTGAGAGTGAGCAGTGAAGTGGCCAAGTTTGCGGATGACACAAAATTGTTCAGGGTGGTGAGAACCAGAGAGGACTGTGAGGAACTCCAAAGGGATCTGTTGAGGCTGGGTGAGTGGGCGTCAACGTGGCAGATGCGGTTCAGTGTGGCCAAGTGCAAAGTAATGCACATTGGGGCCAAGAATCCAAGCTACAAATACAAGTTGATGGGGTGTGAACTGGCAGAGACTGACCAAGAGAGAGATCTTGGGGTCATAGTAGATAACTCACTGAAAATGTCAAGACAGTGTGCGTTTGCAATAAAAAAGGCCAACGCCATGCTGGGAATTATTAGGAAGGGAATTGAAAACAAATCAGCCAGTATCATAATGCCCCTGTATAAATCGATGGTGTGGTCTCATTTGGAGCACTGTGTGCAGTTCTGGTCGCCGCACCTCAAAAAGGATATTATAGCATTGGAGAAAGTCCAGAAAAGGGCAACTAGAATGATTAAAGGGCTGGAGCACTTTCCCTATGAAGAAAGGTTGAAACGCTTGGGACTCTTTAGCTTGGAGAAACGTCGACTGCGGGGTGACATGATAGAGGTTCACCTTCAAGTCATAGTCACCTTCAAGAGGGGTTTAGATAAATATATATATATATATGGGTGGGGGGCCACTGTGTGACACATAGTGTTGGACTGGATGGGCCACTATCGTGATCTAACATGGCTTCTCTTATGTTCTTATGATAGGAATGGAATCTTTTCTCCAGTGCAAAACTATGAGTGCTTTAGCAGCTGACAGTTTCATCATAAGATTTTTAACGGGCTTTAGCAGTCATTTTTATCTTCCCACATATAAAACATTGTTTCAGGTGTCTTTGGAACTTTGCACCCTATATGCTGTTATAATTTGCTTTAATATCATATTCCAGAATTTATGGATTTCTGCACATTCCTACCAGCTGCGAATGTAGGTGCCCCTTTTACCACAATGCTGCCAGTAGGTTGGAGGACAGGATGAGGTGGCATGTGCGAGTGTGACTGGGGTTAAGTACCATATAAAAATGACTTTGAAGTTTTAAAGTTGTTTGTTGATACATTTAGTTAATGTGCTCCAAATTTGTACCCACTGCATTTCAGACAATTCCTTTCTGAGGTCTGAATGCCATGCCTTTTAATAAAATAACAAATTAGTATTGTTTAGTTCCATCAATATCTTGTAAATTTTTGATGTAAGTCCTTACTAGGGAGTGGATTTCTTGCTAACAACTTTTCAGATTCAGTATAAAATGCACAAAGCAAGCATGTGTTGCACAGGGAAGAGATTAAGCTGTTTAACTGGAGATATACCAGGGAAGAACAGTTTAGTGCTTCTCTTATCATTTTGCCTTTTCTTTTAAAGATCCTCAAGGGGTAGCATCTAAAAACCTGGTTAAATGAGCTGTCCACTGTACTGAAAAAGAGTTGGATCTTTCTCCAGGTAGGAACCAGGATTGACCTAAAAAGTTGGTGAGCAGTAATTGGGATGAAGAGAGGAGGCTTCAGGGGTTTGGGGGGGTTATTTTAAGCAAAACCAAGTAAGAACCGCAGTTTGAAATTGTTGGTGAACAATGGAAAAGTGTGTAACACAATAATGCTATGGCAATAAGGAACAATAAAGAACTTCTTCACCCAAAGGATGATTAACTTGTGGAATTCACTGCCACAGGAGGTGGTGGCAGCCACAAGTATAGCCACCTTCAAGAGGGGTTTAGATAAAAATATGGAGCACAGGTCCATCAGTGGCTATTAGCCACAGTGTGTTGTGTATATATAAAATTTTTCGCCACTGTGTGACACAGAGTGTTGGACTGGATGGGCCGTTGACCTAATCCAACATAGCTTCTCTTATGTTCTTAACAATTATGACAACAATTTCTGTATCCAACCTCTAGTATATTGTAATAAAGAAAATAAATGTAGCTGACAAATAGGCACTGTCCATGAGATTAAACAAATAATGTCCATAAACAATATCAGTGCACAGTCCAAGTACTTTTCCAAAATTGTCCTCAGGACCAGTTTTGGTAAAGACACCTGTGATGGTAATGAACGGGTTAACAAGAAAACCAAGGATGCATAGAGCCTGTGTCAGGTGATCTGAGGGTGGGAGCCAGAGTGCTTGGAACTCTCAGAGGTGATTGACAGCTAACAGCTGAGGGAAGTTAGTGTCAGACGGAGTCTGAGGGAGACTTCTGAAGAGAGCAGTTGGTCTGAGAAGGAGCTGAAACAGGAGCTGAGGAGAGTCTTCAAGAGAAGCAAAGCTCACTGTTCACTCTATAAAGACAGCCACAGGGCTGTGTGTGACTAGAGAAGAGTCAGAGTAAAAGACCTGAGAGGTGACAGACATGGAGACACTTCTCTTAAGAGCTAAAGAGGTGGTTGAGGGAAAAATGTGGGTCTAGAAGTCTGAAGGGCTGGGAGAAGCGACACCAATCGACTTAAGGGACTTGGCACCTTATACCCAAGAGGCCAACCCAGAATAGTGTTGGAGAGTGAAAGCTGTATGATCTGTGAAATCTGAAAGACCTAAGCGAACTTGATATTATAAAGCCTGAACTACAAAGAAACTGGTAACTGCTTGAGATACAATATAGCCTACGTATATATTTCCCATTCCCCAGTTGAAGACGGTTTGTGAACGTTAATAATTTTCTGTGGTTTACTTTAAAGTTCTCTGGTGCCAGTATATTGGGAAAGCTATCAAAGCTGCTGTGGTCCCCTACAAACTAAGTTTATATCCATCTGAAAGCAAAACAAAAACCCCGAAGAGACTAGTATTGAGAAATTCATATTACACCCACCCCTTGCATTTCATAGTCATGAGGAAAAATTCAAGAGGAAGAACTGAGGCTGAAGAGGGGCTGGGGTAGCCATAAGCCGCATATAGAAGTGATCCAGTGAGACCATGAGGCGCGCTGTTATAACACCTTCTTCAACTTTTAGGCTCCACCTGCAGCTGCATAGAAATCCTTGCATGAGGTAAACATAGACCCACAGTGCCTGAAAACACACACTCACCCATTACAATCATGAATATCTGTTGGCTATGGAAGCTCCAGTCTATATTCATTCAAGTAGACAGAGTACATACACTTTGTAGCTGGAATTGCACCTCACAAAGGTAGGGAAAAAGGTGTTTCTATAAGGTAGGAGCCACAACTGAGAAAATGCATGTAGGGGCAGTTGTTGATTTTGGACATTTTTAGCTTGCCACCTGCAGAAGGCCCTGATGACATGAACAAAGCTGTTGTGCTAGAGCATAGTGGGGAAGGCAGTCCTTAGAGCAGTCCTTAGAGCTTGAATTCATGTTATGAGGGCTAGATCTGACATAAATGAGACCTTGTCAGGCCAGGGCATGTGTATCATAAAATATAATGCCAGGTAGTGAAGATATAAACTTTATAAAGCACACAGAAAAACACAAATAAAATAAAATAATAAACAAAACATGCTTAAAACATTAGCACTCTTGCAATATTTTGTTTATTTTACACTCTCTGATAATTGACACCTCTTGCTCTGAATTATTACATTGAAAACTGGAGACAATGTCTGTGCTGCAGCAGTCTTGAGTATGCTGTTCAGGTGTGTATCTGTAAATTGTAAATCTACTTCTGATTTATTGACACTCATTTTAGAAATCTCAAGGTCAATGCTTTGAGCTTAAGACCCAGAGGAAAACATGAAATGGCTGGGCATTGTGAACTTTTGTACATAAGCTGCTTCATGTGCTGGTAAGCTAATAGAGAAAAGATAGGAAATGAGGAAGCCTGGCAAAGCAAACTGTAATGCAGAAGGAAGCAAGAGAAAGAGAAGGAAGCAGACAACATTGAGTTGCTCATGGGTGTCAAGCATGATATTTCTGGTATTGATTGAGTATGCATTTGGTGTTCATACTCCCCCCTCTCTCTTCTCTATTCCCCTTTTCTGAATAAAGATTTCTCTTCAAAGCTTTCCCCACCTGTGGACTCTCAAGGATGCAGGATATGCAAGTAATCTCCATAATGTAAAGTAGAAGTACCTCCCCCAAGTTCTCATACATATCAGCAAGTCAGGAATGTGTGGGAACCGAGAGATGTTATAGTATCCAAATGGCTAGTTGATAGTATGCTTTGAACCTTCTATGCAATTCACATCTGTATGTTATGTCTTGAAGCTATCTGAACTTTGTCTTTGAAGTAGCCTTTAAGATGCCATGCTATGTAACTTACTGTATCACTTCCAAGGTATCGTACCTTGGGCAAGTATTGGATTATCAATAAAGCAAGTCTTTGATTTAAACAATAGCTTGATTATTCGAAATACTGATGCTTGGCATTTTGGAAGTGATCCTTCTGGGATTCTAACCGAACTGGCAACTTTCTATTTATATGGCAGAAAGAACACCAGACAATGGCAGACTCCCTACATCCCCTGAGAGGAGACGAGGAGAACGCAGAGAGGAGGAGACCAGAGTACAGACCCCTCCTTGGCACATCCTAGATGCTCGGAGAGTAATGGGGAGAGGGTCCCCCGTGCACATCCAGCAACTTCTCTTCACTCCCCAAGACTGGGCACCCCGAACCTCCACCACACTCATGGACAAGGCACTGACATGGAGATAGGCGATCTTGGCGCAGCCGTCGCGAAGGGTGAGAGTGATGAGCGAGAGTAGCCAAGAAGGCACGCGAGCTGAGGCCGGTGGAGATCATGATGAACCGCGATCGGAAGAGGGAGATGAGTACGATGATCCTAACTCCCCATGCCTAGATGATGATGACAACAATCCCGAACCTGAGAGTAGTGGATTTGTCCAGACACTGAGGAACAAGATGGCTTAAATGGCAAAATGCTTGTGGGAGGAAAGGCAAGCCAACACCACCTTCATGCTGCAAGAGATGAGATGGCAGTTGGAGAAGATACTACCCACAGTAGACCTGAGAGGGACCCAACCACCTCCTCCCAGTAGTCTGCCGGCAGCACCACAGCCTCCATTGCCACTGGCTCCACGAGATTATGGCGGAGGGAGGAAGCTGGATGCCACCTTTGATGGGAATCCAGAAGAAGTAGAATACTTTTCTATCCAAGCCAACAGCTATATGCATTACTGGGGAAACACCTTCCCTGACAAATTCAGCTGGGTGGATTATCTGGGGTCGAAATTGAAAGGGGCCACAAAACGCTGCTATGTAAGCCTGCACGAAACCAGGAGCCCAGAATTGGATACAGTAGCAGCTTTCCTACAAGCATTACTGACGCAGTACGAAGACCCCCTCCAGGAGACCCGAGCCCTCACCACCTTGCGAGACCTACAACAAGGATTGAAATCGGTGAGAGAGTATGCTGTCGAATTCAGAGCAAATACAGCTAAGGTGAGGGGTTGGAATGAATTAATGAAAATAGAGCAGTTCCAGAGGGGCCTAAATGTGAGCATGTTGGATCGGGCCTTACAGCAAGCTCACCCTACCACAATGGTGGGGTGCGTGCAGTTAGCCATTGAGGTCGAAACCAACATGAAGAGAGTGGCCCTGTAACAACAACAGCAGCGAAGGGGAAAGGGGGGAGTCTCAGTCTGAGGCAAAACCCGATGGGAAAAAAACTAACCCCGCGGGGGGGCTACCAAACCAGTTACCCCACGGCATTGCTTCCAATGTGGAGACCCAAATCACTTGGCTGCAAATTGCCCTGAGCGACCTCAAGGCCCCCCCTTACTCCAAAGCCCAGCGCCCCTAAACCGAAGAAGAACAAGGGACACCAGAAGGACTCCACCAAAGGGAGCACCATTGCTGCCACTTCAGTGGACGAAGAAACCATCATCATCAATGAGCTGAGCGAGATCCCCTGGGAGGACGAGCCGGCAGGAAACAGGAACGACCTGCACTGAGAGGTGCCGAGCAGCAGGTCGCAGAACTAACGGCACCACTAAGGGTGAAGATAACTGGAACTTTATTTTTCTTTCCCCTGACATTGTTGAACCCAAACTTAAAGTGATTTGTCCATATCCGGGCCCTAATCGACTCTGGGTGTATGAGAGACATAATCACCCCTAAGCTAGTAGAAGCCCAGGGCCTCCATAAAACATTATTACCATACCCCATTCAGTTTGATCAAATGGATGGGACTGTAATGAAAGGGGAACCATGCGTGGAACAGATGCAAGAGGTGCCAGTGGGAATAGAGAACCACTGGGATACTGAACTCTGTGATAGTCCCCTCCTCGTCCTTCGATATCGTGCTGGGGTAGGGTGGTTGGCGAAGCACGAACCTGATATTAAATGGGGTGAACAAACCATAGACTTTACTGATAACAAGCGTGAGCAGCATCATTGGGACAAAGGCTGGGGAACCGAGCCCCCTCCTTGAAACGAGAAACTGTGTTTGACAATAGAGAAGGTGCAGTCAATCCCTAAGGAATACAGAGACTTAAAAAGAGTATTTAGTTAAGAGGAGGCAAATGAAGTTCCTCCCCACAGAGACACTGATTGCACTATAGAACTCATTCCTGGGCAGGAGCTCCCCAAAGCTAAACTCTACTTGATGGGGTGGGCAGAGAAAGCCAAATTAAGGAAGTTTTTGGTCAAAAATTTAAAAAGAGATTTTATTCAGCCAGCCACGGCCCCACAAGTCGCTCCGGTGCTTTTCAGGAAGAAGGATGGTGCACTTTGGCTTTGCACAGATTTTTGAGGAATTAATGGGATTTCCACCTCGAATGCTTACCCTATACCCCTGATCAAAGATCTGAGCACCGTATCTGAGGGGAGGATTTTCACCAAGCTAGACTTACGAGACGCGTACTTTCGGATGCGCATAAAAGAGGGAGATGAATGGAAAATGGCATTCAATACTCCCATGGGCCAATTTGAATACTTGGTCATGCCCTTTGGATTACAAGGGGCACCTGGCATGTTTATGAACTTCATAAACTAAGTTCTATGGAAACACTTGTAGAAAGGGGTCGTGGTGTACCTGGATGATATAATTATTTATTCTAAGGATCTACAGTCACATGTGAAATTAGTACGGGAAGTTCTAAGCACCCTATATGAGCTCCAACTGTTTGCTAAGCTGTCAAAGTGTGAATTCCATAAAACAGAGCTTGACTATTTAGGTTACCGGGTGTCAAAAAAGGGACTAGCCATGGACCCCGCCAAAATCCAAGCAGTGTTGGATTGGGAACCCTTGAGGATACGTAGACCGCTCCAATCTTTCCTCAGTTTTGCAAATTTTTACTGTAATTTCATACAAGGGTTTGCGCAAACAATGTTACCTCTAACTGACCTTTTGGAAACTAAAAGAAAAGGGGCCAAAGCCAAAAAGCCAATGGCCAAATTAGAATGGATGACTAAATGTCAAGAGGCCTTTAATAAATTAAAAAGACTATTCACCAGTGAACCTATCCTAATTCATCCCAATGAGTGAAAACCCTTTGTGGTTCAATGCGACGCCTCCGATGTCGCGGTGGGAGCCATCCTGATGCAGCCTGATGAAGAGGGAGGGTTGAAACCTTGTGCCTATATATCTAAAAAATTTTCCCAAGAACAACGGAATTGGTCTGTTTGGGATAAATAGGCATTCACGGTGATTTTTGCATTAAAAACCTGGAGGTCATGGTTAGAGGGGGCATGAGTGCTGTTCAAAATATGGACAGACCATAAAAATCTAGAGGCACTCATGGGACGTAGGAAATTGACAGAAAAGTAGATTCGCTGGGCGGGCTTCTTCGCCAAGTTTGACTTTACCCTGAAACACATCCTGGGTTCAAAGAACTTTTTAGCTGATGCCTTGTCTCATCTTCCCCAACAAAATAGTCAAAGGGAAAAAGTCATTGACTCTATTATCTCACCAAGCCATTTAGGAGGGGCCATGATTACCCGTTCCAAGGCAAAGCGAGAAAACTTAGGAAAGAAGTGGGGGGGGGGCAGAAAGACTGATTGCAGAAGTAGAGAAAGAAGGTGATCAAAAGCCTGATGGAGTTACCAAAGGAGAAGGGGAGTTCTGGTACCGAGAGGGAAAGCTTTATGTACCTAAGAGCTTACATCAGGAAGTATTACAATTTTGCCATAACAGCAAATTGTCTGGACATTTTGGGTACATGAAAACGTTGCATTTAGTGAATTGGCAGTTCTGGTGGCTGACTATGAAAAAAGATATTTCCAGCTATGTGGCTTCTTGCCCAGTATGCATAATGGCCAAGAAAAGAGGTGGGAAACCCCCAGGGTTATTGCAGCCTCTAGAAACCACTACCAGACCATGAGCGGTAGTATCGATGGACTTTATAGTGGAACTCCCGACATCTCAAGGAAAAATGGTTATTTCGGTGGTGGTGGATACATTCTTGAAACAGGCACATTTCATCCCATGCACCTAACTCCCCACTGTAAAGAGACTAGCTCACTTATTTTCCCAACACATGGTTAAACTACACTCGTTCCCAGATAAGATTATTAGTGACAGAGGACCTCTGTTCGTTGACAACTTTTGGGTTCTGCAAATTGACAGGAATAGAACAAGGTCTAAGCTCAGCATATCACCCTCAGACCAATGGACAAATGGAAAGAGTGAATGCACTCTTAGAGCAGTATTTACAGTGTTTTGTCAACCACCAACAATCAAACTGGGTAGAACTCTTACCTTTTGCAGAATATGGATATAATAACAGTGTACATAGCTCCACCAAAACCTCCCCTTTTTTGGTAGTGAATGGATACAAGGGAAAGCCCTTCCTGCTATTACCAGGTGGAACAGTATCGAAATTACTTTCTTCCTTTGAACATTGTTGGGGGAGTTTGGGGAAAACATGGAAAGTAATACAAGAGAATTTAGAAGCAGCTAAAGACAGCTACAAGAGGTATTATGACACAACCACGCTCCTGCGTGGGACTTTAAAGTAGGAAAGACAGTCTTTGTATCCACTAAGAATTTACCATTGCCACAACCATCCAAAAAACTGGCGTACAAATTCCTTGGTCCGTTCAAGATAAAAAGGATAATCAACCAAGTGACAGTAGAATTGGAATTGCCAAAAATGTTTTGTAAAATACACCCTGTTTTTCATTGCAGTCTCCTCCACAGAGATCCTGGAGCTACGTCTTGGCACCCTTGGCCGCCAGCTCCAACCTATCCAGATTGGGGGTCAGAGTCACCACGAAGTTAAAGAAATCTTGGATGCTAAGTTAAAACAAGGGGTGTTATATTTTGTAATCAGATGGAAGTATTTCTCACTGAGCCACAATTAATAGGTAGAGAGCTCAAATGTGCAAGCAAAAGAAGTAATAAAGAAGTTTTATAAGTTGCACCGCTCAAAATCCCGAGCAAGATCTAAGAGGGGGGCAGTATGTCAAGCATGATATTTCTGGTATTGATGAGTATGCATTTGGTGTTCATACTCCCCCCCCTCTTTCTCTTCTCTATTCCCCTTTTCTGAATAAAGATTTCTCTTCAAAGCTTTCCCCACCTGTGGACTCTCAAGGATGCAGGATATGCAAGTAATCTCCATAATTTAAAGTACAAGTACCTCCCCCGAGTTCTCATACATATCCGCAAGTCAAGAATGTGTGGGAACCGAGAGATGTTATAGTATCCAAATGGCTAGTTGACAGTATGCTTTGAAGCTTCTATGCAATTCACATCTGTATGTTATGTCTTGAAGCTATCTGAACTTTGTCTTTGAAGTAGCCCTTAAGATGCCATGCTATGTAACTTACGGTATCACTTCCAAGGTATCGTACCTTGGGCAAGTATTGGATTATCAATAAAGCAAGTCTTTGATTTAAACAATAGCTTGATTATTCGAAATATCGATGCTTGTCATTGGGTCTGATAGAAGCCCTCTGGGGGGCTGATCAAGTCTGTGGGCTGTGTGTTTGACACCCCTGCCTTAGAGGGACCAAGGCCATGAACAGCTTTGTATGTGATAGCCAATACCTTAAACTGAGTCTGCTAACAAATGGACAGTCAATGGAGCATCTGCAGAATGGGAGTAATTTGCATGCTCCATTTAGCTTCCATTAATAGTTAAGCCAAGGCATTCTGTACCAGTTGGAGTTTCTGAGTTGATTTTGAGGGGCGGCCAATGTAGTCTAGTCTCAACGATTTTGAGAGGCGACATTACAGTAGTCTAGTCTCAATGTTACTGTGGCGTGAATGCAGGTTGCCAGATCCAGGTAAAGGACCCTCTTACAGCTAGGCTGAGTTAGTAAAACATTTTTTCTGCAGCTGCATTAACTTGCTTCTCCAATAACAAAGTCTGATCTAGTATAATTCCAAGGCTTTTAACTGAGTCAGCAAAGGTCATCTGGACATCAAATGTGGGGAAAACAATATCCTTCAAGGCCTCAACCAGCATCACCTCTGTCTTTTCAGGGTTTAGTTTCAATTTGTTCCTTTTAGTCAATTTACCCCAACAGCCAAACAGAGATTCAGGATCTCTACTGCACCACCAGATTTGGATAAGGATATATAGAGATCAGTATCATCAGCATATTCATGACAACCATTCTCAAACTATGAATGATTTATTCCCCAGGGCTTTACATACAGATTATTTATTTATTTATTTAGGATTTATATCCCGCCCTTCCCACAAGTGGCTCAGGGCGGCTTACAACAAAGAGTTAAACATAAAATTAGACTGACATTTAAATATATAAGCATTTAAAATATTTAAAACATTTAAAACCTTAGAAACATTAAATATCACAGCAAAATATATAACAGGAGTCTGGCAAGCTACGTTTCGTTTCTCAACAGTTAGGTGTGGGCTAGCCGGAAGAGAGTTGTCTTACAGGCCCTGCGGAACTGAACAAGGTCCCGCAGGGCCCTCACCTCCTCCGGCAGCTGATTCCACCATGTAGGGGCCATAACAGAGAAGGCCCTATCCCTGGTGGATTTTAGGCGGGCTTCTTTTGGCTCGGGGATAACGAGAAGGTTTTGGGTTCCCGATCTCAGTACTCTCTGGGGAACATGTGGGGAGAGACGGTCCCTCAGGTAGGAAGGTTCCAGGCCATATAGGGCTTTAAAGGTAATGACCAGCACCTTGTATCGAACTCGGTACATTACTGGAAGCCAGTGCAGAGCCCGAAGACCCGGCCGTATGTGCCCCCATCTTGGGAGGCCCAGTAACAGCCGGGCCGCGGCATTCTGCACCAGCTGCAATTTCCGAGTTCAACACAGGGGCAGCCCCATGTGGAGAGCATTGCAGTAGTCCAACCTCAAGGTGACCGTAGCATGGATCACTGTTGCTAGGTCGTCGTGATCCAGGAAGGGAGCCAACTGCCTTGCCCGCCTAAGATGAAAAAACGCAGACTTGGCAGTGGCTGCTATCTGAGCCTCCATCTTTAAAGAAGGCTCCAATAGTACCCCCAGGCTCTTGACCCTGTCTGCCGCCATCAGAGGCACACCGTCAAAAACTGGCAGGGGGACTTCCCTCCCCGGTCCCCAACGACCCAAGCAAAGGACTTCTGTCTTCACAGGATTTAGCCTCAGTCCACTCAGTCTGAGCCACTCAGCCACGGCCTGTAATGCCCGATCCAAATTTTCTGGGGCGCAGACCGGTTGGTCGTCCATAAGCAGATAGAGCTGGGTGTCATCAGCATACTGGTGACACCCCAGCCCATACCTTCGGGCAATCTGGGCAAGGGGTTGCATAAAGATGTTAAATAACATCGGGGAGAGAACCGCCCCTTGGGGCACACCACAATCAAGTGCGCACCTCCGGGATAGCTCCCCCCCAATCGCGACCCTTTGTCCCCGACCTTCCAGGAAAGAGGAAAGCCACTGTAAGGCCAACCCCTGAACCCCCACGTCGGCAAGGCAGCAAGTCAGTAACCGATGGTCGACCGTATCGAACGCAGCCGATAGGTCTAACAACAACAGCACTGCCGAGCCACCCCGATCCAGATGCCGTTGAAGGTCATCTACCAGGGCAACCAAAACCGTCTCCATCCCATGGCCCGGGCGAAAGCCGGACTGAAATGGGTCAAGGACGGAAGCGTCCTCCAGGAAAGTCTGTAACTGCATCGCCACCGCCCTCTCAATAAGTTTGCCCAAAAAGGGCAAATTTGAAACCGGCCAGTAGTGTGCCAATTGGGCCGGGTCTAAAGATGTTTTTTTTTAGGAGGGGACAGACCACTGCCTCTTTGAGAGGCGTTGGAAAGTGCCCTTCCGTCAGGGCAAAGTGATCCGACCATGGCACTGCTTCCATTGCAATATCGTTCACTGATATTCCCGCCGCGAAGACCAGGTCTAACATGTGTCCCGCCTGATGAGTGGGTGTTGTAACAACCTGGGAGAGTCCCAGTGTCACCATGGATGACACCAGGTCCATCGCCTGGCTGGAGGCCGCATCGTCGGCGTGAACATTGAAGTCACCCAAGACCAATAGCCTTGGGCACTCCAACGCCCAGCCCGCCGTGGCCTCCACCAGGGATGGTAAGGCACCGGCCGGTGCGTTAGGCGGTCGGTACACCAGCCAGATCGCCAACCCCTCCCCAACATCCCACATCAGGCCGACACATTCAATGCCTGGAATCTCCGGGGCTGGGAGAGTAAGGAGTAAGCCTCTCATATGAATAGTGCCACTCCCCCCCTCGCCCACTAGTCCGGGACTGGTGAAAGTCCGAGTATCCCGGGGGGGGGGTCATCTGGTAGAGAGCTACAGTCTCCCCCTCCCGCACCCAGGTCTCGGTCACGCATGCCAGGTCCATATCCTGTTCAGACAGGAATTCCTGAAGGATAGAGGTCTTATTAATGGACCTGGCATTGCATAACACCAGTGACGGAGGTGAGTGATTTAACCCAGCCCTACTACCTTTCACCATCGGGATGGGACGTAGGCTGGAAGGGGGACGAGCACTGTTATGTCTCAGTCTCCTTCCCTTATAATTCTGCCTAGTCCCACCGTCATACCTTCCCCTCCCCAGGACTACTGGAATCCCCAGGCCAATCATCTCCTGTTAATGACCACCTAAACCGATAGGATGTTAACGCTGCCCTCTCCTCCACTCTCCTCCAGCCAGCCGATCTATCTATAAAAACTAATCTGCCAATCAATCTAAAAGCTATTTATTTATTTATTTATATTTATTTATTTATATTTATTTTATTTATATTTAGACTTATATCCCGCCCTTCTCACCGAAGTGTCTCAGGGCGGCTTACAACATAATAATTTACACAGATTCAATTTAAAAGCATTTACAGATACAGTTTAAACCATAATTAATAAAACAAATAAAAATAAAACCAGCGGTCTGTATGTGCATTTTATTCCATTCAGAAAGTATCCTCATTGTCAGTTAGATGTTATAGGCCTGCCGGAAGAGGGCTGTCTTACAGGCCCTGCGGAACTGTCCTAGGTCCCGCAGGGCCCGCACCTCCTCCGGCAGCTGGTTCCACCAGTAAGGTGCCGTTATTGAGAAGGCCCGGTCCCTGGTGGATTTTAGACGGGCCTCCTTTGGCCCGGGGATTACCAGCAGGTTTTGTGAACCCAACCGTAGTACTCTCTGGGGAACGTGTGGGGAGAGACGGTCCCTAAGGTAGGCAGGTCCTAGGCCATATAGGGCTTTAAAGGTAATGACCAACACCTTGTACTGGACTCGGAATATTACTGGCAGCCAGTGCTTTTAACTCAGAGCCCACCCTAAATCTTCCCACAATCATTAGCTAAAATTTACTTAATTTAATTCTAAAAGCTCCTTAATTATAAAAACCCTCCCAATAAATATTCTTCCCTAATTAATTTGCCACAATTCAAAATTTTTCTCAGTTTAGCTTAAAGTATTAAAAAGTATGAGGGATAGAATTGTACCCTGTGGGCCCCAATGAGATAATGACAACTGGTTTCAACAGCATTCCTCTGAGCCTGATCCATGAGGAATGGTTTGAACCAGTTCAACACATGTCCCCTAATACCTACTTCTATCTCCAAGCACCTTGACAAGATGGCATGATCTACTGTATGAAAAGCTTCAGATAAATCCAGCAAGAGTAATAAAGGGGCATGGCCTTTGTCTACAGTCAGATGCAGGTCATCAGCTAAAATTACCAGAGCCATCTCTGTCACATAATCATCCCAAGCCAGATTGAAAAGGGTGTAGAGCAGATGAGTTATCAAGAAGACTTAGTCCACTACTGCTGTCTCAGTCACTTTGCACAGAAAGGGTAGATTAGTGACCAGGCGATAACTGGCCACATCATTTTTCTGTAAGGATGTGTTTTTTTTTTCAGGTAGCAGATGAGTAACAGCCTCTTTGAGTGGCCAGAGGAACATGCCATGAATTAGTGACTGATTTATAACAGATCTGAAGGATTTGTTGATGTGGTCCTTACATGATGGGCAAGGATCCAGGGTACAAGTAATGGCCTTCACAGATCCCAGGATCTTGTCCACCTCCATTAGAGAAACTGCGTGAAAATGATCTATAAATAGCCCAAGTAGTGTATTAGGCCTTGCTCCTGGTATACCTATGTTACAACTGACATCTAGATCAGAACATATTCTCGAGTTTTTACCAGCAAAGAATTTGGCTAAAGTATGCCAGCTATCTGTTTATGGAACAGATTTAGGCATCAGCAGATACTGAGCTACCATGAACAACCGGGATGGATGTGAATGAGCTGATGCTATAATGATAGCTAACATTTCTTTGCCACTATCACCACCACCACTGCTTCACGACTCTATAGCATAATGTGCAAGATTCAGTACAATTTCTCCACCAGTGCCAATTCTAGACCTCTCCCCACTCTTTCAGATCACCAAAAAACTCTGTGGTAAACCAGGGGACTGGGTTTCATCTCAAGGGCAGGAAAGGTTGATGAAGGGCAACCTTGCCAATAGCTTCAAGGAGCTTCATGTTCCATACTTTTAATGCAGTCTCAACAGAACACACGTTTGGAATCCTAAAATCCCCCAGAGTGTTCTGGAATTCAGTAGGGTTCATCAGCCTTCATGGGTCAACCATTTTATGTGAGACTTATTTTTACTCAAACTTAATATATCCTCAGAGAGCCTGAAACTTAAAAAAAAAATTAATTATGAGGAAATGTGGGGAGAAAGTAGTGATTCTTAAATGCATTACACATCGCTCTCATTCTCTCATTTTAGGGGGGAAATGTTTCTTAATAAGTCACTTCTGTGATACCAAACCAGGTTATCTAAGCTATTGTAATGGCCGAGTTCAGATTCATGAATAAAATCCCACTTGTATTCAATGCAAGTACAGGATTCTGTATTGGTCTAAACAGTGCATATGCTCCATGAGTTTCTTAAAAGCCTAGTTGAATAAAAGTATTTTTCTTAAAGCTAATTAAAATAGATAGATAGATAGATAGATAGATAGATAGATAGATAGATAGATAGATAGATAGATAGATAGATAGATAGATAGATGATAGATAGATAGATAGATAGATAGATAGATAGATAGATAGATAGATAGATAGATAGATAGATAGATAGATAGATAGATAGATAGATAGATAGATAGATAGATGGATGAACCATGAATGAACCAAAATGAACCATGAAGCACCTTGGTTCATGCTCAAACTGCAGTTCGTTTTGGGGTTCATACCCATCCCTAGCTCACACCTTTGCACATGTAAGTTCAACTGCTGAACAAATTGTGCTGAAATTTGCAGCACCTTTTATTTTTAGGACCATCTTCACACATTTGGCTCTGAATGAATGTAACTACATATTACATCTGCCACATACCCAGCCAGGTCCTGATTGTTGAACATGCCTGACAGTTGAGGAGAACTATCTTAAAGCCATGTGGAGGGTAAAGGGGAAATTGCTGACTGCCCAACTTTACCCTTTGGTTGTCTCTAGTGATCTTGCTTAGCTCATTTTCCATACCCCTTCCCCTTCTTGTTGCTAGGAGAGATTAACTGAGAAAAAGTGAGAATGTTTTTGCTGAGGTGGCGAGTGCTTTGCCAGTCTTGGGTTCCTATTCTCACAGCCCATATAGAGTTGTATTTGGGAGGGAAGCACTTTTTCATGGAAATCAGTGACACTTCAAATCAAGCTTGTCCAATCTGCGGCCCAGGATAGCTTTGAATGCAGCCCCAACACAAACTCATCAACTTTCTTAAAACAGCACCTGGAACTGTGTGCTGCAGTGGCAGCAGATCCTGGAACTGAGGCTACATCTGGTTGCTTTTTTCTCCTGCTTGTGTTCCCCCCTACCACCAGAGAGGGTGCCAGAGCTGACTCAGAGCATGTGTGTGAGTGCTCTTGCTTTGCTCCTGGGCACTCTCGAGCTCTTCTTTCTTCCTGCTGTGGCCCCTCTGGATCTCCTCCCCCCCAGGACAAAGAGCCCTCGGCTGTTCTCTGGAGGTATCGTGGTGGCTGTCGGCCCCTCTCTAGAAAAGTTGGGGAATAGTAGAGCCAGCCTCTCAAGCTCCTAGGCGAGCTTGTGGGGTGGGGTGGGAGTTTTCCCTGTCGGGGGGAGCTGCTGGCCGCACTGTGAAGGTTGGAGGTGGGGTGTGTGCAGTGGAGCAGGGCTTGCTGTCCCCAAAATGGAGATGCTCCACTGCCTCAGGTGGATTCTGTTGCATTTCCCCCTCCATCTCTTCACTGTGGGAGTTCCAGAATCCCCTTACCCTTCTCTGAAGCTGGGACTGGAAAAGAGACACACAGAAGCAGGTGCCCCCCCCCCCCACCCAAAGTCTCTAGAGAGAGAGGTTTTTTAAAAAGCATGTAGAAAAAACAGACCTCTTGCTTTTAAAAACAAAAAAACAGATTCCCCCCCCCCTTTCTTTTTCTTTTTTGCTCCTGACAGTGAGTCTTCTGCATTTAGGACAGCTTTAAAAGCAAGCCTGTCTGTCAGCAAAAAGCAAGCTTCAGTTGGAAAGTAGGGGCTGGTGTGAAAAAGAAAAAAAAATCTGTCTACTCCCTCCACCCTCCTCTGCTTCAAGCTTCTGAGAGAGGGCATGGAGAGGGAGCAATGATTTCCCTTCCCCCTCTGTTGGGAATTTAGAGGCATGGTATGGGAACAGAGCAAAACAAATGTCTCTTCCATCCAACCCTGTAGCTACCAAGGGTTGCTACCTGCCTAGCAGTTTTTATAGGCCCCTTCTGCAGCCTCAGTTCTCCCAGTCCCCTCTGGACCCCTCATTTGTATCACCTGTTGGTGCTAAGCAGACTGAATGTTGGATTAAATTGGGCTGGGACAAGCTGCAGGGAGGATGACAAATCAGGAAGAAAGAGGAGCAGAGCCCGAGTCCCTCACAGACTGCCTCACACCTTCAAATGGGCAGTTTGCTCCTCCCTTTGTTCCTGCTAACCAAAGTACCCACTGATACTTTATGTAAGGAGCCCACCATCACCTATCTGAAAGAAACATAGTGCAGAGAGAAGATGCAGCTACAGAATTTGGGATCAGGCAAAGGAAACCAAACAAACCCTATTTTCTCTGGAAAGCAAAGGACATTTAAAGGTTACTTGCTTGTTGCGCTTGAAACATAAGTTCCATCCCAACTCTGCTTTCCATTTCTCAATGATCATTCTTAAAGGAACCAAGAATCAGAAAGCCAGGCATTTTCCGAAGAATAGTGTGTGTGTGTGGGGGGGGGGGGGGTGTTGAGCAGTAGGCAGGCTATGCTGGCTCGGAGGGGAAGATTCAGAGTAGGGCTCCCTTATAACAACCACTCATTATGAGGAAGGCAGAGTGGGTGACCCCCCATTTTCTTCCTGGATCTATCCCCATTTGTTGGTGTAAAGTGCTGTTATAGTGGATGAGGTTCTCAACTGGGCAGTTTTAAGAGTAGGCAGGCTCTACACAATACTGATATAGAGGCCCGCCAGATACAAACAGTCTACTAGCAGTAGTGAGAGCATTGCAGCCTGGTTGAGCCTCTCTTATTTGCCGGCCAGCAAAGCCTGCTCCACATTTTCAGTGCTCCTGTTCTTCTGTGTGCAGCCTCTGGACTCCAGGTAAGAGAGTGAGAGCTGGGGGTGGTGGTGGTTTTGTTAGAAGTTATTGCGGAGGTCACTATAGTTGTCTGGGCTTGCAGTGGGGCTTGCTGCAGTTTGGCCTGGTTCTTGTTTGCTTCTGGCAGGCACCATATTGGCACATTTTCTCATGTTATGCTTTTTTTCCTTTTTATTGTTGGAGTGGGTAACTGAGGTAGCCTGAGTGACTGAGGCAGCCCAGGCTAGACCTTTCCCAGTCCTACTCCTGGCTTAGTGCATTGTCTGGCCTGTTTCAGCTCTGGGTCATCTGCAGCAGGACTTGGAAGCAGAAAGGACATTAAGGCTCTATGTTTCTGGGAGAATTGGAATGACCCTTCCCCCTTCCGCTTATATGTGGTGGCGGATATCATGAAAATTATGCATGGACCTTTATTACTCATCATCAGCTATCGTTAGTGTTTGTGTATTTTATGTGAGGCCCAAGACAATTCTTCTTCTTCCAATATGGCCCAGGGAAGCCAAAAGGTTGGACACCCCTGCTTCAAATTGTTCCACTGCTTGAATAAACTGCACAAGGCACAAACTTCGCCTTGTTCCTGACCAAATTTGCTGATGCCCTTGAAGAAGCAAACATTGTGGAATTTATACTAAATAATCTCTGGGGAATGACTGGTTCATCCCCTCCATTTTCTGTTATTGAATTCCACTGCCCAGGAGAAGGAGAGAGCTTCTGTATTGGTATCGCGCATCCATGACAGCTCCCTGGTGTCTTGAGCAATGGATTGTGCCAGGAGCATGATGGTGCTGCCTGTCTCATTAAGAGCACAAGCACAGAAATGCAGAATGCCAGAAGTGACTGACTGATAGCATGTAATTCACATGGAATGACCTGATGGTTCTAAAACAGACATTATATAGATTTGTGTAGGAGATTGATCAACCCATTGCCGATGCTGCACTTTATCATCCAATTCAAACAGGTGACAGATGTTCCACAGTTGTCTCTGGAGAGGGTGGAGAGAAGAGCCTGATTTGAATGTTCTAAGCATGTAAGGAAAGAATCTGTCAGCTCTTGTAAATATCAGAAATGCAATCTGATACCAAATATGCTCTTCAAAGTCATGCTGTTTTAAGAGGGCATTTGCACCAGATGCTTTTATTCTGGGAGGAGAGAGAAGCTGATCCTCTTTGTCTCTTCTCCTTCCCAAAGTTTCTGCTGCTACTCATTATGTACAAAATCCTCATAAGTCAAATGCGTGAAAATAGAGGCTGAGCTTCTACTCCTGAATGTTGGGGTTCCTGCTCATTCCTTTAACTCACTGAGTGCATCCAGCCATTCAGTTGAGAAGGGCATATGTCAAGCAACAGATAGAAAATTCCTTTTATAAGCACAGTCCTACCCACAAGCAAATAACCACCCTATATTCCTTCCACCAAAGCAATTTTTCTGCCAAAGATCCCTACCCAGCAAGAAGATCCAATATCCAATATTGGTAACATCCTGAGGAAACGAATCACTCTATGGCCAAGGCTAAAATGCTCTATTTTCTTTGGAAAAATTATTAATGGAACCCAATGAGAATAAACATGCATCTGATTGTACTATGAACACAGAAATGGAACATTAGTGAATGAGCTGGGTGCCACAGATCTTCTCTATTAGCAGAAGACTTTTTGTCCAGTGAAGGACTTCCTCTTCACAAAATGTTTGGAGCACCCAGCATCATGAGGAGACTCATTTCACCAAAAAGAAAGTATCTCTGATAATTGAACAGATCCATGAAATCAAACCTTGTCACTCTCTCTAAGATTTGGTGCATACAGTACTGGCTTATCCCAGCTGTGACGAACAGCAGCAATATGCATGCTAAGGACCTTGGAGTGACAGATGATAGCTGACAATTGTCATTGGTGGACTGCTTAGAACTGTCAAAGGAGAGTGGCAGTTAGTCAGTGTCAGGCTCTGTAATGCTTATAACTAATAAATGTAACATACTAACCATATGGACTCTTAGTACTAACCCAAAGCTCTTTCCTGTAGTTACTCTGCATATTAAAAGAGACAGCAATTGATGTGTAAACACTGTTGATGCTCCCAGGGAACAAAAGAATGCAACTGTTAGTAGATAACTCGGCCGCAAGGCAACTTCTCAGAGAAAGGAGATAAGCTGCAGCCCGTGTGAAAGTTTGCACCTCCCTTGATGTTTTGGGAATCAGAGCTTTGTTTAGAAAGTCTTTGATGCAGAATCTTTAAAAATAGTTACCGCCTAGTCCCAGGCATCAGTCTCAATCTTTGTATCCAGCTATGAGTTTCCAATAAAGTATCATTTTGTTTCAAATGAATACTGCCTTGAGATTCCATCGCCTGACAGTCAGTTGGAAAAGTCAGTTGGTAAGTTGAAGATTGACTAGAGAAGAGAGCAGAGGTCTTTTGGAGATGTTCTCTAGATTGTGAGATTCTAATGGCAGAGTCTAATGCAGAGCCCATGAAGTAGGGTTTTAACTATTAGAGTAGGGGTGTCAAACTAATTTGTTATGAGGGCCGGATGTGACATAAATGAGATCTTGTCAGGCCGAGCCATGTGTATCATAAAATGTAATGCCAGGTAGCGGACATATAAACTTTATAAAGGGCACAGACACACAATTAAAGAATTTTCTTTGCTTAAAATAAAACATGCTTAAAATATTAGCCTGCTTGCAATATTTTGTTTCACAGTCTCTGATAAATGTCACCTCTTGCTATGAATTATTGCATCAAAAACTGCAGACAATGTCTGTGCTGTACCAGTCTTGAATATGTGCTGTTCAGGTGTGCACATCTGTAAGTTGCAAACCTACTTTTAATTCATTGCCATTCATTACAGACATCTCATGGTCAATGCTTTGAGCCTAAGACCCAGAGGAACATGAAACAGCTGGGCATTGTGAGCTTTTGTACAAAAATTGCTTCACGTACTAGTCAAGAACATGTGAAAGCACCATGGCACAGACTGAGGGCTATGTGCTTGTCTACAAAACTATAATTTTCCTCAGAAAAATTACTACAACTCAAAAAAAATTACAACTCCTCCCCCCAAAAAAAACTACAGAGAGACAGCCATGTACAGTGGTCAGTGTCAGCCTACTATCTGGGAAGCCTAAATTTAAGACCCCCAATCAAGGGAAAATGTGAAAAAAATAAGGAAAATTTGCTGGGTAAACCTGGGGTGGAACACACTCTCAGCCTAATGCTGATATTTCTCTTCTAAATAGTTCACATGCTTCTTTATTGAGAAAGACTGGAGGACATGAGTACAGTGAAAAAGAGGAGGGGAACCCAGTTACAAGCCCAACAAAACTCTCTCTCTCTCTCTCTCTCTCTCTGTAGCAAGCCAAAAAGCTCATACCTTCACTAAAACATTGCTAATCTTAAAAGCATTCTTTGTAGCTCTCCTGATGGTAGGGACTGGGCAAAGGAAGCTCTGACTCTCTTTCCTTCCCCAGGGCAGGAGGAGGGGGAGGAGCCTCAGCCATTCATTAGAAGGAAGAGAGGCTTGTCTTAGTAGCTTTGCAGAGTGATTAATTGAGCCTGGCAAACTTAATCAACCAGCAGAGCTATAGAGCCAAGTTCCCTCATTGGCTGAGGCTGCTCCTCCCTCCTCCTCTCTTTGGGGAAAGGGAGGGGGGAGAGGGAAGGGCTGTTTTGTGGCTCTGGCTTATCCGAGGAGAAACACAAAATGGCGACTGAAAAAAGCAGGCAAGGGAAAATGAAGCAGATGACAGCCAGTTGCTGGAGGGCCTGATTGGAGTCCTCTGTGGGCCTGATTCGGCCCATGGACCGTATGTTTGACCCCCCTGTATTAGAGACTCTGGTGAGAGACTGTTCTCAGAAGTGAAGAACAGTCTCTGTATTTGTCTATCAAATAAGTATATCTTGAGGGGAAAAACAGTCCCTTTATGAAGCTGAAGGGGAAAAAGACTGAAAGGCTGGCAGATCAGGCTTTGGAAGAGGGATTTTGACGTAACAGTACAATGTCCCCAAAAGGTGCTCACAAGCCAGTTACTTGTCTGAATGGGTAGATAGTAACAATTGTGCCAATAGGAGGAGGTCTAATGCATAGTCCATAGGGACAAAGCTTAGCTCACTCAAGTTTGTGGGAAACTGTGAAAGAAAACATTAACCAGAAATATAGTCCAGTCATAAAAAGCTAAACCAGTGACATTTGTGAAACCTTGAGAAAAAGTTAAGCAACTTTCAGGGAAACACTGTAATGTGTGTAGCCAGTCACTGCAGAAGTGTTCTGTGGGCATTTTTAAATATGTTTCCATCTGCTAAGGCCCAAACACCTATGTACATATTAATCCCCTTCCTTGCCAGTTTGTTTTAATAAACCAACTTTTGTTTAATCCTTCTCTTTGCCTACTGTGCCATTTTCTGAAAATGGAAAAAAAATGGGGTGATCAATATTTGTGGAGTGCTGGTTAAATCGGTCATGCCCATCTCACCGACTGATGGTGGAAAGTGCTATCAAGCTACAGCTGGACTTCCTCCCATCCAAGTACTAACCAGGGCCCACCCTGCTTAGCTTCAAAGATCTGACAAGATCAAGCTAGTCTGAGCCATCCAGGACAGGACTTTTCACAGGTAGGTTCTGGAAAAGTAACTGATGCATACATACCCCTTTACAGCAGGGGTGTCAAACATGCAACTTGGGGGCCAAATCAGGCCCCTGGAGGGCTCCTATCGGGCCTGTGAGCAGGTCTGCTTCCTTCACCCTCTCTCTTGTTTCCTTTTGCATCACAGCTTTCTTTGCTAGACTTGCTCAATCGCACAGGTGCCTCTATTTTCTCCATTGGCTGAGGCTCCTCCCTTGGGGGAGAGCAATCCAGGGTTGCTATCTCAATTACACAGCAGAGCTACTAAACTAAGCCTCTCTTCCTTCTATTGGCTGAAGCTCCTTCCCTTCCTTGTCCAGTTCCCTCGACCACACAAGATACAAAGCACCTTTAAGTCCAACAACGTTTTACTCAATGTATGAGTATCAGTTGAGTTTGTCGGCCTTTTCTCAGTTGGATTTGTTTGGATCTGTGTTGTTGCTGGTTTTGCATCCTGTCCTGTTGTCCCTTTTCCTGGTTCTGGTTTTTTGTTTTTTGGGGTTTGTTTTTTTTTGGGGGGAGGGGGGTGTTGGCTGATTTGGCCTGAAGTTTTTTTAACAGTTGAGTCTGTTGGCCTTTTCTTGGATTTGTTTGGATCTGTTGCTGTTGGTTTTGCATCCTGTCCTGTTGTGCCTTTTCCTGGTTCTGGGGGTGGGTTTGGGGGGGAGTTAAAAGTTAAGTTTCTTTCTGTCACATTTTTTTTTAATTACCTCTGGTTGGTGTGTGGGGCTTGGTGTGTGGGCTGTGTGGGGTGGGTCACTTTCATGTTTTTATAGAGCTATTTGTGGAGTCTGAGGGTTCCAAGCATTTGGGGGGCTCTCCCTCAAACCCCCTGCCCCCCATTAGCCTCTGATTATGCTCTATGTTGAAATTGATTTCAATGACCCATAGGGTATAATGGTGGGATAGGGGCACCCTCTTTGTGTGCCCCTGGAATGGGAACCCCTGGCCCAATCTTTTTGGAACTTGTGGGAACCTGTAGGGGAGAGTCCCCTGCAGGTCCCCTGCAAATTTGGGGACTCTCCCTCAAACCCCCTGCCCCCCAGTAGCCTCTGATTATGCCCTATTTTGCCATTGATTTCAATGGCCCATAGGGTATAATGGTGGGATAGGGGGACCTTCTTTGGGTGCCCCTGGAGTGGGAACCCCTGGCCCAATATTTTTGGGACTTGGGGGATTTGTCAGGAAGAGTCCCCTGCAGGTCTCCTGAAAATTTGGGGGCTCTCCTCAAACACCCTCCCCTCCAGGCGGTTTCCAATATACCCTATTTTGCCATTGAATTCAATGGCCCATAAGGTATAATGGGGCCGTATATTTGGAAATAGCCATATATCTCCCATATATACAGCTATTCGGAAATATACGGTATTTGGAATATTTTGGCTCCGTATATTTCTAAATCTGATTAATTCCGATTTTTTTTTTTGCGCACCCCTTCTCACAACCTGAGTTCAATCCCAGCGGAAGCTGGGCTCAAGTAGCCAGCTCGAGGTTGACTCCGCCTTCCATCCTTCTGAGGTCAGTAAAATGATTACCCAGCTTGCTGCGGGTAAAGTGTAGATGACTGGTGAAGGTAATGGCAAACCACCCCATAAGAAGTCTACTGTGAAAATGTTGTAATGCAACATCACCCCAGAGTCGGAAACCACTGATGCTTGCACAAGGGACTACCTTTATGAGCTTTATGCCATGCTTCACAAATACAGAGAGAGAGAGAGATTTGTTGGCTCATTATGCCAGGGCTTTCCTAGGTGCAACTGTGTTTGCCTTCCCATTTTCACGGTATTCATGCCTTCATGATCCAGTCTGTCTCAGTAGAAAAGCAATGTGAACTATTTAGATGAGGAATAACAACAAGCCACTGAGTATGTGTCCAGACCAAGTTCATCCAGCACATTTCCTCTATAGAGTACTAATCTTTTTAGCATGTTTTAAGTTTCTTTTTAAAAAATTCTTTCATTGTGTTTGTCTGTATCCATTATAAAGTTTGTATCTCCACTATCTGGCATTACATTTTATTACACACATGGCCCAGCCCAACAAGGTCTCATTTATGTCAGATCCAGCATTCACAACAAATGAGTTCAACATCCCTTTTAGAGTACTCCCCCTTTTTGGTTGTTTATTATTATTATTATTAAAAAAACTGACTTTCATACCAACACAGAGATCTGAGTACAAATAGTGGACCAGGCCCATCACTAACACAGAACCACATTTTCCTAACTGCATTCCAAACTAAATCATAGATTAGCTTATATTAATTCAACTCCAAGTCTGACCTGGAATGACATACTACTCTCCTTAATATTTATTAATGGCTTATTCACTATGCACTGTTTAAAAAACCCTTTCTTTCCTCTGATCAATGCAAAGCATGTTTGAAAAGAGCACTTTCTTCATCCTTAAAAGAATCCTTGGCAATCAATGGCCTTAAGAAGCAAGTACTGATCAAGAGAAGGGCACTCTGGGGCAAGGTACTATGTTCATCAGAAGAGGAAATAACTTTGTAGATGTTGTGCCTTATGCAATACTGTTGCTATGGAATCAGAAGTCAGATTGGTTTTCTCAAGGTACAATCCATTAGGAACGGCTCCTATACAATCTGTGTTGTAAGAGACCCACTCATATCACGGGGGAATTCTTCAAGATCAAGTGTGGTGTGGTGGTTAAGAATGCTGGACTAGGATCTGGGAGACCCATGTTTGAATGCCCACTCTGTCACGGAGGCTGCTGGATGGCCTTTGGCCAGTCACATGTTTGCAGAGTCAAACTAGACATGATGCCATCCTTGAAGTCCATTGTTGGGACATCTCCACAATTTTAACAATGATATTCCCCATTTACAATCAGGGGTGAAATTCTAGCAGGAGCTTCTTTGCATATTAGGTCACACACCCCTGATGTAGCCAATCCTTCAAGAGATTACAAAAAAGAGCCTTGTAAGCTCTTGGAGGATTGGCTACATCAGGGGTATGTGGCCTAACATGCAAAGGAGCTCCCGTAGAATTCCACCCGTTTACAATCACTGTGGGGAATTGATCATGATCAGATTTGAGGTGGGCTTTGGCTGTTCCCCCTGCCCACACACTGTTTTCTTGAAAATGGTGGGGGAGAGGAAGACAGGAGCCCCTCCTGCCCCTACACCACACAATCCCAATTAAGATCAGACTCCCACAATGTTTGTAAAGAGAGGGAATTACATCCTTAAAATGGGAGTCTGTGGTGGGTTTGGGGATGCTGTCACCTGGACTTTGGCTCTCGTTTTCACCTGTCTCACAAGGTTGTAGTGAGGATAAAAAGGAGGTGAGGAGTATAATGTCTGTTGCTTACAGTTCCCAGTCGGGAGAAAGGCAGGATATAAATGAAGTCAATGAAGAAGAAGCATGCCTGGTGCTTCATGCTGTTGATCAACATGCTATTGGGTGTCACTTAGGGCTTTTTTTTAAATCAGGAACTCCCTTGCATATTGGGCCACACACCCCTGATGCAGTCAATCCTCCTGGAGCTTACAGTAGGCCCTGTACTAAGAGCTTTGCAAGCTCTTGGAGGATTGGCTACATCAGGGGTGTGTGGCCTAATATGCAAAAGAGTTCCTGCTACAAAAAAAGCCCTGGTGCCACTAATGACTAAGATTATTGCACATAAAAGCTGTCGTATCTTCTTGCTTGTAGGGGAGGTCTCATTGGGATTAGCACATCTTGTTCTTCCTTGTTCATGGAAATTCAATACAGTGTTCAGAGCCTCACATGGTGGCTTCTAGAACAAAGACAGATGATGGGTGTAGGCTTCTGCCAAAGGAACCATTGCTAGTACCTTACATTGGGAAGCAATACAGTCCAGGCACAAAGAAGAAAACTGCAGATTTATACCCCGCCCTTCTCTCTGAATCAGAGTCTCAGAGTGGCTCACAATCTCCTTTATCTTCTTCCCCCACAACAGACACTCTGTGTGGTAGGTGGGGCTGAGAGAGCTCTGACAGAAGCTGCCCTTTTAAGAACAAGCTCTGCGAGAGCTATGGCCACCCAAGGCCATTCCAGCAAGTGCAAGTGGAGGAGTGGGGAATCAAACCCAGTTCTCCCAGATAAGAGTCTGCACACTTAACCATTACACCAAACTGCCTCTCTCTCAAAGTGGCAAGGAGATTCCCACTTGCTTTTGGCCCGGTATCCAGAGTCCCCAGGGTTCTGAATTAAACTGACAATTTAGCATCCTTCCATAAAGGCTGCTCGCCTATTTGTAATACAGTACAAGAACCTAGCAGTGGCTTTTGTAAACCGCAGTGTAGCCTGTGCAGTTAACAGAACGGTCCTTGGGGAAACGTGAGAAAGAAAATGTGAACAAATGCTGGAGAAATCCAGGCAGCCTGAAGTGGAGAGGGATGCCTGGGGTGCATGGCAGTCATGGGGGAGCAAGCAAGGGTGGCCTGGCTTTGGTACTAAGGAGAGCCGGGAAAATCCTTGTAATAGCTGGAGTTTTGCAATGAGAAAGATCATTGCTCTGCACTTTGTCCAGTCCATCCCAACGCCTGACACAGCCCAACCTCCAGCGTCAAGGAGTTAACACAGTTTGGGTGTTAATTATGGATCATAGAAGGCAATAGAATGCAGCTCAAGCTCAAAGAGAATATTAAATCTCCCCCAAACTCCAGCAGATGTGCAGCTCCAAGGCGTAAGGAGGGGGAAATTGTGTGAGCAAATCTCTCAAACTTCCTGAGCAGCTCAAAACAAAGTTGGATCCCTGAGGGCAACAGTAGGATCTGGAGAGCTGACAATCACCTCTGTTCTGTGTACTAATACTTGGTTTCCCTGTTTCCTTAAAGACTGTTGTTCCTCCTGCACATTAAGCTTCAGAGAAGCCATTGCGTTGTACCGATGCAGGTGTCTAGGGTTTTGTCCTAGGTGCTGCTTGCCTGAGAATATTAAATCTGATTCATGTTTGAAAATTGGCCTGGGCATTCTCATTCCCATGTGCAAAGATCCTCATTCCCTCAACTGCTCTAATTGATGGGAAAATACATTGTAACCGATCCTTTAATTTGGTCCTTTTTGTAACAGAGATAGATGGAAGCAAATGCCAGCTGTGATTGCACCCTCCAATCCATTCCTTCTGCTAGGTTAGGTAAAGATGCTTTAAGAGCAATGATAAATGCCTATCACCAGTGAAAGCTACTGAATGAACTGCTGCTTCAGTAGAGATAAAGATGCATATAGAGATGCAGACCCATTAGTCTGTGATACTAACACACATAGTGAAGAGTGCTTTTTGTAAGGGGGGCACAGCATAGGGAGGATGGAATTTGGTGGGGAAGGAGCTCAGTAGGGATGAGATGAACTCCACCATCAGGAGCTGCCATTTTCTCCAGGAGAACTGATCTCTGTAGTCTGGAGATCGGTTATAATTTTGAGAGAGCATCAGGCTGCTGGCAACCATAGTTCTTTGCAGATGATCAGTCTATGCCAATGGTACTCCCTCTGGGACTTATAGAGAGCCACATTTACAGCTTCCATCATTCAAAAGAGACGCATGACTACTGCACTGCCACCACCCAAAACATACACAACCAATTATTTATAACTATTATAGATTCAGGTATTGGTCAGAAGCAATAGAACAAAGTGGCCCCTTTAAGGTCAACAAAGTTTAATTCTGGATATCAGCATGCTCATACCTAGAATTAAGCTTTGATGGTCTTAAAGGGGCCACTGGATTCAAACTTTGTTTTGCAACTATTATAATAACCTTTTAAATCATCAGAGCACCTCTTAGCATGCAGCGTTGTCTTTTGCTTTATGTTAGCACTTAACAGCAGCATGTGGATTCCACTGTCTCATTCAGCTGCAGACATTGACCCAGCACCATCCATAGAACCCCGACATCTCCCCAACTTTGACATAATTGTTATGCAAGAATTGTGTTGTGTTTTAAGCATAAACCAGGATTACCTTGGCCCATAGCAATGATGAAATTATTCCAGCTTCTAAAGAAATAATAATAATAATAATAATAATAATAATAATAATAATAATAATAATAATAATAATAATAATAATAATAATAATAAATTTTATTTCTACCCCGCCCTCCCCGCAAAGCGGCTCAGGGCGGAAATTGCTCATTTCCCTTGGCCTTGATTGGGTAAATGCAATGGGGAGGAGTGCTCAGAAGAGCTACAGCTGGCTTGTCAAAGACCAAGCCACTGAGCATTTATTTATTTAGAAGAAGAAGAAGAATTGCAGATTTATACCCTGCCCTTCTCTCTGAATCAGAGTCTCAGAGTGGCTTACAATCTCCTTTATCTTCTCCCCCCACAACAGACATCCTGGGAGGTGGGTGGGACTGAGAGGGCTCACACAGCAGCTGCCCTTTCAAGGACAACCTCTGTGATAGCTATGGCTAACCCAAGGCCATTGCAGCAGGTGAAAGCAGAGGAGTGGGGAATCAAACCTGGTTCTCCCAGATAAGAGTCCACACACCTAACCACCACGGGTGGCCAACGGTAGCTCTCCAGATGTTTTTTGCCTACAACTCCCATCAGCAGGCTGGGGCTGATGGGAGTTGTAGGCAAAAAACATCTGGAGAGCTACCGTTGGCCACCCCTGCACTACACCAAACTTAACCACTTTACACCAAACATTTATGTACTCCCTTTCTACTTTGCAGAACTCAAGGTGGCTAATAATATCAACAAAACAATGATCATTTTAAAAGCACATAAAAGCACCATGGGCCTGGCTCAGAGGCAGAAGAGCTATTAGTGTTGCCAAAACTACAGCAGTTGCTAAAACTATTTGCAGAGGAGGAGTCGGAGAGTGGTGAATTAGGGGGTGGTGGGGAAACATCCAGCCCCTCCACATTCCAACTCCTAGAGGCTGCTCCCATCTAAATTCCACCCCTCCATTAGTCCCAGCCCAGCCCAGCCTCAAACGGCAGTGGCTAAGACTCCCACCTGTCTCAATTTTAGGTCCTTGTTTCCAGTCCATGGTTTGGGAAATTTCTGCACCCTCCCCAATGACTCCTGTGTGGCAAACTACCTGGTGGGTGATCTCTAGATCTGAGCGTGCTCAAACTTCCAACACTTGTCATCCTCCACCCTCTGCAGGCACCCAAGACTGTTGCCTCCAGAGCAAAGAGTGGCACCTAGCGAGGGTGGGGGGGAGGCCTGCGTTGTCTTGGCAGGGAGAAGAGGGAGAAACAGGAGACCCCTCCAAGCAAAAAGACTCATACTTATAGTGCTGTGGGTGGGAATGGTCACAGGCAGGCCACCATCCAGGAGGTCATTCCCATGGGGCACTGGTGCTGCCAAGCTGAGGGGCTAAGGGGAAGGCCCAGGAGGCAATCACTCACCTTGTTGGTGAGATGGCTGCCGTGGATGGTCAGCCTTTGTCCATCATGGAGACTGTGACCTTTTGCCAGCTGTTGTGCTATGTTGCTCCATGGTACTCCATCCCCTCGCAGTGGACCCTGAGCCAGCGACGAGTTTTCCCTTCCATGCACTGCTCTGTGGTGGAAATGGTCAAGGCTGAGCTCTCCAGAGTGTGAGGACACACTGTGCACTTCATGGCAGACCTTTAAAACAACCAGCACCATGCCTACCTCTCCCTCACAGCCCATTGGTGGCAAGGCCAGGGCCCTGGGAGGAGAGGACAGTCCTACCAACAAGCTACACAGTGGTTCTGTTCCATGCCCAGGAGATGGATGCAGACCATATGGCAAAGAACATTGCTGCCATGATCCATGCTAGCCTGAGGGAGTTGGTGGGCATGCATGGGTTACATAGTCCATGGCTACATGGGCAGAGATGTTGGTGTCAACATGCTGGTGGTGGCAGTGAAGGCTGCGTGCCTCAAAGGCATCATCTGTCTGGCACACACCCTGCACCTGGTAGTGAGGGATGCTTTTGGGCTGTGGAGCAGTGTGGACACCCTGGAGACGTGCTCCTTATTGGAGACCTGCCAGTGCCTGGCTATCCACTTCTCTTACAGCATCAAGTCTGCTCACCACTTGTGCAAGAGGCAGCTGGAGGTGGAGAATCCTATTGGATATGCCCACCCACTGGAACTCCACTTTCACAATGATTGTGCATCTGTAGAGCTCAGCCTTGGCCATCTCCACCACAGAGCAGTGCATGGAAGGAAAAACTTGTCGCTGGCTCAGGGAGAGCCAGTTTGGTGTAGTGGTTAAGTGTGTGGACTCTTATCTGGGAGAACCGGGTTTGATTCCCCACTCCTCCACTTGCACCTGCTAGCATGGCCTTGGGTCAGCCATAGCTCTGGCAGAGGTTGTCCTTGAAAGGGCAACTGCTGTGAGAGCCCTCTCCAGCCCCACCCACCTCACAGGGTGTCTGTTGTGGGGGAGGAAAGTAAAGGAGATTGTGAGCCGCTCTGAGACTCTTCAGAGTGGAGGGCGGGATATAAATCCAATATCTTCATCTACCTCACAGGGTGTCTGTTGTGGGGGAGGAAGGTAAAGGAGATTGTGAGCCGCTCTGAGACTCTTTGGAGTGGAGGGCGGGATATAAATCCAATATCTTCTTCTTCATCATCTTGTGGAGCAGAAGAGCGCAGTACGGTATGTCATCTCCTCCATGCACATCCTGCATGGGTGATGGAGATCACCATACGCTCTAATGAGTGTGACTCTCTCCCAAATGGTGCATGTCCTGAAGCCGTTCTAGAACACCACCAGTGTCCTCTGATCCCATTTGGCCAGCCTGGGGCAAGCCATCCCGTTGATCTGCAGCTGGACCAGGTGCTGGCCTCTGCACTGAAGCAGGGGGCTGCTCTTCTTCTGAGGGCCAGGGCCTTGATGGAGAGGTTGTGGGTGGATGTGACAACCCAGTTGCAGCCTCTCTGCAAAGAGGGGGGGGGATACAAGATGGCCTGCATTTGTGACCCCTGTATAAAAGGCAGCATCACTTTTCATAACACAGAGCTCCTGTGATAGAGGCAGGACCTCTGCAGAGAAGTGCAGAGGCTGCAGACAAACCAGAGTGGCCAGAGGGAACAGGGGGTGGAAGAGACTGGGGGGAAGAGGTGGAGAACAGCAGCAACCCAGCACCTCAGGCCCCAAGAGCCCAACCATGAAGGATCCGCCTGTACTGCTTCTCACAACTGGGTGACCACATTCTAGATCCAAGTGGGAGTGTGGCGGGCCACCCTCCAAAACCCAGTCACCACAAGGATGTGGGTTGGTGGCTGACTCCTGTGCCCTAGGAGAAGGAATATTAGATTGCGGGGGAGGGGAGGAGCCACTCGTGGGAAGGGCGGGATATAAATTCTAAATAAGCCACTCGTGGGAAGGGCGGGATATAAATTCTAAATAAATAAAATAAATAAATAAAGGTTTGGCTGTGATTTCCCCTGAGCGCACTTTCCTTGGGGCACCTGCTTTGTGGGGATGTTTCTCGCTCCCCCCCCCCAGCCAATACTCACTACGCTTGGAAGGCAGGAAGACAGGCAGCCCCAGGAGGTCCTTGGTAAGTTTGATGCCTCTAGATCAGGGGTTGCCAACAGTAGCTCTCCAGATGTTTTTTTGCCTACAATTCCCATCAGCCTCAGCCAGCATGGCCAATGGCTGGGGCTGATGGGAGTTATAGGCAAAAAACATCTGGAGAGCTACCGTTGGCCACCCCTGCTCTAGATTGCAGGGGGTCTATTCAACACAGTCCTGAATCTGTGGCTGTGATTTCCCCAGAGAGCCCTTTCCTGGGAGCACCTGCTCCCCCCCTCCCCCGCAATCCAATATTCCCCTCATTCCACCCCAGCACTACAAGATCCGCTGGACCTGGACAATAGGCCACCTCTGTGAGGCAGAATCTGCCATCTTAGTTGTTGTAATTTTAGATGTTGTATATTTTAAATTGGTCTTTTACTGTTTTTACTGTTGACTGTTTTTATGATGTAGCCCACCCTGAGCCTGTTCTATGGGAACAGCGGGCTAAAAATTGGATGAAAAAATAAATAAATAAAGTATTCACCAAATTTGGAGAATCGGTAGAGGAGAGTCTGCAGGAGACTCACTGCAAGTCTGTCATCTCTAGGGGTGTTCTACCACATCATGAACCTCACAAACCATGAATCAGTTCATTAAGCAGGGAAGTTTGTGGAGATTTGTGAGACCCCCACGAACCTCAAACCCATTTTGCTGGTTCGCACTCATCCCTACTACTGAAAACTCAGTAGGCATTCTTTTTTTAAAAAAAACTACAGTTGGTGTACAGGCTAGGAACTTTGGCAGCCTTGGGGCTTCTAAAGGTGAGGTCAGGATGGGGAGGGGCGAGAAAAGGGCTGTGGGCCTGAAGGAAGGCTGTAAATTTGACACCCCTCTTTTAGGACATTCACCTGTACAATTCTCAAAGTAGCAGCCACTTACAGTTGTCTTTCTGTAAAGAGAAAAGCTCCGGGATATAAAACTACCCAAGAGCATAGCCCACTAGATACAAGTCCAGGTGGGATAGCACCTTAGAGACCAACAAGATTTTCAGGGAGTCAATGATTTTCAAGAGTCAAAGCTCCCTTTGTCAGTTGGTCTCTAGTGGTGTAGTTAACAGCAGCTGAATCTAATCTGGAGAACCGAGTTTGATTCCTCATGCCTCTTCCACATGAAGCCAGCTGGGTGACCTTGGGTCAGTTACAGTTCTCTCAGAGCTCTCTCAGCTCCACCTACCTCACAAGATGTCTGTTGTGTGGAGAGGAAGGGAAGGCAATTGTAAGCTGCTCTGAGACTCCAAGTGAAGGGCAGGGCATAAATCTGACTTTTCTTCTTCTTTTGGACACATACTCAGATGTTCTATGACAAAACAACATGGTGCCCTCTAAAACAAAGAGTGGAAAATTCAGAAAGACTCCCTGGGGCCTGGAACCCCTCCCCCCTCTCTCTTTCTTTCTTTCCTGACCAAACTGCACTCTGGAGACCAAGTCCTATGAAGAAAGGTTGAAGGAGCTCGGCATGTTTAGCCTGGAGAGGAGGCAGCTGAGAGATATGATCACCATCTTCAAGTACTTGAAGGGCTGTCATATAGAGGATGGTGTGGAATTGTTTTCTGTGGCTCCAGAAGGTAGGGCCAGAACCAATGGGTTGAAATTAAATCAAAAGTGTTTTCAGCTCAACATTAGGAAGAACTTCCTGACCGTTAGAGCAGTTCCTCAGTGGAACAGGCTTCCTCCTTGGGAGGTGGTGGGCTCTCCTTCCTTGGAGGTTTTTAAACAGAGGCTAGATGGCCATCTGACAGCAATGAAGATCCTGTGAATTTAGGGGGAGGTATTTGTGAGTTTCCTGCATTGTGCAGGGGGTTGGACTAGATGACCCTGGAGGTCCCTTCCAACTCCATGATTCTATGATTCTAATACCACAGCACTGCTCAACAGGTGGAATTTTAAAAACGGCCCTTTGAAGGGCTTAAATGGGGGAATGTGGAGCTTAGCTGTTCCTTCCTCCCCCATGTAGTTTTGGGTAAAGTGTCCACATGAATTCTTGACCTGCATTTATCTAACCCACTGTTTCATCTTTGAGCTGGATAAAATCATCATCAACAACAACAATAACAACAACAACAATAGGGGAGGGGAGAAGACGGGAGCCAGGCAGTACTAGATGTTATTGCTCACTGTAGGGGAAAATCCCCATGTGAGAACAACCCTGAATTTCTTGGAGGAAGGGTTGAGACATATTTTATTGGAAAACGTAAGGATGTACTTAAGCTTTTCCTGCTGAGCCCAATAGGTCTTAAAAGTGCTAAATAGTGGGTTGATGATGCCCTGTATTTTAATCTTTGTGCTAGGAGAAAAATACACACACAGCTTTACTCAACAATATGGAAAAGCACTCTTGACAGAATGTCTAACAGGGAAAGAATTTTAAACCAGAAGGCATACTTTCCAAGTTTCATAAGACCTTACTCGATACAATCTCCCTTAGAAAAACACCCGCCTGCCACCTGATAAAGGATAACCATCGGAAGACTAATACACTGTTAAACATCAGTCCTTCTGAAGCATTTGCCTTTTTGACATTTTCTAAAATATTTTGTTTTCCTGGGAGGTATGGGCTGCTTTTAATAAATCAGATTAAAGTATAATTAATAACAGCTATTGGCTGAAAACTATATAGGGAAATATGTATATGAAGATCGTTGCTTTTAGAAGAAGGGAAATCAATATATGAAATCCTGTAATGCAATATAACAGATGCCTCTGAGTGCAATATGTCATTTCTTGCATGCAAAATCAATAAGCAAAGATTCTCAAAATAAATCAATACTGTGCAGTCACAGACTGTATTACACAGCACTCCTTATAGGTACAATGTTATTTATTCCAGAGGACTGCTTAACTTAAAACGTGCCAGGATCAAATTGATTAAAAGAGATTTCCCCAACAGGCCTGACTTAGAAATGAGATAACAATATAATCTTAATATTAAATTTGTATCTCCTTCCTTCTTTTTCAGAGAAAATAAGGTTTCTTCTCAAATGTACTTGTATTTAAAATTTATTCTACAACATTTTTGTAAAATGTTCTAATAACAGAAGCAGCCATGAATGTGATGCTCAGTGTGTGCATTAGTTGCTTATGAGTGGTCAAATGTATCACCTGAAATTATAATTAGAGGAGTTTTTTTAAAAATGAATAATATTAGAAGTTTGATTGAGCCAGAATTTTCATTCACTATCACATAATTCCATTCTTTATAACAGCTTTTGCCCATGCACATCCTAATATCCACAGCATCACATTGGTTGGTAATCAGAGCCCATTCCATTACTATCATAAATTTGGCATGGATGTATAAATCCCCCCCCCCCCCCGTTAATAAACATTGATAATAGACTCTGTCTCCACATATGTAATGTACTGAAGTCGGAGACGTTCAGATGGCAACATGCTTTATTAGCGAGTACATCACAAAAGACAACATGGCGGGGCCGGGTCCCCTGTTATATACATTTCCCAGAACAACCTTCTTCCTGGACAAACTTCTCGCCACTGATGGTCATAGGTGCGCTGTGCTGTACTTTCTGGGATGAACACCAGACACAACACTCCTCTTCCCCTAGTTCAAGATACATAGTCCTTCAAATGAGTGGGTGGCTGCTGCTCTCTGAGTGACCACCTAGGTTCAATCTGGGGAGCTGAGACTGCTGCCTGGGGTTCTTTAACTGCTGGTACCTCTCTTTGGTCCGCAGTTGGCAGAGCGTTGTCTTGATCCTATGGAGGTATCTCCCCTGTTCTGTAAGGCTCCTCCGACAGTGACCCTGGCGAACTCAGCAGGGTTGCTTCTTGCAGCGGCCCCATGCTCTCCCTGTTCCCCACTCCCCCTGGCCCACCTGGTTCCTCCGGCAGGGTGCGGTGGCGGAGTTGGTCTATGTATCTGCAGAGGAGCTGCCCCCCTTCCGACGAGACCTCGTAAGAGCGGGACCCCAGTGAGCAGCAGCACCTGAGCTGGTATCCACTCTGGCCCGCTTGCAAAGTTCTTGGCATAGACTGGATCCCCCAGAAAGAACTCCCTAGTGGCCTCCCTGGTCTCAGGGGGAGCTGCGGAGGTCTGGGGCCTGGTGGTTAGCCAGGTGGTTAGCCGCCTGCCTGTGAGTAACTCGGCAGGGCTTACACCCATAGCTAGGTTGGGGTTGATCCTGTTCCCAAACAGGAAGGTTGACAATCGGTGGTCCCAATCCGCTTGGACTATGTGACCCAGGGCCTCCTTGGTTGTGCGAACCATGAGCTCCACTTGGCCATTAGTGGTCGGGTGAAAGGGAGCGGACCATATGTGGTGGATGAGGTACCTATTCAGGAATTCCTGGAACTCCCAGGAGGTAAATGTGGTGCTGTTGTCCGTCACTACGGTGTCAGGAATTCCGTGGCTCTGACTGAGGCCACAGTGGAGGTGGAAGCGACTGGGATGACCTCCAGCCACTTAGTGTAAGCATCCAAGATAAAGAATATTTGCCCCTGGCAAAGTCTAAGTGTAGCCGGGACCATGGCACCCGATTGGATTCCCAGCAGTGAACGGGGGTGCCGGGTGGGTTCAGCCAGGACTCTTGGCAGGGCAGGCACCTCCTAACCCACCCCTCAATCTCTTCATCCATTCCCGGCCACCATACATAGCTCCGCGCCAGAGCTTTCATACGCACTATCCCCAGGTGCGTCTCGTGCAAGGCTTTGAGCACTTGCTTCCAGAGTGGGGGAGGGACCACCATTCTGCTGCCCCAAAGAATACACCCTTTCTTCCCTGAGAGTTCTTCCCAGTGGGAAACAAACAGTCTGAATGCAGCATCCAATTTGCCCATGGGCCAACCCTTCCCCACACAGTTTGAAATGGGTGCAAGGATGCGGTCTCTGCTCGTGGACCTGGCTACCTCTGCTGCACGGAGGGGCCGCTCCAGCAGAGACTCCAGGAGCATCACGTGGTGGGCCGGGGTGGGATCTGGGTCCATCTGCAGCAGCAGAAGGCAGCTGAGGGCGTCTGTGTGGCCTATTGCCTTGCTGGGATGGTAAACGAGCTTGTAGGTATATGAGTTGAGGAACTCATTCCACTGCAGAACCCTCTGTGACAGGATCTGCGGTGTCTGGCGGTCTGGGGCGAGTAGGCTGAGCAATAGCTTGTGGTCTGTGGCAATCGTGAAGCGCCTACCATACAGGTAGTCATTGAATATGTATACGCCCGCCACGATTGCCAATGCCTCCTTATCTATTTGGGCGTAGTTGTGCTCAGCCTGGGTCAAAGTATGTGAGTAATAGGCCACAGGGAACTCTCTCCCGTCCAGGAGTTGGTGGCCCAGGATAGCGCCCACTCTGTAAGGGGAAGCATCGCATGCTAAAATCACAGGGAGGGACTTGTCAAAATGGTGACCTCATTTGAAACCAAGATGTCCTTGACTGCCTGGAAGGCCATGGCCTGCTTTTCCCCCCAGATCCATAGGGCGCCCTTATCTAGGAATCTGTGTAGGGGTTCAGGCAGGGCTGCTTTGTGGGGCAAGAATGAGTGGTAAAAGTTCAAGAGCTCCAAAAAGCTTTGTTACTTTGCCCTGCAAGTGGGGGCTGGGGCCTGTACTATTGCCCTGGTCTTGTCGGCCGTTGGGTGAATTCCCATGGCATCCACCACAAATCCCAGGAACTCCACGCTTGGGACCCCAAGCGAGCACTTCTCTCACTTCACCTCGAGACCCGCATTCTGGAAATGGTGGAGCACCTCTCAAAGGCGGTGGCAGAAATCATCGGCGTCGGGTGCCGCTATCAAAACGTCATTAAAAAAGGGTTGTACTCCGGGAATCCCTTTAAGGAGAGAGTTCATTAAGCTTTGGAAAATTCCCGGAGCCACACTGACCCCAAATTGTAGCCTCCACACCTGGTGCATAACGATAGTCTGAGCCTCAGCCATTTGCTCATCCACCGGAAGTTGTTGATATGCTTGGGCCAAATCCAACTCCCCAAAAATCTTGGAAGCGGCCAGGAGGCGAGGACATGGCTGACCACCGGGACGGGGTATGGGTGGTCCTGTAGTGCTTTATTAATTGTGCATTTGTAATCTGCACAGATGCGCACATCCCCATTCAGCTTGACTGGGGTGACTATGGCGTGGGAGATGGGCTCTAGCACCCCTGGGCCACGAGGCGGTCCAGTTTTGCCTCAGTTTTTGGCTTAAGTGCAAACAGAACCTGCTGAGCCTTCAGCCTTAAGGGCCTAACCGTGGGGTCCAGCCACAATGCGAAAGGTGGCCCCTTGTATGTTCCCAGAGCCCCATCCAATACTTCCGGGAAATCCCGGCACACTTGGTCAAAATTGTGGGCCTGTATGTGGTCCGTCTCTACAATTTTGATGCCCAGGGACTTAAACCAAGCCAATCCCAATAGGGTGGTGAGTCGACGCTTCACCACAAGAATGTCCAGGGCCTCTTTAAAATTTTTGAACTCCACCCTAACTCTGGCCTGCCCCATGATCTGTACTGGATTCTTTTGAAAGTCCTGCAATATGAACTCTGCAGGCTCGGCTGGTTGTGGGGGCAGAGTTTACTGAAGGTCTCCTCCGAAATAATGGAGATGGAGGATTCCATGTCCAATTCCATCAGGCAGGGACCCCCCTCGGGAGTGTCCTGGGGCAAGTTCATTACCTGGATGCTGTTTGCGGCTGTCTGTCAAGCAATGTGAATCTTTCTTTCAATAATATAATGCTAATAGTATAATGTTAACTGAATGTGTGAAGCTTCATAAATGTTACTAACCAGGGGCCAAGCTGGGCACATCAAAGCAGGGAATATCTAGAGGGTAGTTCTCGTTCTTTTGCCTCTCATGCTTTCACTAACAAATGCAGGAATTTGCTCTTTGAAGATAAGCGCCTCCAGGGATAGGTTCTCAGGCCTGATCCCAGGGAAGGAAACCACAGGGGAGATAAGGAGTTGCCATGTGAAGATTCACGCGTGAATACAGCATTGTTTAGAGAATGTAGCTTTGTTTAGAAAACCCTTTGATGTGCCACCTTTAAGTATGCCTTTCACTGTTACTATGTATCAGTTCCAATCCTTAGCTCAATCTTGGATTATCAATAAATCATACTTTGTTTCAAATCAAGGACTGATTACTTTGAGATCCAATTGCTTGACACCATTGTGTGTGCATCTGTCAAGTTGTGGTGTGCAGACTGGGGCCTCCTGTTGGGTCTGGCCCTTCAAGCTTGGGCGATGTGGCCCACTTTTCCACAGCTTCTGCAGTCCGCATTACGTTAGGGGCAGTCTCGGCGCTTGGGTGGGTCCCCACAGCTGGCGCACTTGGTGCTCGGCTTCTCCGCTGCCCGTGGTCAGTTTGGTATTTTTAGCCCGCTGCATGGCTGGCAGTGAAGCTGATGTGCCCCTTCCTCCTCAGAGCCAACCGAGATCGAGGCAATGGCGGCCTGGTTCGCGGAAGGGCTGGTGTGCGTCTGTTCAAAGGCGGTTGCCTTCGGCACATTTTCTCCTTCCGGATGCCAACTGAGAAACGGTCCAGCAGGATCTCTTCCAGGTCCCCTGTGAAATCGCATCTCAGGGCTAATCCATGGAGCTCTGCAAGATACTCACCGGTGGACTCAGTTTGTTTCTGTTGGCTTGTGTATTACGCATGCCTGCGTGTGAGATGGGATGGCTGTGGCGCCATGTGGTTCATCATTGCCTTAACCAGCTGGTCATTGGTTGCCCTTGCGAGGGTGGTCGGCACGATGAGTCGCTTCATCAGCTGGGTGGTCTCCACCTCACACGAACTCAGGAGAAGTGCCTTCTTCTCTGCCGCTGCCTCCATTTTGTGCAGCTCTATGTAGTAGGTGATCTGGTTCACCAATGATTCCCATAAGTCGGGCCGGGTGAAGTCGAATGCTGGTAGGGTTTGTCCGGGAGCAGTAGCCATGACCTCGGCCACGAGAGCACTAGAGCTCAGATCGCAGAGATTGCGGGTGGCTGGAGGCTGCTCTCTGCTCACCGGTATCCCACCAGTGTAATGTACTGAAGTCAGAGATGTTCAGATGGCAACATGCTTTATTAGCGAGTACATCACAAAGACAACATGGCGGGGCCGGGTCCCTGTTACATACATTTCCCGGAACAACCTTCTTCCTTGTCAGGTGCAATCCTGGCCAGTTAAACTTCCTGCTACAGTTCATCATAAGCAGGCTATGTTTGTCCCTTCCAGGCACCTCCCACAGGTACGCTGTGCTGTACTTTCTGGGATGAACACCAGACACAACAATATACTACCTTTTCCACTTTCAAAAGGTTTTTTTTCTACAAGCAAGCATTCAAAAAAGGGCATTCCTCACCTGCACCCTAAAGTGATGCAGTCCATTCGACCACCTCTTTCTGCTGCACGGGGATTCCCACCCACTGAGTTCACCTTAGACAAAATGCAGTAACTACCCAGGAATATGCAGAACCAGCCAAGAAACTCAAGGTTTACTACGGTTTCAGGTGCGTGGCCATGATATTTTATAGTGATGTTGTAGCCAATTTGGCAGCCCCGTAGGGTTTTCAAGGCAAGAGACAAACAGAGGGAGTCTGTCACTGCCTGCCTCTGTGCAGCAACTCCAAACTTCTCTGGTGTTTCCCATCCAAGTACTAACCAGGGCTGACTCTTCTTAGCTTCCAAGATCTGATACGTTCAGGCTTCCTTAGGCCATCCAGATCAGGGCTCATCTGTAATGGAACAGAATTCAAGTCCAGTAGCACCTTATTGACAAACTAATGTGAAGTATAACACAGATGCAATTGCACTTTAAAGGCCAACACATTTTGCCAGGGTATAAGCTTCCATGAGTCAAAACTGGCTTCATCAGATAGGAATGAAAAGGAAGATGACTGATCGATCTTCATGCTCATTTGTATTTGACAAAGTGAGTTTTGACTCACAAAAGCCTGGTAAATTGTGTTGGTCTTTAAGGTGCTATTGGTTCTGAGTTATGCTTCAACGTAGGTTGTCAGATATTTCATCTGAGCAAGGTACTTCTAAATTTGTTTTAGATTTCACTTGACATGAAATCTTGATGGGAATTCTTAAGTATTGTAAGCTGGAAAACGTATTACTACTAAAAGGGGTTAATTTAGGGTTGCCAATTTCCAAATGGTGGCAGGGGATCCCCCAGTTTGGAGGCTCTCCTCCTGCTTCAGGGTCATCAGAAAGAAGGGGGAGAGGAGGGAAATGTCTGCTGGGCACTCCATTATTCCCTATGGAGACCAATTCCCATAGGGTATAAAGGAGAATTGATCTGCAGGTATCTGGGGCTCCAGATCCTCCAAGTTTCAAAAAGATTGAACCGGGGGTCCAAATCTATGAGCCCAAAAGAGGTTGCCCCTATCCTTCATTATTTCCAATGAGGGGAAGGCATTTAAAAGGGAATGGATAAGCATATGGAGCAGAGGTTCATAAGTGGCTATTAGCCACAGCTTATTGTTGGAACTCTCTGTCTGGGGCAGTGATGCTCTGTATTCTTGTGCTTGGGGGGGGCACAGTGGAAGGGCTTCTAGCCCCACTGGTGGACCTCTTGATGGCACATGGGTTTTTTGGCCACTGTGTGACACAGAGTGTTGGACTGGATGGGCCATTGGCCTGATCCAACGTGGCTTCTCTTATGCTCTTATGTGTGCAGTCCCTTTAAATGTGATGGCCAGAACTCCCTTTAGAGTTCAATCATGCTTGTCACAATCTTGCTCCTGGCCCCATCCCCCAATATCTCCTGACTCCACCCCCACTGTCTCCTGGCTCCACCCCCAAAGTCCCCAGGTATTTCTTGAATTGAACCTAGCAACCCTAGGTTAATTTAAAATGTTTATATATATATAGACAATTTGTGAAGGATTTTTGAGAGTTGTGTTGCAAAAAGATGGGTAGGCTTGGAGCCAAAGCAGTGTGAGAATAACAGAACTTGCCCTCTGCAGTCCACTTACAGTCCCCCCCAAGAGGACCACTAGGAGGAATCGGTGAAAATGAGGCCAGTCTTCTACCAGTGGAAGTTCCCTTTCACTGGCAGAAACCAAGATTTGGATGCAAGCCAATATTGCTGGTGGTGGGAAGTGCCATCAAGTTGCAGCCAATTTATGGCAACCCCATAAGGTCTTCAAGACAAGAGGCATCCAGAGATGGTTTACCATTGGCTGCCTCTATATAGTAGCCCTGGACTTCCTTAGTGACTCCCATCTAGGGTTGCCAAGTCCCCCGCAGCCTCCGGCGGTATTATAGAATTTTCCTCCCAAATTGCTAGTGTGTCCGGGAAAACTATAGAGTTTTCTTGGATGCTCCTAGAGCGGCTGGTACACAATGTCGCCGGCGCAATGACGTCACGTCCGAATGACGTCATTGCACTGGCAATGTCAGGAGAGTATCCCCCCATCAGCCCAATGTGGGCCGGCGGGTTGGGAACCTCCAGGGTGGGAGAGCCCTCGCCCAGCCTGGGAACTTGTCAGCCCTACTCCCATCCAAGTAATAACTAGGGCCAACTTTGCTTAGCTTTTGAGATTTAACCAGGTCAGGCTAGTCTGGGCCATTCAGGTCAGGGCCTGATATTAGCAATAAGTTAGGAGCAAAGTGGAACATCTTTGGCATAGAGACGTGGAAATGAGACATGACCCTGGAGCAGCCAGCCACTGATCTATTTGGGGTCCTTTTTCTTGTGTCTCAAAACACTTCTGAGAAGGAGCTGTCTAGCCAACCAGGAAGAACTTTCAGCAATCACAACTTCAACATCTTGTCACTGTTATTAACTCCTTTCTCTGCTGGTACTTGGGAGTGGGGAACATACAGTTAAAAATGAGCTTTGATCATGACCTAGAATTGTCTAAAAATTAATAACTATGCAAGAAAGATGTGTGTGTTCATGTGTGCGCATGCATGCATGCGAAGAACTGGAGAAATAGGTTCGAACCAGCAGTTACTTCAGTTAATGGTTTCCACTGATTCTCTTCTTCTACCACAGATCTCCAGTTTGCCCCTCACGCTTTTCCTGGTGGTTTTCTGACCCCTGAAATCAGCATTCATCAGATGATGAAGCTCATCTGAGTGTCATCAGAACAGGGAATGAAGAAAGTCCCATTCCACAGATGGAATGTCCCATTCCTGCTGTCAGTGGAATTAACTGCTGGATGCAGCCCAGTTTTGCGTTCAAGTCTCCCCCATAATACTAATCCTCCATTATTCTCTGCTTTATGGAATATGGAAAGTGTATAGAATAAGGGAGGGAAAAGCCTTGCATTCATCTTTCTGTTTGTGATTTCCCCATTCCCGCCCCCCCTCTTCTAGGGCTATGGATCTATGCCAAAGATGCTAATTCAGGCTTGCGCAATGACCATTGGAACTGATGAGATTTTTAAAAAGGAAAATTCATTGAATGTAATTTAAATCATTGAAAGTCCAATGACAGCCTATACATTAAGAATATTCATTAAGAGAGAGAGAGAGAGAGAGAGTGTATGTAGTTATAGCTATGGTGGTTGTTGAAGTGGAACTAGAGTTCCAATGAAAAGAGAGAGAGGAAAGCGTTCAGGTGGGAAGACTAATACAGGGAGAGAACTGCTGGTCATCCCCCCTCCCCCAGTGTCTTCTTCATTTGCCCTCAACCAGACTGCCGTGGCTGGTTGGGAAACTGGTGGGAGCTTTGGGGGTGGGGAAATCGGGGCTGTAGTATCTAATGCCCCATGAAATCACTTCTGGGGGGAAATGGAAATGACATCACATTTCTCTGGGAATCACCAGATACTCTACCACAGAGTTTCCAGTGATTCCTTAAGTGATATGACCTCACATCCAGGTTTTCCCAGCAACCTGGCAACCCTACCCCTATATCTAATAAGTTATATGAAATGACCCACCAGTTTTGCTCATATAAGGACCAGTACATCATCTTTCCTTCTGTGCCCTGCCTTCCAAGGGATCCTGTGAGTTTTGATCAGTGTCAGAGGCAGATTCTCATAACTGCTGGTTTTTATGTTTTCAAAGATGAAGTCTGTGCTGCTCCTCTGTCTCAGCATGCCTCTGTGTATTCTGAGAACAATACACTGCAGGAGCAATATAGGGGGAGGCATTTTAAACTGCAGTGGGAGGTGGTGAGAAAGTCACACTCTGCAGATGGAAATCCTACCAGCAGCTTCCATGCTATTTTCCATAACTTTAAAAAAAGCTATTGTCATTCAGCCAAATGAAAGTGTGGATCATAGACCATCAAACAGAGGCTGCTTTTGGAGTGACTGATATTTAAATCAGAGTGGACTCCTAAATGCCATGCAGCAAGGGGTTTAACAGTCCAATATGCTACCTTCTGACAAACCTGTGCAGCTTGCAAATAATAACCTCAGTGGTCAGTGTTTAGAGCATTTCCTAGAGGAAAGAAGGAAAATTGTGCCTAAAAAAAATTATGCAAAGAAAAACTTGTCGTCTGTGTCCCAACTGCATTCTTTAAGCAATACAAACTCTGCCTTTTGAAATCTCTCTCTCTCTCTCTGACATTTTCTGTGGAAAAGACCCTTGTTTGTGCATTTACATCTTGAATAAAGCAGTCTCTCTGCAATTAGGAATGGTGATTTTACAGATTGGGCAGCAGTGTATCCTTGTGAAGAAGATTCAGTATGGGTGTGTTCAACCTAGACTAAATAATGCATTTTGCAACTGGATTTTTACTGTGTAAGAATAGCGAAAATCCACTTGCAAAACGCATTATTTAGCATAGTGTGAATACACCCTTAGATAAACACAAGCCTCTCTCTCTCTCTCTCTCTCTCTCTCAGATCTCACTTACAGCTTTGAGTTTAAGCTTGCAGCTTACATTGTCAAAGCACATGCTGATTTGATTTCTCTCCCCCGCCCCCCATCATTCTTATAGGCCTGGACTGGTATAGAAGCTCAGCTCTGTTGAGAGGATAAAGGGCTATTCACTGTGGTGTCTGAGCACTGCCATTAACAGGTTCAGTGGCCTCAAAATGGAGTTCTTGCACCCTCTACAGTCTGAACTGAAACATTCACAGGAGACAAAATTTCAACAGAGATGCTTTCCCATTAAGATTTAGTGAAATACTGAACATTATGGGAGTGTGCTGCCTGTGAAAAATGAGAGGCCAGATTAGAATATGTAAATGCAATAAATCAAAGTTTAGTGAGAGAAAGAACTCTCTGTGTTCTCTCCTCACTCATAGCCTGGAGACCTATGATAATATATTCCATATAAAACATCCTGGCAATGTTCTTCATTGGGAATGTATTCATGGTCACAAAGCATCATGTTCCTCAGCAGTTTTGTGGGCTCAGGAGCCAGGCATATAGGTGATCTGGCATATTAGCAGACTGGGTTGTCAACTCCAGCTTTAAAAAAATTCCCTGAGATATGGGACAAGTGCCTGGAGAAAGTGAAGCTTGTGGAGAAGAGAGAGTTCAATAGGGCTGTGAGGTTACACTAGGATTTCCTGTTTCTCCGATGCTTGATGGTATACAATGACTTCAACCCTCTAAAGCTGTGATTTCCTCCAAGGAAACTGATTTCTGTAGCCATCATTCCAGGAGAACTCCTGGTCCCACTTGAGTTGGCAACTCGACTAGCAGGCCCTTCCTATGCTCAGGGATGAGGCAGGCAAGAATCCAGGCATATGAACATATGAAGCTGCCTTATACTGAATCAGACCCTTGGTCCATCAAAGTCAGTATTGTTTCACCTGAGGAGGAACATTCCCTACCTCAAATTCCACTTCAGAATTGGCTTGAGATGACTTTTCTATGGCAAATTACCCCCTTGTGTGTGATATTTGTATATATAGTCAGTATTGTCTTCTCAGACTGGCAGCGGCTCTCCAGGGTCTCAAGCTGAGGTTTTTCACACCATTTTGCCTGGACCCTTTTTTGGAGATGCCGGGGATTGAACCTGGGACCTTCTGCTTACCAAGCAGATGCTCTACCACTGAGCCACCGTCCCTCCCTAGTTCAGATTCAGTTCTGGGAGAAAACAGGCAAATAAATGAGAGCAATTAAAATCTTTCCTTAAGCTAGAAGACATCTTGATATGGTATCATGCTGGAACTTTACCCTGCCTGCCCAGTGAAAGTCTTGAGTTTGGCACTATCTGTACATCAGAAAGAGAGAAGGTACAATTATGCACAAACACTTGCAGGATTTCTGGGGGTTCTTCTCCCAAAGCAATAACCATTGTTTTACTTATTTTTTATTTTACAGAATGTACACTACACCATTCTGCCCTCACAAGGACCACCAAGCTTGCTAACTAATTAAAACATCCATAATAAAACCACATTTTGCATTTCTCAAGAACAAGTCATGTCAGGCTAACTTGATCCCTTTTTCTGAGAAAGTGTGATTACCTTGCTGGATCAGGGGAATGCTGTAGACATAGTTTATCTTGATTTCAGTAAGATTTTTGATAAGGTTCCACATGCTATCTTTGTTGACAAGTTGGTAAAATGTGGTTTGGATCCTGTTACCGTTAGGTGGCTTTGTAACTGGTCAGGACTGGAACTACATGTTTTTTGAGGGGGGCAAAACTAAAAAAATGACACCCCTTTATGGGCCATTCTATCTTATGGTCCCATAGAATACAATGAACCCAATTTGGCGCCCCTCCTCCATTGGCACCCTTCTCGGCCCCCCCCCTCCAGATCTGGCCCTGTAACTGGTTGACAGATCACATCCAAAGAACGCTTGTGCATGGTTCCTCATCCACCTGGAGAGGAGTGACAAGTGGAGTGCCTCAAGAATCTGTCCTGGGACCTGTTTTGTTCAACATCTTTATAAATGATTTGGATGAAGGAATAGAGGGAATGTTTATTAAATTTGCCGATGATACTAAATTGGGAGGGGTTGCAAATACAGTAGAAGACAGAAACAGGATACAGGATGATCTTGACAGGCTGGTATACTGGACTAAAACCAAAAACATGAATTATAACAAGGATAAATGCAAAGTTATGCATTTAGGTAGGAGAAATCCGATGCATGGTTATAGGATGGGGAGACTTGTCTTAGTAGTATGTGCAAAAAGGATCTAGTGGACTATATGCTGAATGTGAGTCAGCATATAGTCCAGTGTGATGTGGTGGCTAAAAAGGCAAATGTAATTTTGGGCTGTATCAACAGAAGTATAGTGTCCAGATCACGTGATGTGATGGTATTGCTTTACTCTGCTCTGTTTAGACCTCACCTGGAGTATTGTGTTCAGTTTTGGGCACCACATTTTAAGAAGGATATAGAGAAGCTGGAACGGGTCCAGAGGAGGGTGACAAAGACGGTGAGGGGTCTGGAGACCAAGTCCTATGAGGAAACGTTGAAGGAGCTGGGGATGTTTATCCCGGAGAGGATGGAGCACCTGCCTTTCTGGTTTCACTACTTGGGTCAAAGAGGTTGCTTCTGTGTCATCCATAGAGAAATGCTGGCTAGCTGAAACATGTCACCTGAACTAAATATTGTTTTGCGGGATGTGATTAAAATTAACAACCACATTAAAATTCATGCCCTTAACTCACGTGTGTTCACACAGCTCTATGAGGAGATGGATGCAGAGCACACACGTCTTCTCTTATACACAGAAGTGAGATGGCTTTCTAAAGGTAGATCACTGGCGAGAGAGCCACTTCAGAGATTTCTTTTAGAAAAACAACAGCACTGGCAGCACATTTCAGTGACACAGAATGGGTCACAAAGTTTGCTTCCGTGTGTGACATTTCAACCATCTGAATGAACTCAATTTGTCACTTCAGGGGAAAATGACAACTGTGTTCAAGCTGGCAGATAAAGTGGCTGCATTCAAAGCCAGATTGGAAGTATGGGGGCGACGAATGAACGTTGGGAGTTTTGACATGTTTCAAACATTGGCAGAGATTTTGAAAGAGACTGATCCAGGGCCTTCTTTCTCCCAGCTGGTGCATGATCACCTATCTCAGCTTTCAAAAGAGTTTGAACATTACTTCCCAACCACAAAAGACCTCCGAACTGGGAAGGAATGGATCCGTGAGCCATTTTCGAATAAACCAGGTGAATTGACTTTGTCCGTGCAAGAAGAGGATCAGCTGCTTGAGATCGCAAATGACGAACACACATAACTAGTAGATACATGTTTGAGGTAATGTACCCATCAACCTAGTGTACACAACAGAAAAAGAATATAAAAGAAATGTTTTATGTAGGCAAAATCTGCAGAGGATCTTTATTATCTGAAATTGATACTTAGGTCAGCACATTAACAAGCATTGTCTCAAAGCAGATATACCACAAACTGGCAGTTACTGCTGAGATCTCAACCAGTGTTTCTTCATAGCATGAGGCCTTCTTTGAGAAGCAACTGCCAGTCTTAATAAATTATGAAATGAGCATATAATGTAGATAAATATTCATTAGTTGTTGCAATAAGATCACTTAAAACCTAAACCAGAATACTATACTACATGAGTCTGAGAGAGAGAAAGAGAGAGAGAGAGATTTTTTAAACAGATTTTGATATCAGTAACCCTGACATAAATGTGAATCAGCTCAACTGACATTGATAAAATTACTTGTGAGATTAGCACCAGAATAATCTAGATCAGATCCTGTCAGGTTGCCTGTACAGCACTTCTGTTAGGTAGTGATAATGAAATAAGAAGCTGAACACCTTGAGCCTAAAAAGGGACATATCCTAGCTATTTCAACTCATCTCACTTTTATACCATCTGGTGAGATCAGTCAAGAAGGGTGACATTTTGGGTGCATGGAAATTCTCAAATATTATATTTAGTTAGCAAATGCAGGCTCTCTAGACGACTGCATGAGGTGGTTTATGAAATAAAACAGGGTAAAACAACATTAAAATTGAACAAAGAGCAGGGCTTCTGAAAAGGAGCTTAACTGGCAGGGTTGATGGGATGGGAGGAGGTCCCTTCAGGTCCCTGGTCCCCAACTGTTTAGGGCTTTAACACTAAGAGCCGCACTTTGCATGCTGCCCAGATACACATGGGGGTTCCAGCGCAGCTGTTTCAGCAAAGGGGTGTTGGGATCCCTGCATCCTGTCCCTGACAGTGGTCTGGCTGCTGCATTTTGGCTCCATCCAGACATCTGCTTGTCTCCCTCTGTTGGGTTTTTCACCTGCAAATGAAGACTTCTTTGTTTAATTTGGCATACTATAATATGGGGCATAAACATTCTTGGCCCCTTATTTTATAATTTTAAATGTTCTTTTTAAATGTTTTTTGTGTTTTCATTGTTGCTGCCTTGGGGACCTTGATTGAGTGAAAAGGTGGCACCAAAATGTTCCAAATAAAAATGACTATCATCTATCTATCTATCTATCTATCTATCTATCTATCTATCTATCTATCTATCTATCTATCTATCTATCTATCTATCTATCTATCTATCGATAGAGAGCCAGTTTGGTGTAGTGGAGAGCCAGTTTGGTGTAGTGGTTAAGTGTGCAGACTCTTATCTGGGAGAACCGGGTTTGATTCCCCACTCCTCCACTTGCACCTGCTAGAATGGCCTTGGGTCAGCCATAGCTCTGGCAGAGGTTGTCCTTGAAAGGGCAGCTGCTGTGAGAGCCCTCTCCAGCTCCACCCACCTCACAGGGTGTCTGTTGTGGGGGAGAAAGGTAAAGGAGATTGTGAGCCGCTCTGAGACTCTTCGGAGTGGAGGGCGGGATATAAATCCAATATCATCATCATCATCATCATCATCATCATCATCATCATCATCATCATCATCATCATCATCATCATCTTCTTCTTCTTCTTCTTCTTCTTCTTCTTCTTCTTCTTCTTCTTCTTCTTCTTCTTCTTCTTATTATCTATCTATCTATCTATCTATCTATCTATCTATCTATCTATCTATCTATCTATCTATCTATCTATCTATCTATCTATCTATCTATCTATCTATCTATCTATCTATCTATCTATCCTGCTCCTAAAATAGCATTTCAGTGGCAGCTGCCACCACTGTGTTGGTTTATCTACACCTCCCCTCTTTTCCAGACTATTCTTTAAATTATCCCTCTTTTCTCCTGCACTTTGTGCAGCTGGCTGGAGTGATTGACCAAAACTGATCAAGTTGTTTTTTGCAAGTCATCCTCACAGAAGCATGGGTATTTTTGTAGAACCAAATTTAATTTCTTCAGTGCCATTTTTCAGCTTGCTTTTGATTTTGCATGGCTTCACAATTCCGTTCAGTTCATGAGGATCTAGATGGAAACCAGGCAAATGACAGAACCAAGGTCATGGTTTATGAGCCAAGGTTACTAATCTCTGAGGACTCTGACTTCAGCTGTGGGGCTGAAACATGGCCTCTCTATAGACCAACATCAGAAATACTGAAAATAGAACTGAAAACACCACCTGAGCAGAAAAAGAACATCAGGAAAACAGGGCATAATGCAAAGATTTTCAATAATAAAATTTAATAGCTTTTCACCTCAATTTTTGGATATTGTAAACTCCCACCAAGAGAAATATATCTTTTAAATAAGTTTTACAGCATACAAGTTGCAAATACCCCATTACATAATGATATAAATTCCATAAAGGTGGCTTTCTGCTCCTTCTAAAATGGATTAGGTCATCAGTATTTTGAGTTTTTAGGCTGAGGTATTTAAAAATAATAAAGAAGACCATGGTTATATAAATGTGTTTTTTAAAGTATCCTTTGAATCAAATCACTCAATGATTCCCAGGGATACAATAAATTTTGCAGGTTTTTGAGGGGAGTCAAGAGATATTAAAAGATTTCTGTGGGGCAAAAAAGGGGAGCATGTTAACAACATTGTACAGTTTGTGCATATTTTCCATTTGCAATACATTCATTCATGGCTGTGCTTGATTCAGAGGGGCCATTGTGCCTGGCTTACCTTCTTCCAGGTGGGACTTAGAGATCTCCTGGAATTACAACAGATCTCCAAACTACAGAAATCAGTTCCCCTGGAGAAAATGGCTGCTTTGGAGGTTGGACACCATAGCATTATACCTAGGTGACCCCCACCCTCTTCAGCCCCCACCCCCAAAATCTCCAGGAATTTTCCAACCCAGAGCTAGCAACCCTATGCCTAGCATAAGTCATTGCTGGTCAAACAATGTCCAGCCACCGGTTGGGCAGAAGAAGGAACTTACAGGCTTTTGTCATGAACAGCTCACCCACCCACACACCTTTGGATCCCTGTGGAATTAGCTGGGTGCCATTAGGGACCAGTAATATCAGAGATTTCCTAATTTGCTGTGTGGTAGATGATGATGATGTAAGTCTGAATGACTGGAGGATGGTGTTCCACAGTTCAAGATCTAGCAACATTGTTGGGAATTGCAGAGGTATCTTTGCAGGATTCTTGTTTTTCTAAGTAACACTGGCTTCTGGAGCTGAGCTCTCTTCTATTACTATAATATTTATCATGAGCCTGCTTCATGGCATTCCTTGGCTCTGTGTTGTCTTAAATCAGCCAGGTCTTTTGACTGGTTAGGCCTTAACTGAGGATGGCAGGAATATTCTGCATTGCTAGGCTAGAAAACAGGTTGGGCTAATTGGCCAGCCTCCCGAGGAATGGAAGGATCAAGAGCCATCCATCAAATAGTCCATGGAGTATTGGAGTGGCTCACAGCCCCCTATCTGACTGCTACCACCTTATATTTTCCCAGCTGAGATGAAAATGGAAAGAACCCTAGAATTGTGCTTCATTTTATTCATCGCTAATATTTACATTCCTGTTTTTCAACACAGTCAGGACCGGTTACAAAAGTAATTATCTACTAAATGAATTAAAACACATAAACTGCCCCACAAGTTCTTCCAGATAATTCTGTCACAGTCTCTCTGGAAGGCCTCAGGGGCCTGCTCCACTCGTTCAGAGAGGCTGTTCCATGGCAGCAATGCTGATACACGAAATCCTTAGTCAAACAAGAACATCACATCTGCAGCACTATGTTGACAGCATCTCTATGTCACTTCTGGGAGTGACATAGGGTTGCTCTAAAAATTGCTGCACAGTCCATGGTGAAAATCAAAAGAGTTTCTGGTGATTCTTACAACTACGCAATATCACTTCTGGGTTTTCTCCGGAAGTCATGAAGTAATGCCAACAACATTGCTCTTACGCCTCCCTCCAGCTATCACTTGAAGTGGTGGCAGGCAAAGAGAGCTGCCAAAAACAGTCCGAGCAGTCCTAAAACCTAGTAACAGTGTTGCCAACTCTAGCTTGGGAAATTCCTGGAGGCTTTTTGCGGGGGGGCGGCACTTGGGAGGACAAAGTGTGTGGAGGGAGCTTAGTGGGTATGTGAATCCAAAGGGCTTGTCCTCTGACACTGCTGTTTCCTGCAGCAGAACAGATCTTTTTAATCTGGCGATCAGTTGTAATTCCAGGAGAACTCTAGGCCCCACCCTACCTAGTCGTGGAATAGGCATGAACCATAATTCCTGATGAATCCTGTAGCATTTTGCTCACAATGACATCACTTCTGGGTTTGCTCTAGAAGCGACATCTTGTGTGTCCCCCCATAATGTTGAGCATAATCTTTGCAGGATTATCCAAGAAAAAGAAGTCACTCAAAAGAGCATTAATTATAGGTCGCCACTATGTTTTTCAGCCAGGATGTTTACCGGTCTCTTACTTTTTAAAACAGAAAAAAATTATTTACTCAACAAGTGCCTTCCATCTGTTACCATCTTTAAATGGAACTGGCTTTCAAAAAGAATTGTTTGAAGAAGGAGGGTCATAGAGTTTCATTTAATTCCCTTGCATTCTCCTACCTTTGGATTCAGGTTCTGTCTGGAAACTGTAAAGGTCCATGATGCCCGGGTTCATTTGGCACCCTGAGGCTGGCAGCTTCTCACTGTCTTGGAAAGCTTGGGGCTTGCATTTCATGGAAGTCCAGACCATTGGAATGGCTGAAATGTCATCTAAAACCTAGCTTCTTGAGGTTATCCCCAACTGCTAAGTTTATATAGCCTCATGGTTCTTTTTGCAACATACCGTATTTTTCGCACCATAAGGCGCTCCGGAGGATAGGACGCACCTTCCTCCTGGGGGGCGATCCGCTGCCTCTTCCTCCGATCCGGTGCTTCCCCCACGCCTGCTTGCCTGGCTCCATCTTCTTCAGGCAAGCACTGGGATCGCTCCACGTGGCCCCAGCACTTCGCAAGCGCCGGCTGCAGAGGGGGCAGCGTGCTTCCTACTTCCCTGTGTGCCTGCCTTCAGCTGTGATGTTTAAAGCAAGCGCTGGGACCACTCCCTCCCCCCTCCGATCCCAGCGTTTGCTTTAAACATCACAGCTGAAGGCAGGCACACAGGGAAGTAGGAAGCACCCGCCCCCTCTGCAAACGCAGCGCTTTGCGAGCGCCGGCTGTGGCGAGGGCAGCGTGCTTCCTACTTCCCTGTGTGCCTGCCTTCAGCTGTGATGTTTAAAGCAAGCGCTGGGATCGGAGGGGGGAGGGAGCGATCCCAGCGCTTGCTTTAAACATCACAGCTGAAGGCAGGGACACAGGGAAGTAGGAAGCACTCTGCCCCCTCTGCAGCCAGCGCTTGCAAAGCGCTGGGGCCATGTGGAGCGATCCCAGCGCTTGCCTGAAGAAGATGGAGCCAGGCAGGCAGGCGCGGGGAAGCGCCGGATCGGAGGAAGAGGCAGCAGATCACCCCCCCCCCCGAAGGTACGTACCTTCGGACTATAAGACGCACACACTTTTCCCCCCACTTTTTTTTTGGGGGGGGAAGTGCGTCTTATAGTCCGAAAAATACGGTAATTTAGGGAAGTGCAAAATCATCCCTTCATTATGTGGAGTTCCTCATTTTTTCGGTACTAATGTCTCTGATATCTATGTCATCTTCACAGAGTGCTTCAAATATCCTTTTGCTTAGGACTTACAAATGCATAACTGATGCACATTCAGGTGAACATCCATATAGCATGTTGCTCATTATCTTCAATGAGGTGCACCTTCAGAAAAGTCCAACTGGAACCCACATTTCTCTCCCCACTATTTCTTCTTTCCTTCCCTGAAAGCCCCCATAGACTTTCCTCTGTCCTTCTCTCATTCCCACAAAACAGTGAATCTACTTTTATCCATGTTGGAAATGGAGGAGTGTATGCCATATCCTTCCTCATACTTCAGAGATAGCACCTTAGACTAAGATAGATAGAAAAGTCGGAACACACAAGGAACATCTTTTCCTTCCTCTATCTAACTGTCAAGCATTGTATATTCATTCCTTATTGTAACTGTTGGAATATAGAATTGTTACTAACCATGATTGAAATGCAGGCACATCAAAGTAGCAAACCCCCTCCTTTGCTCCTCTCGCTTTTACTAACAAATGCAGGAATGTCCTCTTTGAAGATAAGACCTCCTGGGACTTGTTCCCAGGCCCAGTCAGGCCTGGACCCAGGATGTGCTAACTGCAATATAGATAAGGAGTTTAGTGTGTGAATTTCACACGTGAATGTAGAATTGTTTATAGAACCTTTGATGTGCCATTTTAAAGTATGTACTCTGATGTTACCAAGTATCAGTTCCAATACCTAGCTCGTCTGAGCCACATGGATTATCAATAAACCAAAACTTTGTTTCAAAATTCAAGGACTGGTTATTTTGAAATCTTATGCTTGACATTTTGGAACTGATCCTTTATTAAGAGTTTATCTGACCTGGCAACTTTTAAGCCAGATGGCTGAAAGGATAACAGATAACAGAGAACCCATTGACCCTCTCGAAGGAGTTGAGGTGCAGACCCCCCCCCCCGGCACATCGTTGGGACTCAGAGAGTTGGGGGGGCACGGGTCCTTTCTACATGTGCAACAGTTGTTCATCACCCCTCAGAAGTGGGAGCCGCGTACCTCCACCACCCTGATGAATAAAGCGCCAGCCCGCCATGAGATCATCCTATCGAGGCCAGTGCAAGGAGGCAAAGGAGGTAGGAACCCCGTTGAGAGAGGGGATGAGTGCCCCAGGAGAGATGAGGATGAACGGGGTGGACCTCGACCGGAAGATGACCGTCCCACAGGGTACGAGTCAGAGGAGGAAGATGGTAGCCCCCCTAAAGAGACAGACATCCTAAAGACCGTGAGGGAAGAGATGACTACCATGGTGAGAGAACTACGGGATGAGATACAAGCGAACGCCACCTTCATGGCGCGAGAGATGCAGAGGCAGATTGACCGGCTGCTGTTACGTGACTTTGGGAGAGCTCCACCAGCTCCACCTGCGGCACCAGCACCGCCGGGGCCACCTGCAGCCCTGGCACCTCAAGTACCCCCCGTAGTACCGGCGCAACCAGGGGCCCCAGCACTACTACCGGGGCCCCCAGGTCCTCGAGACTATGGGAGGGGCCGAGAGCTGGATGCCACCTTCGATGGTGACCCAGAAGAAGTGGAGTATTTCACCATCCAGGCCAACAATTACATGCATTATTGGGGAAACACATTCCGTGATGACTTCAGCCAAGTAGACTACCTCAGCTCCAAACTGAAGGGGGCTGCGAAGCGGTGGTACGTGTGTCTGTACAAGACGAGGGGACCCGAGCTCGACACCATGGCCAAATTCCTGCAGGCACTGCTGACCCAATACGAAGACCCCCTCCAAGAAACCCAGGACATCACGGCCTTACGTTACATGCAGCAAGGGGTGAAATCGGTGCGAGAGTATGCTGCTGAGTTCCGGGCACAGTCAGCCAAGGTTCGAGGTTGGAGCAAGATGAAGATTGAAGCGTTCCAGAGGGGGCTAAACACGAACTTACTGGACCGAGCCCTGCAGCAAGCCTGCCCTACCACCCTCGTAGGATGGGTACAGCTGGCCAGTGAGGTGGAAACCAATATGAAACAGGTGGCCCTCCAATGCCAACTGCAGCAAGAGGGAAAGGGGGATGCGAGGCTCGGTCAGGGGCTAAGACCGATGCAAAAAAGGGAGCAGCCCGGGGGGGGGGACATCGAAAACTCCCCCGGTGCACAAATGCTTCCGATGTGGCGACCCAAACCACTTGGCAGCCAACTGCCCAGAGAAACCTCGAGCCCCCCCCCCCTTACCCCAGAGCCGACAGCGATGGGACTGAAGAAGACTTCAACCAGGCCCAAAGAGTCAGTTTGAGGGAGCACCACAACATCAATGGTGCTAGACGAGGATACTATAATTTTAGACAACTTAAGTGAGGAGTCTTGGGGAGCGGAGCTGGTGGAAAACAAGAGCGATCTGCACTGAGAGGTGCCGGGAGGCAGGTCGTGGATCTAACGGCACTTTTGCGGGTGAGAATAACTGGATCTTTGTTTTTTGTACCAGTGACTTTGCTAAATCAAAACCTTAAATGCTTTCTCCATGCCCGAGCTCTAATTGACTCAGGGGGCACACGGGAGATTATCACCCCAAAATTAGTGGACGCTCTGGGGATAGCAAGGAAACCCCTACCCCACCCGATCCAATTTGAACAAATGGATGCGTCTGTAATGAGGGGAGAGCCTTGTGTAGAAGAAACTCATGGAGCACCGGTGTGGATAGAAGATCATTGGGACATAGAGGTGTTTGTGATCACCCCTTCCTCCTCCTTCGATTTAGTGTTGGGGGTTGGATGGTTAGCCAAGCACCAACCGGACATACAATGGGGGGACCAAACAATAGACTTCACCAACAGAAGGTGCAAAGCCCACCATTGGTTGGAGGCTTGGGGGCCTAATCCTCCCCCCAGAAATGAAAAGATGTGCGTGTCGGTAGAGGAAGTCCAATCTATCCCCCAAGAGTACAGAGACTTGCGTAGGGTGTTCAGTGAGGAGGAGGCGAACGAACTTCCCCCGCATCGGAGCACCGACTGCGCAATTGAGCTGATCCCCGGGCAGGAGCTACCCAAAGCCAAATTGTACTCCATGGGGTGGGCTGAGAAGGCAGAACTAAGGAAGTTCATAGACAAAAACCTCAAAAGGGGATTTATTAGACCGGCCACTGCCCCTCATGCAGCGCCGGTACTTTTCTAGAAAAAGAAGGATGGTAGGCTTTGTACTGATTTTCATGGGATAAATGGGATTTCCATGTCCAACGCCTATCCCATCCTCCTAATCAAAGATCTACTGAGTACCGTGTCTGAGGGGTCCATTTTCACAAAACTGTACCCGAGGGACGCATTCTTTAAAGTACGGATCAAAGAGGGGGACGAATGGAAGACTGCGTTCAACACTCCAATGGGGCAGTTCAAATACCTCGTGATGCCTTTTTGGACTACAGGGGGCCCCGGGAGTGTTTATGAACTTTATCAATGAAGTCCTAAGAGAGTACCTGTACAAGGGGGTGATGGTGTACCAGGATGACATCATTATTTATTCAAAAGACATGGCTTCCCATGTACAGTTAGTGACGAAGGTGCTCACCACCTTACACGAGAACAAGCTATATGCGAAGCTGTCCAAGTGTGAGTTCCATCAAACCGAACTTGACTATTTGGGATTCAGAGTGTCCGGGAAGGGACTCGCCATGGATCCCACCAAGATACAGGCGGTATTGGATTGGGCACCCCTGAGTACACGTAAACAGTTACAATCTTTCCACGGGTTTGCCAATTTTTACAGAAACTTCATTCAGGGGTTCGCCCAAGTAATGTTACCTCTGACAGACTTGCTTAAAACTAAAGGGAAAGGACTGGAGGCGAAAAAACCGGGGGCGAGGCTAGCGTGGACCCCCGTGTGCCAGAAGGCATTCAAGAAGCTTAAACGGTTGTTCACAAGCGAACCTGTGTTGACCCATCCTGACGAGTTTAAGCCCTTCGTGGTTCAATGCGACACCTCCGATGTAGCTGTAGGATCCATATTAATGCAAAAAGACTCGGAAGGGGGGTTACGACCATGCACCTACACTTCTAAAAAATTCTCACAAGAGCAGCGCAATTGGTCAGTCTGGGACAAAGAGGCGTTTGCAGTAATTTTTGCCTTAAAAGCATGGTGGTCCTGGCTAGAGGGAGCAAAGGCATCATTTGAAATTTGGACCAACCATAAGAACTTAGAGGCACTGACTGGCCGCAGAAAGCTAACTGAGAAACAGATTCGATGGGCGGGGTTCTTTGCAAAGTTCAACTTCACTCTGAGACATATACTCGGGTCGAAAAACTTCTTAGCTGATGCGTTGTCTAGGCTGCCCCAACACGAGAGCCAGAGGGAGGAAGCGGTGGACTCTATCGTCCCTCCCAGCAGGCACTGTGACCACTCGGTCGGGGAGAGCCAGAGCCATGGGGGGGGGGGGACAGACTGATTGAAGAGATGGAACATGAAGGTGGGGAAAGACCCAAAGGACTAACTAAGGGAACAGGAGGTTTCTGGTACCGTGATGGGTAACTGTATGTTCCAAAAGCACTGAGGCAAGAAGTGTTACACCACTGTCATTGTAATAAACTATCTGGGCACTTTGGATATGTGAAGACATTACACCTGATCAATAGACTCGTAGACATTCGATGAAATTGCTGAGCAGACAGGTTAAAACAGATAAAAGGAAGTACTTCTTCACCCAAAGGGTGATTAACATGTGGAATTCACTGCCACAGGAGGTGGTGGCAGCCACAAGCATAGCCACCTTCAAGAGGGGTTTAGATAAAAATATGGATATAATAATAATAATATAATAATAATAAATTTTATTTCTATCCCGCCCTCCCCACCTCAGCAGGCTCAGGGCGGGATAGAAATATATTATATATATAATAATATATATAATTTTTTTTTTGCCACTGTGTGACACAGAGTGTTGGACTGGATGGGCCATTGGCCTGATCCAACATGGCTTCTCTTATGTTCTTATGTAGACAATTTTGGTGGCCCCAAATGAAAAAAGACATTTAAGAATTTGTAACCACTTGCCCGGTGGGCATAATGGCAAAAAAATGGGGGGACCCCGGTCTCCTCCAACCAACCCCCACGGCAGAGCGCCCTTGGTCTGTGGTCTCTATGAACTTTATAGTGGAACTGCCAGCTTCTCAGGGCAGGACCGTAATATTGGTGGTGGACACTTTCTCAAAGCAAGCACATTTCATTCCCTATAAGAAATTGCCTACTACCAAGAAACCAGCATACTTGTTTTTCCAACATATTGTTAAAATCCACTTCTTCCCCAATAAAGTCATTAGCAACCGCGGTTCACAGTTCGTTGCCAACTTCTGGCGGGAGTTTTGCAAACTAACAGGCATGGAGCAGGGATTGAGTTCTGCCTATCACCCCCAGACGGACGGGCAGACGGAACGCGTAAATGCGCTTCTAGAACCGTATTTACGGTGCTATGTAAACTACCAACAGAGTAACTGGATAGAACTGCTACCGTTTGCAGAATATGGGTACTACAATAGCCTCCATAATTCAACCCAGACAACTCCCTTCAAGATTTTGAATGGCTATGAGGGGAAGCCATTCCCATTGTTGCCAAGCAGCAGTGGGAACCAACCTCCCACCTCTTGTCAGCAATGGTGGGAGACGCTGGGAAAGGGGTGGCCCATAATACAGGAAAACCTAGAAATGGCCAAAAAGGACTATAAAGCGCATTATGACAAAAAGCACACCCTGGAATGGGATTTTAAAGTAGGCGAAACGGTGTTCCTGTCTACAAAGAATTTGCCTTTACCACAAACATCCTGAAAGCTCGCTTACAAATACCTGGGGCCGTTCAAAATAAAGAGAGTGATAAATAAAGTAGCAGTGGAATTAGAGCTACCAAAACTCTTTAGTAAAATTCATCCTGTTTTCCATTGCAGCCTTCTTCGGCAAGATCCAAGGGCTATGAGTTGGCACCCTCGCCCGCCGGAGCCCAAACCTATTCAAGTGAAGGGTCAGAGTCATCATGAGGTGCAGGAGATATTGGATGTGAGAGAAAAAAGGGGGGTATTGTACTTCTTAGTACGTTGGATGTATTTCCCCCCGAGTTGCGATGAATGGGTAAAAGCATCTGACCTCCAGGCTCCCCTTCTCCTCAAAAGATTTTACCTGCTGCACCCAGACAAACCCCGAGCAAGACCTTGGGGGGGGGGAAGTATGTCAAGCATTGTATATTCATTCCTTATTGTAACTGTTGGAATATAGAATTGTTACTAACCATGATTGAAATGCAGGCACATCAAAGTAGCAAACCCCCTCCTTTGCTCCTCTCGCTTTTACTAACAAATGCAGGAATGTCCTCTTTGAAGATAAGACCTCCTGGGACTTGTTCCCAGGCCCAGTCAGGCCTGGACCCAGGATGTGCTAACTGCAATATAGATAAGGAGTTTAGTGTGTGAATTTCACACGTGAATGTAGAATTGTTTATAGAACCTTTGATGTGCCATTTTAAAGTATGTACTCTGATGTTACCAGGTATCAGTTCCAATACCTAGCTCGTCTGAGCCACATGGATTATCAATAAACCAAAACTTTGTTTCAAAATTCAAGGACTGGTTATTTTGAAATCTTATGCTTGACACTGATACTATCTCTTTGAAGTAAAGTGCTATTTTTAGGAATAAGATTCCTTCCTTCTGGCCTTGTACTCTCTCTCCCACAATAAAAGAAGGGGCACGCTCTCCATCGTTGGTACCATGAATGCAGGACATACATCCTGCATCTCACCCTAGCTAGTTAGATTAGATTCTATCCCTATCTCTCACCTGTACTATCTAGAATAGAGTTCCCTATGTAAAGGACTCGTATTAATTTGAAACTGACAAAAGGTTCTGTGTAACTTTGTACCTTTGCTAGCACACAAAGTACTGGGTAGCTACTGCTGTGTTTAAGCCTAGTGTACCCTGCTACCATGGCTGTAGCATACCAGTGAATCTAACAACATGCCCCCCTGTCTTTGGCTTTCTCTGCTTTCATGCCCCTTTGGAAGCTTCTACCAGGAAAACTTTGGCCCAATTGTAAGGCTCCTCTCAGCAAGTCAGACCCAGTTGCACAGTGCAAAATCTTCAAGGACTTGTGAGGGGAACCTTATGTTCCTTGATTCACCTTCCACACACTATTTCCTCTTTCTCTTCTCCTGGCAACCCTTATCTTCAGCTTTATTGATTATTTATTGATTTCATTTATACCCCATCTTTCTCTCCAATGGCAACCTAAAGAAACTTCCATCATGTTCTCCTCCACTTTATCTTCACAAGAACTCTGTGAACACAGGCAGACTGTAAGTTAAAAACCCTGGGAAATGGCCCCGTCCCTAGCCCCTGGGAAATGGCCCCACCTTGCCACCATCTGCCTGAACCTGCTCCACCCTCCCAAACTGGGGAAGAAGGAAGCGGCAGCCTGCCTAAGCCATGGGCCAGGTACTGCTTCCCTCATCCCACATAGCGTTTAGGTGGGCTGGGAGCCATCTCCCTCACCCACCTTTTGTGGGCCTCTCCCTTTTTCCTTCTCTCCTTCTAGAGTTGCCAACCTCTGGATGGGGGCTGGAGATCTCCTGGAATCACAACAGATCTCCCAACTAGAGAAACCAGGTCCCCTGAATGTAGCCAAATTGAGGTTGGGAAATCTGTAGAGATTTGGGGGTTGAGTCATGGGAGGGTGAGGCTTGGATTCCGCCTCAGGGGGGTCAAATGCAATAAAAACGCAGTCATTTTCTGCAGGGGGAATGATCGCTGCCATCTGGAGAGCAGTGGTAATCCCAGGTGATCTCTAGCCTCTATCTGGAGGTTGAGTAACCCTAGAGTACCACAGTAAAGGGTGAACTGGAAACACAAAAAAAGTGGAATAACGAACCCTCCCATGGCTCAACCTCCAAATCTCCAGGGATTTCCCAGCCTCAATTTGGCTACATTCAGGGGACCTGATCTCTGTAGTTGGGAGATCTGTTGTGATTCCAGGAGATCTCCAACCCCCACCCAGAGGTTGGCAACTTGCATGATTGAACTAGGCCAAGTCACCCAGAGGTTCCTTACAGGTCTAGAACCGGGAAATATCCCATAATTACAATTGAACTCCGGACAACAGAGATCTGTTCCCTTGGAGAAAATGACTGTTTTGGAGGGTGGACTTTGTGGTACTATATTTGGCTGAGGTCTCTTCCTTCTCCAAACCCTGCCATCCTCAGACTCTACCACAAAATCCCCAGAGATTTTCCAACTTGGAGGTGGTAATCCTAGCGAAGCCTGGCTCCAATGAGTTCTTCCTCAGAGGCCAAAATAGGGCTGGAAAAAGCCCTGTCCTCTCACCTTTTTGTTCAGAAAAACTGAAGCCTGGAATACTGTGGTTACCTAGCAAGAACCACTGAGAGAAGCTCTTGCTACAGGTGCTCCTTTTATCATTTTTGGATTTTTTTAAAGCTGCCCAGTGTTTTTTTTCTTTTTTCTTTTTTTTTTCTTTTTTAAGATTTTACATTTTTCTGCAAACCTGGAGTTTCTTTTCAGGTTTGTAAAAAGATCTGTCTTGTCCATTCACAGCTCCAGGCACCAGATTTAACTGTCCAAAAATGTCCCAACTTCACTATTAGAATATAAGATATATGATGATCATCCCAATGATAATCCCCATTCTTACTCCTCCACATAAAGCCAGCTGGGTGACCTTGGGTCAGCCACAGTTCTCACCAAGCTGCCTCACCTGCCTCACAGGATGATTGTGGAGAAAGGAAGGGAAGTCGGTTGTAAGCTGTTCTGAGACTCTGAGTGATAGGGTATAAATCCAATTTCCTCCTCCTCCTCTTCTCCCACACAAATTGTGGGTAGCTAGCACAAAGCATACAAATACTTTATTTTTCGTTTCCCAGATAGAAAATAAATTAAATAGAGCTGGACAGAAGGTGAGGTTTGGCACAATTATTCACAACAGTTCCCTATCCATTCTAGAGCTCAGTCCACAGCCCTATAGTTTACCCATCAGAACATCACGAGAAACACTGTCAAAAGTTGTTGTGTTTTTTTTTTAAATCCAGGTAAACATCAACAGCATTCTCCCGATCCAGTAAGCTCTTTACTCGATCAAAATGGAAATTAGGTTGGTCTGGCAGGACCTTTTGGGGACAAATCCATGCTGAATTCCCTGGATCACCAAGCTATTCTTTAGGTTGTAGATCGATTCCTTTAAAATCTGCTCTAGTATCTTCCCAGGGACAGAAGTCAGAGTGACTGCTCTGGAATTTCCTTGATCATCCCTTTTCCCTTTTTTGAAAACTGGGATAGCATCTGGTCTTCTCCAGTCTTCTGGCATGTCTCCCATCCTCCAAGAGGTCTGGAAGATGATGTACAAAGGTTCTGTAAGTTCTCTAGAATGTTCTTTTAGCACACTTGAATGCATTCCGTCTGGCCCTGATTAAGTACTGATTAATTAAGAATGTTGTGTTTTTCAGTAAGTCTTCAAATCTTTGTTAACAGCCAAGTATCTAGTAAGGGAGAAGTGTGCAAAAGATCTGTGGTAAACTTGACCACATAAGATTGCTTATTATTCATAATTTCCCTATAAGGGGTAGATGCCCTGTCCACCTTAAAATGACGCTATCTGTTCTTCATGGGTTGTTACCCCTGACAGAAATATAAATTGTTGCCCTTCATCTATATTTTGGGGGAAATTAGCTTCAAAAGGCAGAGTATAGCAAGAAGTGGGGCAAAGCAGGCCCTATTTATCTATGTTTATGGAGGTAGCCCCAAATAGACCCTCTTATTTATACCCCAAAATGAATCCTGAAAGTTGGATTCATATGACAAAAACTTGATGGTTTTCAGGAGATCCTGACAAAAACGAGGTCTATGTTCTCCAAGCTGCTAGACAGCTTCAAGAGGGAATTGGATAAATACATGAAGCAAAGATCCATGAATGGCTATCAGCCACAAGGTATAGATGGAACTGTCTGTCAGGGGCGGTGATGCTCTGTGTTCCTGGTGCTTTGGGGGGGGCAACAGTGAGAGGGCTTCTAGTGTCCTGGCCCCACTGATGGATCTCCTGATGGCACCTGGGTTTTTGGCCACTGAACTCCTTATTGGAACTGGGTTTTTGGCCTGAACCAATGTGACTTCTCTTATGTTCTTAACCAAGGACCATTATCCTCCTCAGTAATTAAATCTACCTCATCACTCTAGTTTATGGCTTGTTTTTAGTAGCTGAGTAATCTTATTTTATTGTTTTAATTGTGACTCCCAAGTCTTTTGGGAGTCACGTTGCCAGTCATAGGACTGTAACCAGCAGGAATGAGATGAGATGAGGTGCAGATGGGGGGAAATGATGTCAAACCAATGTTGCAACATCACTTCCACTGAATACCTGGAAATGACATCATGTCTCTGGCATTTATTTATTAGGTTTATATCCCACTCTTCCCACTGAAACAGACTCAGGGTGGCTTACAGGGCATGGCATCAATGCAACACTCTAGGACTTGATCAAATCCTAGAGAGCTGGGTCAGTATCACCCCAGCAATGTGACGTCACTTCCAGGTATTCAGCAGAAGTGACATTGTGCTACTGGTGTGATGCAACTTTTAAAAACATTTTTGCCCTAGTGGGCAATGGAGTGCCCAGCTGAGAGGTTTCTTAATGAAGAGGTGGCATATAAATGTCCTATATAAATAGTGTGGCATCCTTAATAAAAATCACTCTTATGGAGACATGAAAAGCTGTTTTGTCTTGTAGCTTCTGTAGATGGTTTACCCAACAAAGGGGTTCTGAGCACTAGAAATGAGCTTCTACTCAAATACCATGTTCAGCTACTGCAACTTGATGGATTTCTGCTGCATGCCTTCTACCTCATGTAGCGTTGCCAACTCTGGGTTGGGACATTCCTAGAGACTTGAGAGTGGAGTCTGAGGAAGTGGGTTGGGGAGGGGAGGGAAGTCAGCATGGTAGAATTCTGTAGACTCCTCCTTCCAAACCAGCCATTTTCTTCATGGGAACTGATTTTTGTTGTCTGTAGGCCATGACACATTTTGGGCAGGAGCTCACAGGAGCGGATCTCCAGAATATCTAAATTTTATTGTGCTCTTCCCCCCCCCCCCAAAAAAAACCCTTGCTTCTGGACTCCATTGTTCAAATCCCCTTTGAGGATTTTGCAGAACTCCAGGATCTGACAAACTTTCTAATATTTTTCTCACAAAAAATGGGAAAACAACCAAAACCTATGAAGCAGACAAGATGGAAATTTTCATCATGCCACTGTGACCATATAGGAGAAAGCAATTTAAAAAGTCTGATGGGAGTAAAGTTTTCTTATGACAATTGTAATTCAAGAAGCATTTGAAGGTAGACGCTGAGCCGATATAATTGAGTACGCCTTCTGGTGATGTCAGGGGTGTGTGGCATATGCAAATGAGTTGTGCTAATAAGCTCGAGCGCCTCTTTTTCTTTTAAATGACCCCTGCTGGAGACCAGTTGTAATTATGGGAGATCTCCAGGTCCAACTCGGAGGTTGGCAACCCTAACCTTAAATGATCCAGAATCTAGTCTAGAAATTGCACATGGAATAACAAAAAGGGGGCTATGATCCATAAGGAAGGAACTTGTTTAAGCTGTTTATTGGGTCTTTTTTTGTGAAGCACAAGTTGATAGAATGACAAGATGAGAGAAGGATCTCATCTGAGGAGTCTATCACTGTGCTCTCTGTGTGGTAGAAGGCATTACGTTTTTCTTAAGAGGTCAAAATAATGTTTTGCTACATTTCAAGTATTTTTGCTCTTGTAATCTAATATATTTTTTAAAAGATGCAAAATATGGGCAGGTAACAAACTGGCTAATGATGCAAGAGGCAAGCAATCTAAATCACAATAGTAATAATAATAATAATAATAATAATATTTAATTTGTATCCCGTCCTCCCCGCCGAAGCAGGCTCAGGGCAGCTCACAACACAGGCACTTCAACAATTAAAACAATACATATTATACGTACATACATATTAAAATCAAACATTTATAAAATTAATCATCATTGTAATTAAAAAGCATTCTAAGATTAGATAAATATTAAAATCTTGAGGTTTTACATCGTACAGTTTTTCCATGGCGACGGTATTATTCAACAACATGCTGTAAAATCATGCAGTAAAGGCCTGCTGAAAAAGAGCAATCTTGCAGGCCCTGCAGAACTGAGAAGGCTCCGCAAGGCCCACACCTCTTCTGGCAGTCGGTTTCACTAAAGTCAGCAGAAGACCACAAAAAGCAAGGCAGTGTCCAGATGGGACACTGCAAACCATCCTATTAAAAATCACTGCAAACCATCCTATTAAAAATCAGAATATACTAAAAAATCAGAGACTACATATATGCGATCTCCAGGCAGGAATGAAGAAACAGATAGCTAGGGCTGCCCTTGTTATATTTAAGGGAAGTGACAGCCCAGGAAATTTTTATTTCTGAATAGAATTATTGTCACTGGAAAAGAAGCAGGGGGAACGTTAGGCCTCCTGGATCTCTCTTCAACTTTTTATACCATCATCCAGGATATCCTTCTGGACTGTTTAGCTGAGCTGAGTGCTGGGTGGTTGTACTGTAGCCAGTTCTAGCTTGGGGAATCCCTTGAGATTTGGGAGCAATGTCTGTGGAGGCCAGAGTTTGGGCAGGTAAGAAAGCTCAGCAGCAAGGTTGTCAGCTCTGGGTTGGGAAATACCTGGAGTTTTTGGAGGTGAACCTGAGGAGGTTGGTGTTTGGAGATGGGTATAATGCCGCAGAGTGCATCTTCCAAAGCAGCCATTTTCTCCAGATAAACTAATTTCTGTTACCTGAAGATCAGTTGTAATCCCAGGAAACCTGGAAGTTAATAACCCTATTCAGGGATGTAATGCCATCAGAAGCTACCCTCTGAAGCTACCATTTTCTCCAGGGAACTGCCCTCCATAGTTTTGAGATCACTTTAAATTCCTGGAGAACTTCAGGTTCCATCTGGAGACTGGCAACTGTAATGTCATGCCATGGAATCTGCCCTCTGAAGCAGTCACTTCCTCCAAGGGGGGACAGATTTCTGTAATCTAGGGATCAGTTATAGTTCTGGGAGAATATTGGGCCCCATCTGGAGATTATGCAACCCACAAAGAGAATCACGGCAAAATTAGGCAGAGAAATCCAAAACACTAGGCTTCCGTGAAAGCCAGCCTCCGTGCAAAGAAGCAAACCGTGTAAACAATGAATAAATATACATATATTGATTTACAGTAGACCATACAATTAGTCCTTTATGGCAAATAAGGAACGTTTTCACCAGAAATCAGTCCAATATTCTCAGCAAATCAATGCCAAACTCATCCGAAATGTTCCAGGTGAATAGAAATAGTTCACTGTCTCTTAATATTTGCAGCCAGCAGTCCAGAAAAGAACCAGGTCGTACTGGAACCCTTGTTTTGCCTCAGCTTCTTCGAGCTTTTAACATCATTTTCATGCACTGGGTAAGGATACCATTTAGTTACAGCATTGAAAGGGAGTGGGCATTAGGTTCAGCTGAACCAACTGCAATCCCAAGAAATACATGATTTGGCTGTATTTCAGCCATATAGAGCCGAATCAGATTCTCTGGTCTGATTCAGGTGCCAAATACAGCAGCCACAAATACCCACTGAAATGCAGTGGCCATTCTGCTCTATTACACCCTATGGGCCACCCCACATTTCAAAAAGGTTGAACCAGAGGGTTAAAAACAAGGGGGTTCTGTAGGGGAGAGGCTCCTGTAGAGCCCTGCAAATTTGGAGCCTCTATCTCAAGCCCCTCCCCGCAGCTGCCATTCAATACACCCTATTTTGCCTTTAACCAATGGTTCATAGGGTATAATGGGGCCCTGTATTCGGGAATAGCTGAATATCTCCCAAATCAGATTCAGCTACTGAATCTGCTATTAGGAGATATTCAGCCCCCTGAACTGTTAAGCCTTGAATACCCCTGAATCTGATTTTTTTTTTCTGTTTTGCACTCCCTTATAGCAGACCCCCACCATAATATCACTATTATTTCTTACTCCTTTTATTTTTACTCAGATGCTCTCAACTGAACTGCCATGCTCAGATTCACATATTTTCTCACAAGTATTTTACATATAATGCAACTCCTCTGCCCTTCTTTATTTGCTTATCCCTTTTAAATAAATTGTATTCCTCAGTCATAATATTCTTATTGTGCGTGTCGTCCCTTCAAGTTTCAATAATGCCTATTAGGTCATAGTCCCCTTCCTGCATTAGGATTTCGTGTCCTCCTGCTTGTTTCCCATACTCTGTGTATTAGTACAGACATCAGTATTTTATGCTCCTTGAGGTTTTCATCTCTGAGTTATTGTTATCTAGCATATGTGCCACTCCCCACAAAACTTTAGTCTTCTTATCCCCAGGTATTGACATTTTACTAGGCTTTGAATTTTCGTCTTGCTTCCCTTTCGATTTAATTTAAAGCCCTCCTTATTAGGTTTGCAAGGCTCTTTCCAAACAACATTTTTTTTCTACCTTTGTGAGGTGCAAACCATCTCCTGATAGGTGAGCTTCATGTTGAAAGTGTAATCCATGGTCCAAAAATCCAAACTTTTCCTGATGACACCATCTATGTAGCCAGTCATTTATTTACAGTATTCTTTTTTCCCCTTCACAAGCCACAGCCTTTTACAGGAAGAACTGATGAAAACATAACCTGCATTCCTGGGTCCTTCATCTTCTTACCCAGAGCCACATAGTCTCTTTTAATACATTACAGGCAGTATCATTTGTTCCCACATGGATCATCAAGAAAGGATAATAATCTGTTGGCTTGGTGAGTCTTCCTACCCTTTCAGTCACATCCTGGATGTATGCACCTTGTAGACAGTATACCTCTTGAGTCGACAAGTCCAGTTGGCACACTTTGGGCTCTACTCCTCTGAGTAGGGAATTCCCAATTACCAGCACACACACATACACACATTTTCTCCAGGGGAACTGATTTCTGTGGTCTGGAGATGAGCTGTACTCACAGGGGGTCCCCAGGTGACACCTGGAGGCTGGCATCCCTACCACAGCTAATTATTATGCAATTATGGAAATGACAAGCTACATCAATCAAAGATCAAAAGAGGAATTTGAAAATAATTGCTGAATTTTTAATGACTATTATAATCAATCTTTGTAGTTACATATTAGAATGGCCTAATATTATATGATGGTATTATACGACAATTTAATAAGAAGTAACAGGGTATTGTATCTATATGACTTCTATCATGATGATGATTGTGTGAAGATTTTATAAAAATTCTTATGAAATTATGCATGTTATTCCATAGAAAAAGTGGGTAAGATCGAATATAAAATATTATGAGAAAAAGAGTATCTGACTAGGTCGTTATATTGTTTAATCCCCTCTCCCCCCCGCCCCTTCCTTTCCCTTCCTCTCATCTTTCTAAGCTCTGTTGCTATAAATGATTATGGGTCAGGATGCCATATATATCACATGATATTTTTTAAAGATATGATATATTTTCTTTCTTGTTCTGTTTGCTATTATATGCACATACATTTGGAATAAGGAATGTCTTTAATATTTGTAAAATTGCCCCATACATGTTTTATAACTACGTTCATCTTTTCCCCTTCCTTTCTATGCTGTATCCCTCTAAAAAAACTCAAATGAAAAGATATTAATCAAAAGTTGTCTTATTAGTCGTTAATAGATAAGTACTTGTGTTTTTGGTTGTGTGTTTTGCAGCATCGAAAGTGACATCTGGCCCCACTGGTGCCCACTCAGGGGACATTTCCTGTCTGTGGGCCTGACCCAGGCACCACACCCAGGCCCCTATGAATTTCCCTATTCAGATCCGTTGAGATTCATGTTAATTCAGCAAGAACTCAAAGCCCTGCATTGTATTTGGTAACCTTAGTTCCATGGCATTTTTGGTGGGTTTGATCCTTTCTGGTAGAGCTCTGGACATGTGAGAGGGCCTGGCTGAGAGTTCAATGTAGGAGTGTATTAAATACTTACAGGAGAAAGAGGACTGCCAAGTCCAGGCTGGGAAATTCCAAGAGGTTGAGGTATGAAGCCTGGGAAGGGAAGACAGGGACCTCAGTAGGTACAAGGCCACAGAGTCCACCCTCCATTGAGCCCAGGGGAACTGATCTCTGTAGTCTGGAGATGACCTTGGATAGTATCAGTAGCACTATTGATTACCAACGTTGTAATTCTAACTGTCTGTTTTATGGTATAGTATTTTCTTGATTGTTTACATCTTATGCTTTGATGTTGTGTTTCTACTGATTCTTAGCTGCCCTGAGCCCACTATAGGAAGGGCAGGATATAAATACCTACCTTAGGGACCGTCTCTCCCCATACAAACCCCAGAGAGCACTGAGATCAGCAGGGAAGAACCTGCTGACTATCCCCGGGCCGAAAGAGGTAAAACTACAGAGCACCCATGCTTGGGCCTTCTCTGTTATGGCCCCACACTTATGGAACCAGCTTCCGAAAGAGATGCGGGCCCTGCGGGATTTTGAACAGTTCCGCAGGGCTTGCAACACCTTTTTCGAATGGCCTTCACCAAATAAAGAGAGATTCTGCTAATGAAATCCACCATCTGTATAATAGCACCAGTGTATTAATTTTATCAATTTTAGAGTTTTAGTAGGTTTTAATTAAACTGTTAAATTAATTTTTTTGTTTAAATATATTGTATAACTAATGTATTGATTTATGTTGTTAGCTGCCCTGAGCCTGCTTCGGCGGGGAGAGCGGGATATAAATTAAAGGATGATGATGATGATATAATATAATAAAGTTAACCCCCCCAAAAAAACTGGAATTCAGAGGATCTCCAGGTCCCACTTGGAGGTTGGCATCCCAGTGCTCCCCCACTCCCCTCCACTCCACTCCACCCCCATGCATGTTCAGTGCACATGCTTAAAACATCTGAAAAGGGTGTCTAATTTCATCCAGAAGTCAGTTAAACTACTGAGGAATTCCTGGCTTGGTTCCAAACCTCAGTCTTATGTGACATGTGAATAATGCCAGGCGTTTCATTCTGTGTTGTCGCACTGGTGTACACATACGAGTAATCTTGCATTTTAGTAGGGCTGACAGTGGTGTTTCATTGGCTCACCGAGGGACAATTTTAATACCAGTATCTGTAACCCAGCTAAGGCTTCTAACTTTTCTTTTTAAAAAGTTTATCAAAAATGTTAATCTAGCAGCAACCAAAAGTTTTCTTATAAGGAAAGCAGCTCAGTGTTTCTTTCAAAGTCATGACCTACAGCTTTTATTAAAAACAAAGGTTTTTTTTCAGAAGCATATGCTAACCTCCTGCTGACTCTGCAGTAGTGAAGTATGCAGAATGTTTTATGTTAGCTGGCTGTGGGTTTCAGAAAGTCACTGAGGTTTCCTTAGGATGCTATATAAAAACAAGGAAGCCACTTTGCATAATGGTACAGCACCATTGAAGTCGTGAAGGCATTAAGCCAACCCGCTTAATCTAATGTACATGTGGGGGTAAAAACAAAACTGAAAATACTGCAGCTGAATATTTCATTCTGTCTGGGTTCTATTTAGGGGAACTTATGGTTTCAATTTGGAAAAGCCATGAAAAAATGAACTTAGGGGGGAAAGATGCTGTTTAGATAGTTCAGATGGAGACCATGTTTGAGGGTGTCTGGAAAGCTGTGTGACATAAGTTGGAGAATGTGGCCAGCAGGGCCAAATCCAAAATCCAGAGTATTTGAACTTGTTTTCACAACTTTTAGGTGCGGGGAGGGAAGCAATAGAGTTATAAGTGTGGACCAGAACCAACAGGTTGAAATTAAGAGTTATTTGCTAACCTTTAGGAAGAAATTCCTGACAGAGCAGTTCCTCAAGAGCTGGTGGGTTCTCCTTCTGTGGAGGTTTTTAAACGGAAGCTAGATGGCCATCTGATAGCAATGCTAGTTCTGTGAACCAGGCAGATCATGAAAAGGAGGGCAGGAAGGGCCTTTCTTAAATGCCCAGGGAAATGGTGATTGACACTTTGAGGTCAGTCAGAAATTTTTCTCCAGGTCAGTTAGGCCAGGGATCCTGGATTATTATTATTATTATTTTTGCCATCTTCTGGGCATGTAGAAGGGGTAACTGTGGGTATGGTGGGGAGGTATTTGTAAAGTTCCTGCATTGTGCAGGGGGTGGACTGGATGACCAAATCTCTTCCAGATTTATCATTCTATGATATAACTATCCAAGGATGAGAGTTCATGAAATTTTTGACATTTGAAGTTGTTCAAAATGCTGATTTTTGTCAAGTTGAACCTTTCTTTTGGTTGCTTCAAAGATCAGTTTGCATGCCAACTGTTTTGTATCTGTACATTTGCAACATATGCTGTGGCGCAGAGTGCTAAAGCTGCAATGCTGCAGTGCTGCAGTGCTAAGCTCTGATCATGACCTGAGTTTGATCCCTGTTGAAAGCTGGGTTTTCAGGTAGCCGGCTCGAGGTTGACTCAGCCTTCCATCCTTCCGAGGTGGGTAAAATGAGTACCCAGCTTGCTGGGGGAAAAGCATAGATGACTGGAGAAGGCAATGGCAAATCACCCTGTAAAAAGTCTGCCGTGAAAACGTTGTGAAAGCAATGTCACCTCAGAGTCGGAAACGACTGGTGCTTGCACAGGGGACCTTTCCTCCTTTTCCTTAGGTAACTGAACACACATATATGGCTTACAGACTGGCACTTTGGACCGTCTCAGAGAAGCCTTAGAAATTGATCAGAAAAAATCCCTCCACACATAAACATCTGCCACCCGTCCTCGTCCCATACTCACCCTGTCCTCTGGCCTCTGTAGTGAGGCTCAAAAAGCTACCACTTCAGAAGTGGTAGCAAATTTTGAGCCAAACACCTGTCACCTCCTTGCCACCTGGAAGCAGAAGGGCACAAGCGAGGCGCCTTGGTGTGAAACCACCCATCTGCCTCAGGCCGCATCCGGCCTTTTTTTCTTTTTTTTACAAAAAACTGTTCAGAGCACATGTGTGCATGTGGATGAGTGCATGTGCACATGAGTGCATGCACACATGTGTGTGCATGACTACTAAAATATATGAGGGGGAAACCCAAACTGAGCAACAGGTATGGTGTGCAACAGCCGTTTGATCGTGCCTGTATTGCCCTGTGGATGGGATGGGGATGGCTCATGGGTGAACGTGTGGAGGCTTCGGGACACCTCTTTTTGAGCTGTCCCGATTTGGAACACCTCCAATCCACCCCACATTGCCCATCTATTATCCGCCATACAGTACCTATTATTGAATCAGACCACTAATCCATTATGATGATCAGTATCATCTACACGACTGGCAGTTTCTGTCCAGGGTTTCAGGCAGAAGTCTTTCACATCATCTACTAACCTGATCCCATTCATTGCAGATGCTCTTCCACTGAACCACAGCCCCTCCCCCAACAGCCCATATAATGTAGACCTGGTACCATGGGATGTCTCTTTTAAAAGTTGTTACATTAGGCTTCATGTGATGCTTTTGCACCTTTACAGCTGACAGCATTCCTCCCTCTCCTTCTTTCCTCTTATTATTCACAACCAAGGACCATCCATTTCTCTTTTTTTGGTCTCTATATCCTGAAGGCAGACAACTCTATGGCTAAAAAAGTTTGGTCAGTTTCATTTCAGGTATCTAATTCTGGAGTTTCTGTCCCCCATACTAATACATCAGATGTAAGTAGTTGTAAGCATGCTTGCTCAGAATCCCTCTCAGGCCTATTCAACAGGGTTCTTTTGTTGTTCGAGTCCGACTCTTTACGACTCCATGGACAAAGTCACGTCAGGCCCTCCTGTCTTCAACCATCCCCCAAAGTCTGGTCAAATTCATGTTTGTTACATCAGTAACGCTGTCCAGCCATCTCATCTTTTGCCATCCCCTTCTTCTTTTGCCTTCTGTCTTTCCTAGCATCAGGATCTTCTCCAGGGAGTGTGCCCTTCTCATTGGGTGGCCAAAGTATTTGAGCTTCAGCTTCAGCATCTGACCTTCCAGGGAACAGTCAGGGTTGATTTCCTTTAGGACTGACTGATTTGATCTTCTTGTAGTCCAAGGGACTCTCAAGAGTCTTCTCCAGCACCACATCTCAAAAGCACCTATTCTTCTGCGCTCGGCCTTCTTTATGGTCCAACTCTCACTGCCATACATTACTACTGGGAATACCATCGCTTTGACCATACAGACTTTTGTTGGCAGGGTGATGTCTCTACTTTTTATTATACTTCCCAGGTTCGCCATAGCTGTCCTCCTAAGGAGCAAACATCTTTTAATGTCATGGCTACAGTCACCATCTGCAGTGATCTTGGATCCCAGAAATGTGAAGTCTGTCACTACTTCCATGTCTTCCCCTTCTATTTGCCAAGGTGTGATAGGGCCGGATGCCATGATCTAAGTTTTTTTAATGTTGAGTTTCAAGCTTACTTTTGTGCTCTCCTCTTTCACCCTCAACAAGAGGTTCTTTAGGTCCTCCTCACTTTCTGCCATTAGAGTAGTGTCATCTGCATATCTGAGGTTGTTGATGTTTTTCCCAGCAATCTTAATTCCGGCTTGTTCTTCATCCAGGCCAGCATTCTGCATTATGTACTCTGCATATAAATTAAATAAGCAGGGTGACAATATACATCCTTGTATATTGTCCTTTTCCTATTCTAAACCAATCAGTTGTTCCATATCCCATTCCATATCCCGTTCTGACCGTTTCTTCTTGAACAGGGTTCACTCCCGGATAAATGTTCTTAGGCTGGTACTACGAGAGTGCTCATCCTGTGAATTGGGCTTGAACATCTTCCTTCTTGACTCACATGTTATTCACAAGTAGAGTGATCCACAAACGTATTGTCTGACAAGCTGTTCTGATAGATACCTTCTATGGCTATCCAGACCAAATGGCCAAGCCACACTGTTTTATCATGTGACCACAGCCAGTTTGCACTCCTAAACAACAAACTGCATGTATTTCAGCCCACAATACCTGATCCCCTCGTCTGATGAAGTGTGCTTAGAGAGCGCACGAAAGCTTACATTCTAAATAAAACTTTGTTGGCCTTAAAGGCACAACTTGACTCCTGCTCCGTTAAGCTGTTCTGATGTACCTGAATGAATTTTTCCAGTTTTATTATTATACTGTTTTTCTCACAAAAATCAGACTTTATTGTTGCAGCCACTCCTCATCACCACTGCTCATATACCACTGTGGAAACCTTTAATTTTTAAATGGGCACACAGTAAAATGAAACAAAAGTTTGAGATTTTGTGATCTGAGACTTACTAGCTGAGCATCTCTTAGTTCTGGTAAGGACTGCACTGTCGGTGTGCTAATTTTACATACGCACAGCAATATATTTATTTGTTTAAATACTGTTATCTGACCAGTCTACCGTGTTAGTTCTCAGAATAGCTAATGACACTAGTTGGGCAACTGCTAGCCATTGCTGGCACATGCTTAGAATTCACTAGATAGCTGGGGAAGTACCATATGCCAAAAGCTCAGGTGGAGGTGAGAATGAAATGCAACAAGATGAATGAATATGTTGCTTTGGCGCTTCTATAGCTAGCTGTGTCACTATTCACCATTACGATAGGCAGCTAGCTGGTAGCCACTTCTGGTCCATAACACTGAATTCGGTGTAAGGTATAATATACAAAAATCAGAATTGTCTAGGCAAGAGTAGACAATGCCTTCCCTAGCACACTAGCCACCCCTTTTCAAGCTGCACTGAATGGTATACATGTGCACTCTCTTTGCATAGTGTTTTTGTTTGCAGTTTGCTATGAAGTTAGCATTCAAGAAGGATGGTGTCCATCTACTGCCACGTGCAAAAATAAAAAAAGTTACTTTGGAACACAGAAGAGGGAGTAGAAAGGGCTGCTTTCCCCGCCTGCCAATTTTCAGTCCAAATAATTTTCAAGCTGCTCCCACGTCAGACATCCCAATTTATTTGCAAGCTCAAAGACACCTTTAGAATTCTAGGGGAGGAAGAGAAAAAGTTGGGGGGCAAACCCCACCCCCCTTTTAGTACTTGGCCTGCAGAGGAAAACTTACAGGCACTTTCAAATTGAATTTTCTTCCTAAAAGTGTTTTATATATTTCTATTCTTAAACAATGCAACACTTTTAAAGATGCATGTTTTATGAGGCAAAAATCAATCCCAGGTTTTAATTTCTGTCTAGTTTTTTCCCACCTGCCTTCTGTCTCTTGCAGTAGTAAAATTGTACAGCCCAGACTTCTGAGGATCTGATCACATAAGGCCTGATCCTGATGAGGAACTTTCACACTGGCTTCTCAAGAAAAGGCCTGGACCTTAATCCACTATGGTTAGTACGAGAATCGTGTGCCTGAAAATGAACAAAGCTTCTATCTCCTTTCCCAAGCAACTCTTTGGATTTGTTCTGAAATGCTTTGCTTTCTGTATCTATTGCTCGTCTTTTTAAATCTCCAATGCAGGGATGTACAAATGCATAAGAATATAATACACTTTCGGGAACCAATCAGAAGGAAAGTTTCAATTATGCTATTGCCTTTAAAGAAGACTTAAAATTAAGACTCTTAACACGGATTCCCCCAAATCTTCAAAAACTTCACTCTTTCCCCATTAAAGAAAGGAGGGAAAACCCTGAAACCATTGCCGAGTATTTTAAACAGAGCTTTTGAGTAAGGCCTTCATACAGAAAGTTGTTTCTTACTTAAAGCTTGGCTGGGGACCTAATTACTTTCTTTAGAGTCACTTTGAATTGAGCCCTAAGATTCTAATATGTATTGAATTTAAATTCTACTTCTGGTCTCTGCTTCCTTTGATTCTGCCTTGTGGGCAAGGGGAGCTCCTTGCACAACATTAATCAAGATATACCCAAGACCTTTGGTGTTTGCTGTTACAGAGAACTAACTTGTCCCTGAAGATAAAAAAAAAATCCCCCTTGGAAGAAAAATCCCGTTCTAAATGAAGACTGAAATTAAAAATATCATAGAAGCAGAAGCAAAGATGGACCTGGCAAAATTAGAACAAGCATTTAAATGGAAGGAGGAATCTGGAATTATTTTCTTTCTTCTTGGCACATCAGAAAATCCCATGATAGGAGAACTTTTGGGGTTAGGCTGATGGCTGCCATATGTAGGATGTCAAAACAGTTCTGTTCATCATCAGCCACTTACTTAATTTGAAATAAAGAGAGAGGTGAAATGGTGTGTGTTGGCGGGGGGGGGGGGGGAGGGGAGGGGGCGGGGCTGAGTGTTTCTAACATAGGACTGAGAAATGAATGTGCACACATAATAATGGACAGGCAAATGAACTCACTTTTTGTACAAGAAGGATGACATTATGCACAGGGGGAAAAATCATCCACAAATCCCTGTATGGATTAAGCCTCTTGCCTCTAAAACGGGTGCTGTATTTGGGGGATGGGTAGAATTTTTTTTACAAGAAATTAGGATCATATTTGCTGATTCTTAACTTGAGGCTGTGAAAATAGATGGAAAATGGGTATGTTTTTTATGTCTGGAAGAGGACATGAAAAGGAAATTTCAGAATGTGTTTAGCAATATCTGCTCAGATTCAACTTCAGGGATAAAAAAAAAATCATCAGCACAGGGTGAGTTGCATTTCCTTTCATTTACAACAGATACATGAAAGTCATTAATTTAACTGGAATGCTGGACGTCAGCCTTTCTGACTCAAGGGTGACATTTTTGCCAGTCTCATTCTCTCAGCTTGGCCTACCTTTCTGGGCTGTTTTAAGGATAAAATGGGAAAAGGAGAGCCGTGGAAACAACCCTGAGCTCCATGAAGGAAAAACTGGATAACAAGAAACTTCATCAGAGACTTTTGTCTTTCAAGGCCCCCACAATGCAGTAATCTTGAGGAGCCAAGTAGTAAGGATTTCCACATATCTCCCAAAACAGTGAGAGTTCAAGATGGGATTCCAGCTGAAGACATCCCCCCAGACATGCTGCCATGCCACTGCTTCCTTCTCCACACCACCACACTGTTCCACCTATGAGATGGAGTAGATCATTTCCTTTCCCTTCTTGTTCACCTGAAGGTAGGGCTGGAAGCTTGATGTGGCTTGTTGTGCCACACTGCACAATGCCGAGGGTGTCAGAGATGACAGTGCTCCAGATTCTCAGTGGCAGTGGGGGTGGCAGCAGGTAAGGACAAGGCAGGACAAGGCAGGCTCCGGTGGAGCCTGGAGTTCTCCTGGAATTACAACTGAACTCCAGACTACAGAGATCAGTTTCACCGGAAGAAATGGCAGCTTCAGAGAATGGACTTCATGGAGGGAGGGTCTGATATGCAGGTCTCAGGCCCAATCCCCTGCAACCGCCGCAGTTAAAACAACTGGCAGTAGGTGACGTGAAACCCTGGAGAACCCCTGCCAGCCTGAGTAGACAACACTGACTTTGATGAACCAAGGGTCTGATCCACTATAAGGCAGCTTGTGTTCAAGTGAGTCACATCCTTGCTGAGCTTCCTCCCATTCTCATGGTACACCCTCCCCAGGATCCATTCCCAAATGCTGAAGAATTTCCCAGTGTGGTGTTGACAACACTAGGCCAAGATGGTGGCAGTGGTGGAGGCAGAGGCTGCCCCTCTCCAAATTCCCACCACCTGAGGCCACCACCTCACTTCATCTTATTGCAGAGTCTGCCAGGCATTAAGCCCTCGATCTTCCCTTTTTCATGACTGTTTGAAGCCGCTGCTTATTCCCTTCACTGCAGCTTCATAGCTATTCCTCCTTGAATCTTTCCGGATTGTGGAGCTAAAGTCATCCTGTGCCTTAACAGCAAAAGCAGAAGAAGAACCATGCCAGGAGATCTGAGGAGGAACAGGATGCTGGAAACTAAAGATAAGGCTCGAGGGGGCATCTGCTTGCCATAAACAGCAGAGCACATTGCTGACAAATCAGTATACTTGTCATAAAGCCTAGCAAGATGGGAAAGAGGATAGTTACATAACAGCCATAAGGTACCTTCTGCAATTCACTGCTCCTGTATAGAAGAGAACTGGGCCTTGTACCTAGCATGCATGTTCACAACATGACACCCTGCATAACTGGGGATGTTCACACCCAGCCATTCTTTTATCATGAAGTAGCAAGTAACTGAAAATATAATAAATACATGAGTGGTGCAGAGCGGTAAAGCTGCAATACTGCAGTCGGAGCCCTCTGCTCACGAGCTGAGTTCAATCCCAGAGGAAGCTGGGTTCAGGTAGCCGGCCTCAGGTTGACTCAGCCTTCCATCCTTCCGAGGTCAGTAAAATGAGTCCCCAGCTTGCTGGGGGGGAAGTGTCGATGACTGGGGAAGGCAATGGCAAACCACCCTGTAAAAAGTCTGCCATGAAAACGTTGTGAAAGCAACATCACTTCAGAGTCGGAAATGACCGGACTACCTGTACCTTTTTACTACATATGAAACTGCCTAAAATGGTTGATCAGTCCACTGCTGTGTGTTTTACCTGGTGAGAGTTCTCTAAGCCTCAGTAAGAAGAACCTTCCCAGTCCTGTTACCTAAAGTCTACTTAGACTGCAACTGGGATCTTCTGCTTGACAACAAAGATATGGCTCCTCCCCAAAGTTCTCTCTAATTATTTCCCCAGAGGGCAGGCTTCTCTAGGAATAAGGCCAGATCATCCAACTCTCTGGAAAACTGGGAACCAGGGTTTATTCTAAGCTTTCCCTTCCACTCCACAAGGAGTCAGGGGAGTGTCACTACACTCTTCCAAATAGACACTAAAATTCAAAATGAATAGAAGGCAGAAACAATAGACAGTATTCATCTACCACTGCATTATTTTTCTTTTCATCTGTTTTCTTTCTCTGTTTATTTTAAAGAAACAGCCCCCCATACCCAGCATGTGCATAACATAGGTTTTTTTCCCCATTGCACAAAATGTGTCCAGATCCACATTGGAATAATGTCTCCCCCCATCTCAGTTTTAATGGTGTCAGAGCATGAGGTATGGTAGGATTTGAAGCCATGTCCCGAGAGCATAAACTGATGGCAATTGCTACAACTGAACCATGTAGCATAGCAGCTGATTACTCAGAGTAACCCCAGTACAATTCAACGCACTCTTCAATCCCACAAGATCTTCCTGCTGGCTAACCAGTAAAAGCAAACACTTGTCACATCTCCAAATGGAAAGATTTCTTTCTTTTTTTCCTTTTTTAAAAAAACCCTTGTACGTGTTGCCTTTGAGGAACAGGCTTTTTCATTGTGTCTATTTCCCCAAAAGCACCACTTCTTCTAATAAAGAACACAGCCGACACCATCAAAGCCGGAATTGCATTCTAACCTTTATTTGTGTTGGTAGCCAAAGGGCCACTGAATCACCGGTGTACCGAAACACAATGAGAGCAGCATTCTGGCAATTGAAGGCCAAATGACAAGGCTGCTAATTTATGTCTGAAGTGTGGAATGGACAGCTGTAGCTCTTTCCTCTGATAATAAGTGGGCCAGGGGCAGTCCACCTTGGAGACAACTTCCTTTTTCTAATCACGCTGTCATGGGAAGCTAAATGTTCAGAGCAAAGGTGGGGTGCTCGACCATATTTTCAAGGCCTGTGACACAAAAGGAAGGGCTATGATGTTTAACTTATAGGGCATCCAAATGTCATCAGCTCAGGGTAGTGCCTATTAGCAATAACTCAGGTCCCACTGAAGAGATTCGGCATTCAAAACTGATGAGTGTTGGTCCCTGGGGCTTGCTCCTCCCCCGCCATGCTCAGGCCACTGGGCAACCCGAGTGACCCAGGAGTCAAACTATGATAACCCTCTTCAATTTAAAGAGCTGCTTCTCCTCATCCGTCTGAGGCCTGACTCTGCACAATAAATTTCCCAGAGAGCATAAAGAGCCATCTAGTGTATATCAAATCGATATCATTGTGGCTTGCAGCAATAGCTGAGGCTACAGTTCACAAAATAAACTAGGCCAGGGGCTGGTATTTTGCCCTGGGCAATCAATCAGCCTCTCTGGGTCATAGATTTTAGTGTAAATTAACACAGCAGAAACAATCGCATTCCCCAGATGATGATATAATACTGTATTTGCTTTTCTTTCTCCTCTGCTCCTCCCCTCCCCTTGTTTCGCTGTTGTTTGGCCTCAGCAGCAGGCCCAGACAAGGACAATAAAAAGCAGTGATTAGAAAGATAGTGGTACTCATAAAGATGGACATTAATGTTTTCCTGACAAATGCTTATAAATGCACATATCAACAACTCAGGGAGGGGTGTAGAAATACTGAAAAGCACTGATGAGCTTTCATATATAAAACTGAAAAGCAATTGACACCCAGGGTTAATTGGTTGTGTTTACCAATCTGTCAGGGCTGCCAAGTCCCCAGGGTGTGTGTGTGTGTGTGTGTGTGTGTGTGGAGGATTCCCACCCTGAGCTCCTCTTGCCCAACAACACTGCTCCAAGTGGTGTGGGGGGGATTTTAAAAAGCAGCCCCCACACCATGGCCTTGCCCCCATCTCTCCTGCTGTACTATCTGTCTGCCTGGCTGTTTATCTCCAATATTTTGTCTCGCCCTGAGATGGCCTAGCATGGCGTGATGCATAAATCCATCTTGATTACTTGTGTCTGAGGGTCGTTGGGGCCAGTACTGTACCAACCGTGGTTCCCATTGCTCTGGTGTCCTCTGACTGCACCCCACAGATGGGAAGGTGTCCTCTGACTGCACCCCACATTAATTCCTGTGGAGAAAGGAAAGTATGATGCTTGGAGACAATGTTGCACTTAGAGCAAAATCCACACCCACGACAAGAGCCAGACAAACTACATTTGGCAACACATCATAGTGACAATGTAGTATCTAGAGAAGTCACAGGCAGAATGCTTTCCAATGTGTGGAGGGTGCAGGAGAAGGATCTTGTATGCTCCCCTCATTCCTGGCCTATAGCACTTATTTGTATACATGGGTTTTCCACATGACCAGGGACCTTGGAAAATGAGGATTCCCAATGGCATGGAAAGGCCCCTTCCCACATAACATTGTATGCATATACACTCTGTGCAAACTTTCCAAACAATGCAGGGAATTTCAGAGCAGGCGCAGCACTTGCAATCTTGCTCCCTTCCCCCAGCCGTTGAATTATGGGTGATTCCCCACTAGGATTTTAATGCTGGTTCAACCCTGTCCCTGAAATGACAGTCTATACTAAACTCAGGTTCACTCCTGGTTTTATCTCAGGTCATTTTTCATTTCTATGCTAAGGTGAGGTCACACCAGGGTCTCTTCCCTGTTGCCCCAGCTGTTTGCACCAGGGTTTTCTCACTTCTTCACAGGCTATCCCGGGTTTTATTAGTGTAGAAGCATAACTCAGTTTTTAATCTTTTAGCCTCTCTTATCCCTCCATCTGCACTTTCACCAATCAGTCACTCGTCCACATGTGTAAGGTTTTATTTCTGTCGGAGAGTTCTACTACATATTTCCCCCTTCTTTTCTTTGTCATCCATTTTGGCTTGCGCGTCATGCAATCATGGGGGGGGGGGGGCTGAGGGGGCACTCTCCCCCAACTTCTAGGGAGCCCTCTGGGGCACAGCCTGCTTCTCTCTCTCTCTGCCATGGCATAGCCAGCGAAGCAGCAGCCAGAGCCAGGATTGCTGAGCAGGGCGCAGTGCGCTGTAGTAGTGAAAGCAGCAGTCCTGGAGGAGGGAGGTGGAGGAGCAGGAGGTGGAGGAAGCTGCATGGAATGGACCAGGGAGGGGGGGATGGATGGAGCTGCTGGCTGCAAAGTGCTGGAGTGGGGGGTGGGGTAGAAGGAGCCCTCCCTGCTTGCACGCAAGGTGCAGTCCCTTCTTAACTCCAAAGTTTTAAGGTTGGCGGCCTCAACTTGGCCACTTTCAGAGCCTCCAGCTTTTGCCCCTACCCCAGCAAGTGGCAGACCCCACAGTGGATGGGACAGGGTGCTCCCCGACTTTTAAAAAAAGCCCCCTGGTTTTTAAAACTATGGCTATGCCCCTGCATACAATTGGCACCAACAATCCATCTTCTTTTTTTGTTTGGGTTGCAGCTCCACTGGAAATGGGCTGGGGGGAGGCTGGCTTCTCCCCCCACCCACAGCTGATGGATTTGAGGAACTGAAACGTGGGTACCCCCCCCCCCTTCCTGATTGTGGAGGAGAGAGCTGAGCGTATGTCAAACTGCCAGGATATTCTTTTTCTCCCGTTGGGAGGAGGATGCCTTCCCCCAGGAGGCTCTCCTGCCTCGCTTTCCCCTGTGTTGACCCCCCAGGGTTTTGAGGTGCTGGGTCCCAAGTCTGGCTGCCCCTTGGCACTCTGAAGGGCCCTTTACCAAACTGAGAAGGTCCTCCCCTTGCTCAATATCCAGGTCCCCTAAAAGGAGAGCTGTTTCTCCCCCACCCCGACTCCTTCCAGCTTCCCCTCTGTTAATGACTAGGAGCTCAAATGTAGAGCTCAAACCCAGGGCAGCAGAAAGCCCTCAGCAAATGACTGAGCTGCAAGGGAATCACTAGGTCCAAGAATGCCTACTGAACTCATCCTCTTCAACAACAGCATCTCAATCCACCCCTCAGAGTCTTTTCAGTACCCTCTTGCCCTCTGGTCCCCTTGCTGCCATTTGCAACAAAGCTGTTCTTCCCATCTCACTGTCTTTTAAAATTCTTCCGCTGCCCTCATCTGCTTTCTTACTGGAGGCACTGGTTCTGTTCATGTAATTTTGGCAGCAGGGCCAGGCTCTGCTGCTGATGCTCTTTGGTTTTTAATTAAAACAAAAATAAGAAGAATGCTGTGTTGGCCAATCCCCTTCAACAGACAGTACGTGGCAATTAGGCATATGCAAAACAAGCAAGCATAATTCTCTTTCCAACTAAATTCTCCAAAACTGAGCTGTTGATTTTTGCAGAAAATCCATTAGACTAATTAAATCTAGTGTGGTTTTGTTTGTGGTGCCATTTTTCAATATTGTCAATTGCACACTTGAATTGAAGGGCCCTGGATGTTTCACTGCATGCATATTCAGCTTGCAGTGTATCATTGTTGGCAGCCAAGCGCATGGAGGACTGAATGTACAAGTATGAAGTTCATTAGTATCAGAGTTGAGATTAATCCCAGAAGAGGCATTGGGCAGAATTCAGGAAGCAGAACCACATCGGCAGCACGGTCCAGAGAGTCAAGCCAAGACACAGGCAATTAGAGCACAGCCCTGAATGTGCCGCATGCCCAGTGAGGAGAACATGTGCAGAAAGGAACAATGCATGTAGCCAGCACTCTTGAAGCAGCATATATCATTTCAGGTTGTATCTTTTGAGGACAACAAATCTACACCCCTTACCAGGATGAATTCACTTTTTTTTTTGCAGACAATATTGTCAGAACTTGGAAAGCTAAGCAGGGTCCGTGCTTGGATGGGAGACCACCAAGGAAGACCAGGGCTGCTATGCAAAGGAAGGCAATGACATCTCTTGCCTTAAAAACCCCATGAAGTGGAAATTCATGGAGTCATCATGAGCAGGTTGTAACTTGACAACACACTTTATCTTAATATTATTTAGTGATCCTAATCCTAATTATCATCATCATCCTCACACAGTGAGGATTCGCCATTTTGCATTAGGAATGCTATGGATTTAGCCATGAAGATGTCCAACAGTCAAACTTACTGCATTCGAAGTGTCATTAAATGTAAGCCAATCACCCAACCAGTTTACTTCATGTTGACCACCTGCAAATGCTCTGCCAAACAGGTTTGGAATTGGATTGGTTTTTTGCTGAATTGTGCAGGTGCAAAGGCACTACCCATTCAAACCAATTGGGAGCTATTAGCATCATTAGGGATGACGTAGATCAGGGGTGGCCAAACTTGTTCAATGTAAGATCCACATAGAATAAATGTCAGATATTTGAGAGCCGCAAAACATGAACATCAGATGTCTGAGGGAAGGAAGGAGGAGGAGGAAGGACACTGAATTTGGGGACAGTTCCTGCCCAGTTGGTTTCCTCAGGCCACCTGAGGAAGACATATGCACATATGAAGCTGCCTTCTACTGAATCAGACCCTCGGTCCATCAAAGTCAGTATTGTCTACTCAGACTGGCAGTGGCTCTCCAGGGTCTCAAGCTGAGGTTTTTCACACCTATTTGCCTGGACCCTTTTTAGTTGGAGATGCCGGGGACTGAACCTGGGACCTTCTGCTTACCAAGCAGATGCTCTACTACTGAGCCACCGTCCCTCCCAAGGGAAGGGCAGTGCCTCTCTTTGAAGCCCCAGCTGAGCCCATGGGGAGAGATCTCCCCACAGAATCAACTGCTTTGCTAGCTCTGCTGCACTGCCCATAGGATACAATGGAGAGCTCTTGGCCTGAAGAAGGGAGGGGTGACATTTAAATGCCTCCCCCCCTTCCCCCAGTCATAGTGAATCATGAGTCCCCAAACCACAAATTGTTCTGTGGGTTCATGGCTTTTGGTGGTTTGTCATTCATTTTGTTCATGAAATCAAACAAACCATAAAACAAAATGAACCACCCTTCCCCCTGGTTCATGCCCATCCCTTGTGGGGAATCAAAAAATATGTGTGAAAGAGCCACATGTGGCTCCTGAACCACGGTTTGGCCAACCCTGACATAGATGAACACCAAAAGGTAGAACGTCATTAAAATACTGCATTTTTACAACTGATTTATGTTATTTGTGACTTCTTTGTCTAGTTCACATGGGGGCTCAGAGGCACCCTACATCTTTTGAGTTAGTGGTGCTGGGCAGGTACCTATTACTTGTCCATCTTTATATAAGGACGAGACATATCCAATGACAATACGCAATAAAACGCAACAGCCAAGTTGTTCATGAAGCTACCTGTATGGAAGCACATTCAACCTGTGCTGGAAATGTTGCACTGGCTGCCTGGGGTGTTCTGGATTCATTTCAAGGTGTTGGTTATAACTTTTAAAGCCCTATATGGCCTGGGACCTGCCTATCTTTGAGACCACCTTTCCCCATCCGTACCCCAGAGAGCACTACGCTCAGGGTAGGATTGCCAATCCCCAGGTGGGGGCAGGGGATCCCCCAGATTGGAGGCCCTCCCCTCGCTTCAGGGTCATCAGAAAGCGGGGAGAGGGGAGGGAAATGTCTGCTGGGAACTTTGTTATTCCCTATGGAGACTTATTCCCATAGGGAATAATGGAGAATTGATCTGCGGGTATCTGGGGCTCTGAAGGGGCTGTATTTTGTGGTAGAGGCACCAAAATTGCAGCATAACAACCAGTGCCTCTCCCCAAAATACCCCCCAAGTTTCAAAAAGATTGGACCAGGGGGTCCAATTCTATGAGCCCCAAAAGAAGGTGCCCCTATCCTTCATTATTTCCAATGGAAGGAAGGCATTGAAAAGGTGTGCAGTCCCTTTTATATGTGATGGCCAGAACTCCCTTTGGAGTTCAATTATGCTTGTCGCACCCTTGCTCCTGGCTCCACCCCCAAAGTCTCCTGGCTCCACCCCCAAAGTCCCCAGATATTTCTTGAATTGGACTTGGCAACCCTAGCTCGGGGTCCCAAAAACTTCTTAAGATCCTCAGACTGAAAGAAGCTCGATTGTCCACCACCAGAGTGTTCTGGGTAATAGCTCCTGCTCTGTGGAATGCGCTACCTGAAAACATCAGGGCCCTGTGAGACCTGCTACAGCTCCACAGGGCCTGTAAGACCGAACTGTTTAAACTCACTTCCAACGGTTAAGGGGAGGTGGCTATTATTCCATAGCACAATTATTCCACAGTGGTTATTATTCCACTGACAGTCTCACCAAACTAATAGAACTGAAATCAGAAACATCAGAATAATCAGAATATCAATGTGCATCTTGGACTTGACTGTAAAATGTATGGAAATTGTTTTATTGCATATTCTGATCTTAATATTTTATGTTTGTTTTTAACTGTTGTTAGCTGCCCTGAGCCCACCAGGGGAGGGTGGGATAGAATTATGATAAAATAAAAATTAAAAATAAAATAAAATATGATGTTTCATACCTGAGTCAAATGTGAAATACCAGGGTATACTCCCCTTGAGTTCGCATCATTTGGGCTTATCTGCAACAATTAATTTGTAAATTTTGAGAAAACACCCATTTGTAAAACATTAAAAGCATATAAAAACGTAAAAAATCTGGTTCCACGAGGTGAGGAAATAACTTTCTTTATGCCAGACAAGACAAGCTAATTCATTCAGCCACTCCTGGAAAACTCCAGGTAATCAAAAGTCTGGAGGATGCTACTTAAAGCCTTGACTCCAGAGACCTTCTGAACCCACCCAGGAACCTGGAGGCTACCTCTGATTCTAACCCTGGTGATCTGGAAAAACCACCCACAATCTGACCCAGACCCAAGAACTTACAATTTATTCGGGCAGGTTCTTTCTAGTTCACTCCAGTAGGTTCCAATAAACTACACTGGACAAATTAAATCTGACTCTCTTGAAGGTGGCTGGGGCCTCAGGATTCCTCCTTACAAGCAGAGATGTCATGGAGGGTGAGACATATCTGGTATGTAGATATATCCATATGTATTGGCTTGGTGAGTAAACCATTCCCAATTTATGAGAGGAAAAATGGAGATTGGGGGAGAAGTAAAACTCAATCAGGCTGTGTGAAAAGACGTATGTGCAAAAAGCCAATTGCACTGTACTGCATGATTAGGAAGGAATTCAGTGAAGCTAAACAGTCATAAACAGGCCAACAAACATTTGAACCAATAATTTAACAGATCAGCTCCCTGTTTGTGAACAGCAAATATGACATGAGACCAACTTGCAGGTCTTCAAACATTCCTAGCAGAGCCATGGACATAGACAAATGGACTTCTGTAGGGGAGTTTTCTGCGCATTTTCCTCCATCAGCCACCATTTTCCCTACGTTTTTCTGGGTTAGGACACTGGATGAATTATTGAGGGGTTTTTTTGTTTGTTTTGTTTTAAGGCAGATGATACAGCATGAGGAATAGGGGGCTATAGCAATTACTGATCCCTCAAAAGTCCCTCCAGCAATGCAGTAGGGAGAAATAGTGACCATAAAGAGTGGATGGGAAATGACACTGATTTGGGTGGGACCTTTGACAACCTCCTGCCCAGATAGTGTGATAATGGTACTGGTCTGTGTTCAATCCCAAAAAGATTGTTGAAGAGTGGATTTGGGCAAGAGCATGGTTAGAACAAAGAATGTGTGCTAGGATACATAGGCTGATAGCAAATGGTTGATTTGGGGTGGTTGGGAGGCACCCCAAATCGGGATGGCAGGGAGGCTAATGGCGGCTGGCTCAAAGATTTGCTACCACTTTGGAAGTTGGTCAGTAAAGCCCAACTGACCTAAAGTCAGTCAAAAGCAGAAGTAAGCTGTGTGTGCAGAAAGGGCCCTTGACAAGTTGGGTATACTGGGATTTTCTGATTTGACATTGGTTCTATTGTGCATGCGCTCCCACACTGGCCTTCTGTTCTGCTTGGCTTCAGTGGTTTTTGACATTTGTTATGTTGGGCTTCCAGCAATGCCCCCCTTGCTTAAATTGGTTTGACTTGGATTATCTGGTTTGACATCAACTATTTTGGGTTCTTTGCTCAGGGGGACATAGAATTGGACTATTTGGTCAAATTCACTTGAAACTTGGTGAGTCTTTAGGAGACTGTAAGTGTCAGACGTGTAACTTGATCATAGTATTGTAGCCTGCCTAGTGTGATAGCTTGACATGACTAATGCCATATTGTACTCTGCTATGACCCCTGCTTTTACTAACCATGAGAACAGTAACATGTATCCTTCCCCAAAGCAATCTCTAGCCGCAAGGAGAAGAATTTCACACCCGGCTTAGAAGCCATCTGGGGCCTTTGAAGTTAGCATATTCAAGGTAACCAGTGGGTAGTTTCCTGGGAGGGAGGATAAGGGAACATGGGAAGCGCCGACTGTCTCTGAGAGTGTGAAAATGCTGTATTGTTTCCTTTCTCTGAAATGCACAAAAAGGCTGGGTTCAGCCTTGAAAGTTATCAAACTCAACTTGCCTCTATACTAGACTGTTTGTTCTCAAATAAATGGATTAATTTTGCAACAATATGATCCTCCTCTGTTTGAAGTTCCACATCTTGATAGTAAGAACTCCAGTGCGATTTTGGTGTCATTCGGTCAAAAAACAGCCCATCCAGCTCCCTAGAAAGATTCCCCATAGGGAATAACGGATCCAAATAATTTCAGAATCCCCCCCCCCCAAAAAAAAAACAGTATGTGGGACTAGAATAACCTCGAATTCTGATAATTATGCCCTTCCTGATGTTTGGATCAAGAAAATACCATTTTATTCTGGCACACATCCTTATAACATTATTAGAGCATGACATCATGAACCGGCTAAGAAGGTTGGATGCAAATGTGGAGAAAAACCTCTGTGTGGAAGAAACCATACTCTGTGCATGGTAGAGTCAAGGTTCAATCTAAGGATGGCCTGACTTATGTCCTAGGCCATTGGGCCCTAGATTATAATGGATATCACAATGATACCAAGGGACATGAAAAACACCATGTGAGAGTTGGATTTGGGATGTTTTCATTTTGAAAACTTCAGCTGGATTCTTCAACATCAGATAGTCAGATCTACTGTGTAAAAATTCACGTAGGAGAGCCAGTTTGGTGTAGTGGTTAAGTGTACAGACTCTTATCTTGGAGAACCGGGTTTGATTCCCCACTCCTCCACTTGCACCTGCTAGCATGGCCTTGGGTCAGCCATAGCTCTGGCAGACTTTGTCCTTGAAAGGGCAGCTGCTGTGAGAGCCCTCTCCAGCCCCACCCACCCCACAGGGTGTCTGTTGTGGGGGAGGGAGATAAAGGAGATTGTGAGCCGCTCTGAGACTCTTCGGAGTGAAGGGCAGGATATAAATCCAATATCATCATCATCATTATCATAAAGTCATTTCCTTGCCACAACTACCTTAGAATGCTTGAAAGCCAGATGGCTTTTTTTCCAGTTCCTTGTTCTCCCCAGATTTAGAGTGATTCTAGTCTAGAATACTCTCAGGTCAAGAGGGTAGAGAGTAGAATTTATGCCCCACTTTTCTCTACTCAAAGGAGACACAAAGCAGCTTACAATTGACTTCCCTTCCTCTCCAAACACTTGGCATTTTTTGATTTAAATGGGAGAGTTTTGAGAGAACTGTGACTGGCACAAGGTGTCAGACAGTGGAGGTTCAAAGTAAGCGGACTTCCATTGGTTACAATGTTAAGGCTTTATTTGATAATCCAAAAGTTCTGAACAATGATACATTGGAACTGATACTCTCTGAAGGGAGCATAGATGCTTTATCCAAAAGTACATCAAAGGCTTTCTAAACAAATCTGCATTCCCACACTAGAGTGATACATTTAACACCTTAGACTTCCCTTATCTCGTTGCGGTTCTCGTTCTCACGGAACAGCCCTGCTGGCTTTCCTTGAGGCATTTTATCTTCAAAGGGTTGTTGCTTTTTGTTAGTACCAAGGACAGGAATTCACAGCAGGGGTTAGCAACATCATTTCTACTTTGATATGCAAGGTCTCTGTTTTAGGGTTAGTAGCAAACGTTCTAAAATGGAGTCGGTTAGGTCAAGCTATATATTGCATTCTACATATAATATCATATCATGACTGTAAAGCTTTCCAGTGTCTGACACAAGGTCACCCAGCAGGCTTTATGTAGAGAAGTAGTGGAGAATCAGACATGGTTCTCAAGATTAGAGGCTGCCACTCTTTACCACGGTGCCATGCTGGCTCTTGTATTTGTGAAAGTCAGGTGTTGGCTTTTCCATGATGACCAGGAAATAGAACTAAGAACCTTGCCCAGTTCCGCAAGGCCTGTAAGACCACTCTCTTCTGGTTGGCTTTCAACTGACGTGGAGCCTTGTATCGTAGGGAAATGGCAGAAATACTGTGGCCATTGAAATTATATAACATCAAAGAGATTAGCACCAAATTATTCTGATTGTTTTAATTATTGAATATGTCATTTTACAATATATATGGATTTTAATTGTTTGTTGTGGTTTTACACTGTGAGCCACCCTGAACCTTCTTCAGCAGGGAGGGGGGGATATAAATCGATCAAATAAATAAATAAATAAGATGGGATCATGCATAACTTTAGGTTATGTGGCTGTGGGCTGGATTCTCAATGGCTCCCAGTAAGTGTTGTGGAAGAAAATAAAGAACTTTAAATGTGGGTCAAGGATGAAAGGGGGGGGGGGGATTTGGTCCATAATTGTTGCAGAAGCATGAGCAAAAGAAAAGAGGAACAAGGAAAGAAAAGAAGGGATGACGCAGCAGAATGTAGGGCTGAATTTGCTGCATGAATTAAAACTACAGTGGTGCTAATTTTAACTTGGTTTTAGATTATTATGATAATTCACATCTTTTGTAGAAACAATGTGTGCAACAGAAATACAGAAGTGACTCAATTATGTAAGCTGTCGCTGACAAAAAATCTGGATACTAATAGTGACTTTGTGTTTCAAATGAAATTTAAAAGCACCTTACCATAAACAGAACAGCACAAGAAAATCATTTCTAATTACATTATATTTAGAACAGTTCATTGCAAACTTATTATCTTTCATGTTTATGTCAGAATTAGATTTCTTTCATGTTTGCTTAAGCTTAGAATGTCTATTTCAAAGATAAATGGAGCACCGTTAACATAATCAATGCCCTTTGCGGGCTCCACATATGCAAATGAAAGCAACAGTCAAAAAAGGAATCTGGTGCATCCTTTCTTGCACACAATTCCACTCAGTTTAGCTTCTGATGGATAAATGGTATACTGCTAATGATCTCATTCATTATTCTTTGTGGCATGCTGTGCAATTTACAGCACAGTCCAATGCGCAGCTACTCAGAAGTAAGTCCCTCTTTATTCAGTGGTACTTACTTCTGGGTAAATGGGCACATGATTTAGCATTGTTATAGAGAGTGGAATTTCTTTTCTTTTTTTAAATTCATCTTTTTAGAGACAGAATTTGATTCTTCTTAGGGTGTGATCACACATGCTAAATAATGCACTCTCAAGGCACTTTCCAACTGGATTTTGCTGTATGAAATTGCAAAATCTATTTTCAAACAGTTTCTGAAGTGGATTGAAACTGCATTATTTAGCATGTGTGGTCTCAGGGGAGGGACGGTGGCTCAGTGGTAGAGCATCTGCTTGGAAAGCAGAAGGTCCCAGGTTCAATCCCTGGCATCTCCAAAAAAGGGTCCAGGCAAATAGGTGTGAAAAACCTCAGCTTGAGACCCTGGAGAGCCGCTGCCAGTCTGAGAAGACAATACTGACTTTGATGGACCAAGGGTCTGATTCAGTATAAGGCAGCTTCATATGTCCATATGTCCACCCTTATTCTCATTTTCTCTTAGGCCAGTAAAGTCCCACAAGACTCCATCTTGTCCCCTATGCTCTTTAGCATGAACTGCTGAGGGAGGTCATTTGAAGATTTGGGATGGGTTGTCCCCACTATGCAGATGACAATCAACTCTGTCTTGCACTTCTAGTGGATCCTGGGGAAGGTGCAGAGACTCTGAAGCAGTGCCTGGATGCAGTTATGAAGTGGATGCAGGCTAATAAACTGCAGTTTAATCCCAAAACAGAAGTGCTGCTGGTGAATGGAAAGTCTGAGCCAAGATTTAAGGTGAAACACATTGTCAGTTGGGGTTGCACTCCCCTTGGACCCAGGCCTTCTACTGGATAAGCAGGTTGCAGCTGTGGACAGGAGTGAGTTTTACCAGCTTCGACTGGTTATCCAGCTGTGGCTCCTCCGGGGCATAATAGATCAAGTCACTGTGGCTACATCTAGATTAGATTACCACAGTGTCTCTACATGGGGCTGCCCTTGAAAAGTGTTTGAAAACTTCAATCAGTACAGAATGCTGAAGCCAGTATGTTGACTGGAGTGGTTATTTTATTTATTATTTATTACAATGGATTTTTAACTTGCCCTCCCCTGTAAAGACAGGTCTCAGGGTGATGTACAACAATGGAATATATTCATATAATAAGTACATAGTTAAAACAGTTAAAAGACAATAAATACACAACAATCAACCTGGTAGATGATGCTAAAATACTTCCAGTGGGGCCACTGCCTCACAGGGGGAAGGCAGGGAGGAGGAGTGACAGACAGATGGGACTGTTGTTCTTAACTGAACACCTAGCAGAGCACCCCTGCTTTACAGGCCCTGTGGAATGGCATTAGGTCCCACAGGGCACAGAGTTCTACCACGTTGAAGCCAGGGGAGAAATTGCCAGATGTTTCTTGGGTCAGAAAGCACCAATAAGTTCTTATCTACTGAATGCAACAATCTGAAGTACTTACAGTAAATCTGTCAATAACTTTGTTGAAGGTACCCTGACCTGGATAGCCCAGGCAAGCCCAATCTTATCAGATCTTGGAAGCTAAGCAGGGTTGACTCTGGCAAGTACTTGGAAACTGAGAGAGCAGACTTGAAATTCCACCAGCTGGGCCAAGTCAATGGCCACACAGCCACAGTCTTTCCCAGCTCCTGCAGTGACTCTGGGCTCACAGTAAGTTTGTTGCTCAGAGAGACAGCTGGGCATACTAGTAGAGAGACCAAGATCTTCAGGCACTTAAAGTGACTGCTGCTGCTGCCTTATAGGTTCTCCAGGTGGTTCCAACCAGTACACCCACTCCCAAGGGGTCTCTGATGAAGGGTCTTCTCCAATGTTCTCTCTAAACTGCAGAGTCTTGTGAGCAAAAATTCTACTTTGTGAACTACTGGCATCAAAGTTTGTGAGCTACTGCATAAATTAGTTTGCTATAGCACCGTTTTTCCTGAGCTGAGACAAAAATGTGTGAGCTGGAAGCTAAAGAATTGTGAGCTAGCGCACACTAACTCAGCCTAGAGGGAACATTGGTCTTCTCCCAGAGAAATCACCAAACAGACAGAGATTAGTGGGCTTTTTTGTGACCTGGAGATGTGGTCAACTGGCCCTGGGCAGTTCCTGGGTTTGGCACTTTCAATCTGCACCTTTAGAGCTCTGTGAACAGACCTGACATAATTCTGAGCCAGTCCTGCCTTGCTTCCCGGGAGCCATGTCCCTCACTCTGCCATACACTCAAGCTGCTTCTACTCAAGCGGTTGCAGCAGAGAGCCAAGTTGATGAGGAGGGTAATTGAGAGGCTTAGACTGACCATGGCTATCTCACTGAATCTGAGAAGTTGAATCTGCTGTGTCACCTGGCAATTTAGCTGGGATTCTGTGGCAGCGGGAAGATTTTGGAACCGTGTGGAAATTTGCTATTTTATCAAGCCTACTGCCAATAAATATTATCTACTGTTCCTAGTTGAGGAAAACCACATGAACTAAAAGAACCAGTCTTGCTTCCTGTCCATTGGCTACTTTGAGACTATATTGTTTACCCTTCACTTAAATTTTAATTTCCCCGCTAATTGGTTCAGGAAGTTAATTAATTAATTAGATTAGCTATGAATTGGTTGGTTAGGATATTTTTCATTGTTTGATATTTTTCGTTGTTGTTTGAGCCAGTTTGGTGTAGTGGTGAAGTGTGCGGACTCTTATCTGGGAGAACCGGGTTTGATTTCCCACTCCTCCACTTGCACCTGCTGGAATGGCCTTGGGTCAGCCATAGCTCTCGCAGAGGTTGTCCCTTGAAATGGCAGCTGCTGTGAGAGGCCTCTCAGCCCCACAGGGTGTTTGTTGTGGGGGAGGAAGGGAAAGGAGATTGTGTGCTGCTCTGAGACTCTGAGTGCAGGGTGGAATATAAATCCAATGTCTTATTATTATTATTGGGTTTATTAGTAGGGTGAGCTGTATGGTTAGTGGGAGGGAGACTGTGGTGATTTGAATTTATCTCTTCTCTATAATTTTTCCCCTATTGCTTTAGCTGGAATTTATAATTAATTGATCAATTTAATTATTATTTTTTTCTTCTTTAAATAAGGTTATTGTATGTTTATTGATGACATTGGTGATCATAGTAGGCTGAGCTGATTGGTTGAGAGAGGTTGAGAAAGGGGAGGGAGAGTATAAGGGCTGGTTTTAGAGGGAGGCTAGGAATTTCTCAGGAATTTCTCCTTGACTGGCCGTTACCACTGGATGATAGCTCATCCATCTGGGCTGATATCAGTTGGAGATACCAGTGATAACAGGGGAGATATAGCAGTAGAACTAGGAGGTATTCCATGAAATGGAATGGAGATGTGGAAATGTTTGGACCTCATCCCACCTATGTCCTATCCCAAGGTTATGGGGCTAGGATCTCTGACACTGGACCATCAGCAACAAAACCTCTGTTCTGAGAGAGTATCTCACAGAGCATAATACAGACCTGGCCTGTGTTACTGAGACTTGGGTGCGGAAGGGCGAAACTGTTGCCCTTAACTAACTTGCCCCATCTGGGTTCTCAGACAACTGTGGGGGGGGGGGGAGTGATATTGCTCATTTGAGATACTTTCTCCTTTAGGGTGCTCCCTGCCCCCAAAATTGCTGGTGTTGAATGTGTTGACCTGGCATGGGAGATCGAGAAGAGTTTGGCTATCTGGCTAACTCACCAGCAGACACCCCACCTGGCCTGTTAGATGCTGTTGCTGGCTGGGTAATGGAGCACCCCAGCTTTTTAGTTTTGAGGAACTTCAACATCCATGCTGATGATGTAGTATTGTCCATGGGGACTCTGGAACTCTCCCAGTTTGTATCAACTTCCACGCACCAAGCAGGCCACACACTGGACTTGATTTTTGGGATGGGGATAAATGTGGATCTGATTACTGTGGATGCAGTCCCAGGCTCAGACCACTTCATCCTGAAGGTCTGGTTGAGTGCACCTAACCCTCTCTGTTTAAGCAGCAAGCATATTTTGGCTTGCCTATGGAGTCAAATGGACCCTGAGTGACTTCAGGAGGCTCTGCAGGATCCAGTGCTCCCGGTGGTTCCTTAGATAAGCTGGAGAAGGGCTGGTATTCTTGGTTTTCTGAAGTCATCAATTAGATCACACACACACACCAGTGCCTTCATATTAAAGCTCTGTCTTCATATTAAAGCAGCTTCACAGTACACTGCAGAGCTGCAGATGTTGAAATGAGACAGTTAGAGCGAGTGTGGTGGCGTACTTGTGACAGAACAACAAGAACATCTTATAGAATGTTTATGATCTATGAAATGGCAATGAAGGCTGCTGAAAGCCAATTCTATGCTGCCTCCATTGCATGTGCAAAGTTGCTCCCGGCTCAATTGTTTAGAACAATTTGATCGCTTACTTCATTGCCACAGGGCAAACAAGATGATAGGGAATTGGATATCAACTGTGAGGCATTTGCAACATATTCACAATTAAAATTTTATTGCTCCGTTAGGACCTCCCGGCCACAGTTGATACAATAAAGGATTTGGAAACTTTTTGTCCATCTTCAGGTCCACTGTTAGACCATTTCAGCTGACTCTCTCAGGAGGATGTCACCAGGGTCCAGGCAGCTGTGAAGGCAACCATTTGCCTTCTCGACTTGTGTCCTTCCTGACTGGTAAAAGCCTTTGGGAAAGATACTCGGGTCCCCTGGGGGAAATGATCAACTTGTCCCTTTCTTCTGGAACCTTCCCAGAGGGGTTGGAGGAGGCAGTGGCTCACCCACTCTTGAAGAAACCAACATTGGACCCTACAGTCCTGGCCAACTATCACCCTATTTCAAATTTATGATTTCTGGGTTAGGTAGTTGAGAAAGCAGCAGCTGAACAACTCCAAGCCTTATTGAAATACACATCCATCCTTGACCCATTCCAGTCCAGTTTCCACCCTGGCCATGGGATGGAGACAGCCTTCGTTGCCCTCACATATGACCTTTGGAGACACCTGTATTGGGGCAGTTTGGCACTTCTGTTGTTTTTAGATCTTCATCCAAAAAAGACCACAGAGTTAGTATACACCATAAAGGCAAAACAATCTGTTGCATAGGCATAAACAAGCAGGTAATAACTCAGTTGGTATAACTCATGCAAATAGATTATTAAATTGTGCAACTAAATGTGATAAAGAACATATATAACTTAAAGTTACTATATACGATCACACAGTGATTAACAAGGGGAAACCCCAGTGTCAGCAAAGGGTTCATTGAAGTTTCAAAATGATCAGACTTGTCTTTGTTAAAAACTAAGTTTAATTTATTGATTACAACAATGTTACTCTCTACATGGATTCATTGAAACTGATAACAGATAGCTTGAACCATTGGCATTTATGTATACACTTCAAAGGCTTTGGGCTTTAAACTACTTCCCATAATAAAACTACAGTCAACCCTGCAAGTAACACTTTCACACGCTTGCTTATCTTACACCGGTGATGGTTGCATTCTCTCCCCTGGTGATGTCCTTGCTTTGCTTGGGAGGCGCCAGAGAGGCTAGCTAGGCGCTCTGCACTTCAAAGGCGTTACTGGCCTTTGGAGTTCTGGCAGCACTCATTCTCACCCCTCCTCCTTCTCTTGCAGGGCACAGATATTAGTAGCATAGAGCTTTATTCAGCAATGTTGTTAGTAAGCATGGATTAAATACATTCATATAGCATAAGTAACTTCAATGAAGCATGGCCTGACACCCAGTCCATAAATCAATTTGACTGAGTCAATAACATTCCAAAAGTTGAAGAAGAAAGAAAGAAGTAAGAAGAAGAAGATGATGATGATATTGGATTTATATCTTGCCCTATACTCTTAATCTCAGAGTCTCAGAGCAGTCACAATCTCCTCTACCTTCTCCACGCCCCCCCACAGACACCCTGTGAGGTAGGTGGGGCTGAGAGAGCTTTTTACAGCAGCTGCCCTTTCAAATACAACTGTGAAAGATGTGGCTGACCCAAGGCCATTCCAGCAGCTGCATGGGGAGAAGTGGGAAATGAAATCCGGTGTGCGCACTTAACCATTACACCAAACTGGCTCTCGCCAAAAGGCAATGCAAAATCTACAGAGGTGCAGTGTCTTCAAAGAGATTAATATAGGCAATTCTTAGTAGACATGACTCCTAAGTGTGACTGATGTTTCACGAATCTTCATCAGTAGGATTCCAGTGTGAAATAACAATCCACTGGGTAAGACAGTTCTTACTCATCAAGTTGCCAATCAGCATCATTTTACTAAACCCATGATTCAGAAATGTTCTTGTTGGAGAGGCTTTTGCTTAACTCAGGCAGTTGATCCAGAACCAGCTGGTGCAAAATGTGGCGGCTGCCTGTGTCAGCACACATCCAGTCAGGACCACACCGATTGCACTGGCTGCCAATTGAGTACCAGATCTGCTTCAAGGCACTGGCATGGACCTTCAAAGCCTTGTATGGCCTGGGACCAACATACCTGAGGAACCACCTCTCCCCATATGTGCCCTGGAGAGCTTTGCGTTCTGCTCATCAAGATCTGCTGGCTGTCCCCAGCCTGAGGGATGTCCGTTTAGCCTTGTCCGTTTAGCCTTGAGCTTTTTCTGCCATGGCCCTGGCCTGGTGAAACATCTTCCCAGTGAGATCAGGACTCTGTGGGACCTCCTGCTGTTTCCCAGGGCCTGTAAAATCAGAGCTGTTCTGACAAGCCTTCCTTGATGCAGCAGGTGTCCAATAAAAAGCTGGCCCTCCCTTCTGAAGGTACCACTCTTACACAGCCCAGATCGACAACTACATCTCCCAGCAGGCAGCACTTCCAACTCTGCTGTATCTAAGATCAGCACAGGCCTTCTGCACTCTTTATTTTAACTGTGCATGGAAATTTCCATCTGCTCACCTGTCAAACAAATAGCCTGGGAGGAGGATCACAACTGAGGAGGGGTAGGCAACATTCAAAATGACTGAGTACATTCCAGGTTAGAGAAGATGATATTTTGTGCATGCAAGGATGCTGCCAATGAACATCATACTATTTCATCACTGAAGTTGCCAGATCATGTCAGAGTCCAGAGTAATCAATACTGGCTAATAGCGCATATCTGCATTATTAGTATTCTTTACAACCTTGACATACTTCATTTTATGCACAGATTGCCTATGAAAATTGTGGTTTATCTCTTGTCTAGACAATGCCTTACATGGTCCTTCAAATTAATAATGTGCCAGAATTATCCTATGCTTAATGCAGCTGCTCTCAGTATTGACTCTGAAAATTAAATTTTCTCCACAGTCATATTGACATCTGGGTCTCAAGCATATTTAATGCATCTCAAAAGCAATGCTGGACTTTAACTAGCCCTCCATGTGAAAGGAAAATATTGATAGCAACTCATTCTCATTATAAGTTGTAACGGGCTTCATCCACTTCAATGGGATGCACCAATATATGAAATTGCTTTTAAAAAGAGCTTTGAAGCATCTTGTCAGATCATCCTAACTATTGTAAGCAAAATGTAAAATGTACTTATTGGTTGCAATTCAAAGCTGTGATGCATGTCCAGCTGCGGATGACACTAAATGGTTCAGGGTGGTGAGAACCAGAGAGGATTGTGAGGAACTCCAAAGGGATCTGTTGAGGCTGGGTGAGTGGGCGTCAACGTGGCAGATGCGGTTCAATGTGGCCAAGTGCAAAGTAATGCACATTGGGGCCAAGAATCCCAGCTACAAATACAAGTTGATGGGGTGTGAACTGGCAGAGACTGACCAAGAGAGAGATCTTGGGGTCATGATAGATAACTCACTGAAAGTGTCAAGACAGTGTGTGTCAAGTCTGCTATGGGTTACTCAATATCTGTATTAAGGTTGGTTCTGAAGTGAAGGAGTCTGGGTACTTTACAGTGTACACCGGGGGCTGCTAGCTCACTCTCCTGCCCCCTCTCTAGAAATGCCTTTGTTGTGTAACCTGCTTTGAAATGCTAACCTGTGAACAAGATAGTGGCGCCTTCCCAGCCTTGTTCTCTGTGGGGAGTATGGGGTGTCAAGACTTCGGTCTGGGAACGAAAGAAGTAGCATCCTAGTGTGAAGATGTGTTGCATAGATTGCCCCCCGTAGGAATCCTTTAGATTCATACTTTAAATACTGGATTAGTGCATATGTGTTTCAGTCCTTCAATCTCTGCCATGGTCCACAGTTCTGATTACAATAAACTTGCTACTTTATCAAGAGACTCGTTATTGAATTCAGCCGACTTGACATTGTGCGTTTGCAATAAAAAAGGCCAACGCCATGCTGGGAATTATTAGGAAGGGAATTGAAAACAAATCAGCCAGTATCATAATGCCCCTGTATAAATCGATGGTGCGGTCTCATTTGGAGTACTGTGTGCAGTTCTGGTCGCCGCACCTCAAAAAGGATATAGCTTTAGAGAAGGTGCAGAGAAGGGCAACTAGAATGATTAAAGGGCTGGAGCACTTTCCCTATGAAGAAAGGTTGAAACGCTTGGGACTCTTTAGCTTGGAGAAACGTCGACTGCGGGGTGACATGATAGAGGTTTACAAGATAATGCATGGAATGGAGAAAGTAGAGAAAGAAGTACTTTTCTCCCTTTCTCACAATACAAGAACTCGTGGGCATTCGATGAAATTGCTGAGCAGACAGGTTAAAACGGATAAAAGGAAGTACTTCTTCACCCAAAGGGTGATTAACATGTGGAATTCACTGCCACAGGAGGTAGTGGCGGCCACAAGTATGGCCACCTTCAAGAGGGGTTTAGATAAAAATATGGAGCAGAGGTCCATCAGTGGCTATTAGCCACAGTGTATGTGTGTATATAACATTTTTTGCCACTGTGTGACACAGAGTGTTGGACTTGATGGGCCGTTGGCCTGATCCAACATGGCTTCTCTTATGTTCTTATGTTCAGTTGTGTGTGTGTGTGTGTTTTACAGGCTTCGGATTCAGTGGGAGCTCACAGGAGCACAGCTCCTGAACCTTTCTGAGAGTTCCACCTCGTCCATTGAATAGTAGGGTGCAGCTGCATAACAATCCCTGGATGAGCTCCACCACCTATTTTTTTACAAAATGACCCCTGGTGTTTTATATATATAAAAGTTGCAGAATTAAGGAAGACTGAAATTCATGTTCTACTGATCCTTGACTTTCCAGGCCCTCCATGATACCAGCGAAGCTACAGTTGGAACTGAACTTTACAGACTGGATCCTGTCAGCCGTCAGGCAGAATTTCACTCCTCTCCACTGCAGATCCCTAAAAGGGGATTACAGGCTTTGGCTTCCTTGAAGGAGGAAGAGGAGGCAAGAAGAATCTATCTTGGTGTGGGATGTTGATATAGAGATTTCACATCCATGGTGGCTAATGGGAGTTCTCCCTGGAACTGAACAGAGATATTGGTCTCAGGATTTTTTTTTAACCTTTCATTTTTAGTGGAGTTTGACTTCCAACAGTTTTCTGGGTAATTGAAATATCCCATATAATTGTACTCCTCCCCGTTCCTTATTAGTCTATTGCTTTAAAAAAAGTTTTACCCTTTGATCCTTACATTTCAATTGTGAGTGTCATTCCACCGGGTTTTTGTAATGTCTTAAGTCATAATCCTCTTCCTGTATTGGAGCCTCAAGTTCTCCCTGTTTGCTTCCCATACTCTAAGTAATAGTGTAGGGACACTGGAATCTATCATAGAATAATAGAGTGGATGGGACCTCCAGGGTCATCTAGTCCAACCCCCTGCACAATGTAGCAAACTCACAAATACTTCCCTCTAAATTCACAGGAGCAACATTGCTGCCAGATGGCCATCTAGCCTCTGCTTAAAAACTTCCAAGGAAGGAGAGCCCACCACCTCCCAAAGAAGCCTGTTTCACTGAAAAACTGCTCTAACCATCAGGAAATTCTTCCTAAAGTCTAGTTGAAAACTCTTTCAATTTAATTTCAACCTTTTGGTGCTGGTTCTGGGGCAACAGAAAACAACTCCACACCATCCTCTATATGACAACCCTTCAAAGACTTAAAGATGGTGATTATATCACATTTCAGTTGTCTCCTCCCCAAGCTAAAAATACCCAGCTCCTTCAGCTTTTCTGTGTAGGGCTTGTTCTCCAGACCCCTCACCATCTTTGTTGCCCGCCTCTGGACATGTTTCAGCTAGTCTATATCCATTTTAAGTTGTGGTGCCCAAAATTGAACACAATACTCCAGATCCAGGTGGGTAGCCATGTTTATCTGAAGATTTATTTATATTTATATTTATTTTATTTTATTCTATTTATATCCTGCCCTCCCCGCCCTTTCGGTGCTATGATCTTAAGTTTCAGATTTATAATTCTCTGTAAAGCAGATCTCTGTGAAGATCCCATTGTTTCCTTCTCCATTTTCTGGAAAAGGAAGTTGTCAGCCAGACATGTCACCTTCCATTTTTAGCAGAGTTGGATTTCCCACAGATGTTTGGGTAATTGAAATCTCCCATGATCACTGTATCCCTTCTCTTGGAGAACTTTGCAATCTGCTGTAGGAGTATCTCATCCAAGTCCTCTACCTGACTTGGTAGTCTATATTAGGCCCCCCACCATAATATCACTGTTATTTCTTACTCCTTTTACCCAGAGGCTCTCAACTGAGTTGCCATGCTCAGATTCACATATTTCCTCACAAGTATATACCTCCTTCACATATAATGTTATGCCTCCACCCTTCCTTATTTGTCTGTCTCTTTTAAATAAATTGTACCCCTGAATCCTAATATTCCAATTTTGAGTGTCATCCCACCCAGTTTCAGTAAGACCTATTAGGTCATAGTCTCCTTCCTGTATTAGGACTTCCAGTTTCCCCTTTTTGTTTTGTATACTCTGTGCATTAGTGTAGAGACATCAGAATCCATATTTTATGCATCCTGAGATTTGTTTCTGTACATACCTGCAAGTTAATGTTACCTAGCCACTCTCTGCAAAGCATTAGGGTTCTTATCTCCAGTTACTGGCATCATTGGCATCATATGAAACTTTGAATTATTGTCTCCTTCCCACATACAATTTAGTTTAAAGCCCTCCTTATTGTTAGCAAGGTTGTTACCAAACCCTTTCCCCTGCCTTCATAAAGTGCAAACCATCTCCTGATAGAAGACCACCATCTCAAAAGCCATGGTCCAGAAATACAAATCTTTCCTGATGATACCATCAACGTAGCCAGTCATTTATTGTTCTTTTTCATCCTAAGCCATAGCATTTGACAGGAAGAACTGATGAAAACACAACCTGTTCTCCCAGCTCCTTCACCCAGAGCCACATAGTCTCTTTTAATATGTTCAGGGCTATGCTGGGCAGTATCATTTCTTCCCATGTGGATCAGCAAGAAAGGATAATAATCCATGGACTTGACATTCCTATCCTTTCTGTCACATCTTAGATGCATGCACCTGGTAGACAGCATACCTTTCGAGACAACAAGTCAGATCAGCACACTTTGGCCTCTACCCCTCTGAGCAAGGAATCTCCAATTACCAGCACCTTCCTCTTCCTATATTGAGGAGCAGAAGCTCCAGGCTTCTTATCCACAGGCTCCTTCAAGCTTCATGGAGGTTGGGGAAGTATCCCTTCTTCCAATGGTTCAGAATCAGTATCTGTGAGGAGATCATGGAACTGATTGCTGAGCAGCAGAGGCTCAGAACATATCTTGGTTTTTCTGCTCCTGTGGGTTAAATTTTTCCACAAACCCTCCTCCTGTGTTGGGTTTTCTTCCAATTGCTGAGAAACTGCTTCCTTTTCTGTCCTTTTGAGAGAGCTTCATGGGCTCTGTCAAGAAAATCCTCACCTACCTCAGCTCTCTCACCAGCCATGGTGCTGTAATCCATAGTCTTTCCTGAACTCCCAGACCAAACTCCCATTTGCTCACTAGCTTTGTGTTGCTATTTATACAGCTATATACTTGCAGACCCCAACCCCAATCAAGTCAAGTGACTCACCTTAATCATGGGAAAAGGAGGGAAAACATACTACACAAAACAAGCCTCAACTCACTGAGGTTTGAATATTGTCGCCATTTAGTAACGGTTTGTGTTATCCTTTATAGTGATTGTGTAGCCGGTATTTCCTCAATCAGTGACCATGTCACTGAAGCATCACCTGTATTCTAATAAATGCATCTATTTGAAATAACAAAGGATCTCATTCTTGGAATATCAAAATGAATCAAACAGCCAAATCAAACTGAACCAAACAGCCAAAACAAACTGAGCACAAGATTTACTCTTAGTAATACCACCTGCTTACTTTCATACAACAAATACCACTCCTTTGACGTTAACATCTGCTTTACTCCCGCACAAAGCTTCCTGTTTGCTCCTCCTGCTTGCTCACTCCATATCTCAGGTGTGTCTTAAAGAATGAAAGCATTTAATTAAATCCATTCAACCAGTTTTCCTTAACTATATGAGATGCTCTGTAATTGTTTGGGTTTTTAAAATTAAATTACATTGCTTGACATCCACAATTTGGATTGGGACTGGCCATAGTAGGAGAAGAGATGTTATCCTTTCAAACCTGCGAGGCTAGGAATATAATTTTATCTACTGACATTTTTTGTTTGTTTATTTTTCAGGTCCAGTATGGTGTGGGGTAGTGGATACAATAGGTGAAACTGTATGGAGATGTAAGGGTTAAACCTCACTCCAATTTAGTATTAAATAATGCTGAGAAGATCTGTCTTTTTTGATCCTCAGACCTGTAGAGCTCACCTTGTGTTGCTGTAGAGACAGTCACAGTTTTCTAAATACCTTTTATTTCACATAGGCTTTGAATGATTAGTCTTGAACGTTGAGGATGTTTGTCAGCCTCAGTGACCTCCTGACTCAATAATGTATTTCTATGAAGCAATTTATTTGAGAGGGGAAAGGTTTTGTATCAATTAATTGAGAGATTCCTTCTTGGGCTGCCTAGGAACGCTTGGCTGCTAACATCCCAGACCTGGTCTTAATCCTTCAATTTCTATAAGCTTGTCCTAACAGGTATTCCTCCTCCAGTATTCCATTTACAGTTATTTCATTTACACCTAGTAGCATATCACTTTTGTAATGTCTGACACCTGCACACATGGCCAACAAATTGGCTTGTACAAATCAGTTATGTAAGCAACATCTGGAGAGCTCACTTCCATTTGGCTTGCTGCTGTCAGTGTAAAATTACCAACTTCCCCATTTTATCCCATTCTCACAAATGAGATGTTAGCAGCCTGTCGGTCACTTCCGGGTTCCTGTCCTGCATCTCGACCTGTGTTATTAGTGACAGGCTGCTTCGGTGTGCCGCTGCGCCGGCCTCCTGGGTCTCACAATGATGGGACTGATGCCACAGGAATGGGCTCGAAACACTCTATAACCCCTCAAAAGAACAGCAGTCTAGCTCGCTTCCCCCGAGCCCTGCCGCCATAAGCCTCAAGGGGGCTCGTTTTGCGGCATCTCCCGGCGGGAGGGTGGCACCCGCACAGGACACATATCAAATGAAAGAAGGGACGCAGGGCTATCAGAAACAGCCGGCGGAGGGAGTCGGGAGACCACCCCACTGGGGGATCCACACCCCGAAAGTGATGAAGGTGGCGCAGATAGAGCCAACAGAGCAAACAGGACAAAATAAATAGGCTGCATTATGCAGCACAGTCTCACTGGAATCTCACTGGAATCTGACTGGCTTCTCAGCATGGAACCCGTTCTCTCTAGTCTTCTCACTTTGAAAAAAGTAAAAAAAGAGTTTCATTTAACTTTACTTCCCCCTTTCCCTCTCTATAAATAATCTTGGTGTTTCCGGCGGTGATATTTGGGGGATTTTTGGGGACGTCACAGGAAGTGCTGTGAAGTCACTTCCTGTTTCCGGCAGTGGCATTTGGGGGAAATGATGTCATTTGGGGGAAAATGATGTCACAGGAAGTGATGTCACTTCCTGCTTCCGGCAGGTGGTGCGGGGGGAAGTGATGTCACGTCCTGTTTCCGGCAGGTGGCGTGGGGGGGGGAAAATGCTGCCACAGGAAGTGATGTCACTTCCTGTTTCCGGTGGTGGCATGACGTCACCGGAAGTGCCGTCACTTCCTGTTTCCGGCAGCGCGCGCGAAGCACCCCTACCTTCCCCCCCCAAAGGTGTCCCTGGCTGGCCTTCAGACCCTAGCTCAAGATGTCCTCTTCACCTTCACTCTGGCTCAATTTAGGGTAAGCCTAGTCTACCAAGTCATCTTAAAAGATGGCCCCACTCTACCCAATTATTGTTGTTTTGGGGAGGTCTCATTTAATCTTTTATTTCTCTCTGGTGAACAGAAAGCAATCAAAGTATTCAGATAATTAAAAGAAAGTAGTCTCTTAAAAATCCAATATATCCAATTAAACAGATTATAGGATCATTGTCTCTGAGCATATTTCTAGTTCTTGCTTTGTGTTTGTGACATATTATATTAGTCTTGAGTATGGTAGACTGCTAGCAGTGATCTTGTACCATCTGTAGGTGTCACCTTTTTGGGTTATAATTCCATTCCTCCTCAAGCAAATGACTTGAGGGAGTCTCAGTTGCAGAATGTTCACTATAGGTCTAGATTCTGATTACCTGTAATCTCTCCTTTCAACTCCAGTAAACTTGGTGTCTCTGAGCATTTTCGAACTGACCTTACTCGGGAGCGACATCCCTCTTCACCGTGCAGGGTCTGCGCGGATTTCGCACTAATTGCTCCGCAGAACCCAGAAGAGCCGCAAAGTCCCGCGGCTTTTGCGTCACAAATGTAAACTGGGTTTTGGCCAGTTTACATTTGTGACGCAAAAGCCCCGGGACTTTGCGGCTCTTCCGGGTTCTGCGGAGCAATTAGTGCGAAATCCGCGCAGATGCTGCGCGGTGAAGTGGGACGTCGCTCCCGAGTAAGGTCAGTGTGAAAACGCTCTCAGTGTTCTCAAAGGAAATAAGCTCCTATTTTTCTTCTTTAAACATTGCCAGTTTGGTATAGTGGTGAAGAGTGGTGGACTCTAATCTGAAGAACCGGGTTTGATTCCGCACTCCTCTACATGCAGCCCGCTGGGTGACCTTGGATCAGCCACAAGTTCTTAGTAGAGCCAGTTCTCTCAGAGTTCTCTCAGCTCCACCTCACAGGTTGTCTATTGTGGGAAGAGGAATGGAAGGGGATTGTAAACTGCTCTGAAACTCCAAATAAAGGCTGGAGTATAAATCCAATATTTTTTCTATAAAGTCAAGAAAAAAATATTGAAAAGAAAATATTTATAAGCATCCTTAAGCAAATGGATTTCAAAAGAAAATTGGTTATAAATGAACTTTCTTTTCCCTGCTTTAGACATATCCTAACTGATGTTAAAATAGGGCAGGCACTAATAATCTTAAAAAGTTACAAGGTTTCTATCTATGCCCAACTACCTGGGAGACTATATGGCCAGAAAAAGATGCTGCCTCATTCCTTCCTCAAACAAGAGTTCTGTCCAACTCAGCAACTCAAGGAAAAGAGAGACTGCCTACCTCTTGTAAGGTGGTTTTTAACAAACCTGTGTCACCTCCCCCTTGACATCACCCTCTATTCCAACCACTGGTGGCCACCCCTCGCCCTCCCTTGGAGAGGAGCTTGGAGTGCAAATGTGTGTGAGAACCCCCCCACACACACACACACACACTTTCCCCTCAAAGCATTTAAAGGGAAAAGAGCGGGGCAGTGTGTGCTTGGAGTGCAGGTGCCAGTCCCCAATATGATTATGGCACTTCTGTGTGATATCATCACACTGGGGCTACCCCCCCACCTCCTAGATCACCCCCCAAAGTCCCCTACTGGGGACTTTGAGGCATCTAGAAACCCTATTCCAAAGAGGGAAAAGAACACTTTTAAAACTGAAGGGGGGGCAGTTTTCACCACATATTTAAAAAAATTGTACCCCATCACACCCTCAATAAGTAAAGCTTTTGTGGCAAGATCTGCCTGCGATAGAACTGACAGGCCTGTTGAAGATAGAAAAAACGGAGACCTCACCCTTGTGGACACTAGGGGTGTACATTCTGTTTGGCTGAATCAAATACAACCCCAAATAACTGATTTGTCTGTATTTGTCACTGTATACAGCTGAATCAGATTCTCTGAGAGACCAAACACTTCACCGGGAAAAAAACCTTCACTTTTACACTCTATTTGTGTATATGCAGGCCTCAGATTCAGCGGGAGCTCACAGGAACACAGCTCCCGAACGTTTCTGACAGTTCCACCTCCTCCTTCCCACATTTTCCATTGAATAGTAGGTGCAGCTGCATAACAATCCCTGGATGAGCTCCACCACCTATTTTTCTACAAAACGACCCCTGTGTATATGTACTCCATTTATCACAATTCACAAATATGTACGAATAATGCCTTGAAGGTGAAAGCAGCTGGATGGGGAATTGGTGTGCTCCTTTGAGCCCACCTTCTCTTACAAGGGAAGGTGGGCTTGGAGGAGAACGCACCCTACCTGGCCGCTCTCACTGATAGCACAGGCACAGCTCGCCCGCAGCCCCCACTCAACCTTCTTAGGGCTGCCTAAGTTGAGCCATGCATGCACAGGGCACTCTTGGAGGCACTCCAAGACTGCCCTTCTTAGGCCAGTCTTGGAGCGCCTCCAAGAGCACACATGCACTTGCCTGGAGCCTGCCCATCCCTCCCCTGTCATGTAGTCATGCCTACCCTTTCTGCAGGTGGAGGGGCAGCAGAGGGGCAGGTGCGACCAGGGTGGCAATGGGGCAGGTGCTGGCATGGGGCACCAAAGGCCCTAGTGCTGGCACTGCCTCAGGACCAAATGAACTGCATCCAAGGGTACTAAAAGAACTTGTGGATGTAATTCCAAGCCTCTGGCCATTATTTTTGAGAATTCTTGGAGAACAGGAGAGATGCTAGAAGATTGGAGGTTGTCCCTATCCTCAAGAAGGGGGGAAAGGAGGATCCGGGTAACTACCAACCTGTCAGCTTGACGTCTATACTTGGAAAAGTTTTAGAACAAATAATCAAATAGTCAAACCTGGAACATTTAGAAAGGATGGCTGTGATTAGTAAGAGCCAGCATGGTTTCTCAAGAACAAGTCATATCAGACTAACCTTATCTTTTTTTTTAGAAAGTTACTACCTTGCTGGATCAGGGGAATGCTGTAGACATCGTTTATCTTGATTTCAGTAAGGCTTTTGATAAGGTTCCACATACTGTCCTTGTTGACAAGTTGGTAAAATGTGGTTTGGATCCTGTTACCATTAGGTGGATTTGTAACTGTGAGTGCTTGTGAATGGTTCCTCATCCTCTTGGAGAGGAGTGACAAGTGGAGTGCCTCAAGGATCTGGACTGAGACCTGTCTTATTTAACATCTTTCTAAATGATTTGGGTGAAGGAATAGAAAGAATGCTTATTAAATTTGCAGATGATACTAAATTGGGAGAGGTTGCAAATTGTTGGGTTTCTGATGCAATTTCACTTCTTGTTGTCATGAGTTAATTAAATGTTTGTATATGCATGCTGATGTTTAGCCAGTGAGTAGGTAGAGCCAATGAGAATGTCTGCACGTACTTCCTGCCAAGGCTAGGTGTCAATATGCATAGTGACCATTCAGGGAGAGCCCTAAAAGGCTAATCCATATATTTGAGTGGTGGTCCAAGGGAAAACATTTGGTCAGTTTTATTGTCCTTTGTGTAAAGCCCTTAGATCTCCATGCAGTTGAAGTTAGGACTCCAGAGAGTCGAGATGTAGCCTAGAAGCTAGACAGGATATTGAATCCTTCTTTGTTTTCTAGAAATCCCAGTCATACTTTTTCCTCATGAGTAAAGTAAACTACTTTGGTTCTTAAGCTAAACTGTGTGCCTGGCTGTGATTTCATGGCTATCTCCACGTTACTCTGCTAAAGGTATATTTAAATCCCAACACAAATACAGTAGAAGACAGAACACGATACATCTTGAAACTGGTATCCTATTGGCCAATTTCATTACTGAATACAGACTATAAGATATTTACATCAATCCAGGCTTTTCAGATTTACTTTTTCATCATACAATATATTTCTCCTCATCAGGTTGGCTTCATGCCCAACCAAGGCCTGTCATGCAAGGTTTTAAATATATTACAATATTGCTGTATACATCATTACAAAGTGATGTTAATGTCACTGGATGTTGAGAAAGCCTTTGATTCCATTGAGATTCTGTATCTTAATGTTCTACTAGAATATATAGGATTTGGCAATAATTTTTTAACAGCCATTATAGCCTTATACACAAAGCAGACTGCAAACCTCAAAGTGAATCGAACCTCTTCAACTCCTATTCTCATCCATCAATGAACCAGGCAGGGATGTCCTCTATCTCCCCTGTTGTTTGCTGTTGCTTGCAAATTAGTTACAGACTTTGGTATGATATCAGGCTTAAAAATTAACTTATCCAAATCATATCTATTTTCAATCAACCTGGACCAGAATATTATCAGAAATATTTTATCCATCTCAACTTTTAACTGGGTTTCTCATTACATGCCCTATTTAGGAATTAATATTCCTAAGAATCTGAAAGACATTAAGAAATATAACCACAAGAAAATTACCAAAGATATCTTAAATCAGTTCCAGAAGTGGCATGAATATCTCATGGACAGTAAGATTTCATCTGATTAAATTGTTTATTCTGTCAAAATTCATCTAGCTTTTTTCCAATTGCAATATCTTCAGCCTGTCTACATCAATGGCAAAAACTGCTCCTGGATTTCTTCTGGTCCTCTAAATATCATAGAGTTCACAGTCATACTTTATACAAATATACTTGTTGGGGAGATATAATTTCCCTGATCTGTCAGTTTACTCTACTGCAAGAGAGCCAGTTTGGGGTAGTGGTTAAGTGTGCAGACTCTTAGCTGGGAGAACCAGGTTTGATTCTTCACTCCTCCACCTGCAGCTGCTGGCATGGCCTTGGGTCAGGCAGAGCTCTGGCAGAAGTTGTCCTTGAAAGGGCAGCTGCTGTGAGAGCCGTCTCAGCCCCACCCACCTCACAGGGTCTCTGTTGTGGGGGGAAGAAGATATAGGAGATTGTAAGCTGCTGAGACTCTGATTCAGAGAGAAGGGAGGGGTATAAATCTGCAATTCTTATTCTTATTCTTCAATACATCTTGCTAATGTTGTTAAAATATTAAGCTTGCACTTCCAAGCTGACTGGATCCAACTGCTGCAACCATTTGCAGGTCACCTTACTATCCAAGAACTTATTGGGCTAAAAATGTCTGCATGTCCTAAATCAACTTCCAACAGTCTTCTTTTTTTTTGGGGGGGGGGGGGGCAAATACACTATCTATATGGCATCATAACAGGAAAAACCTATTGCCACCAATCTCTAGATTCCAGGTCTTTCGATACCAACCATGGTTTTTACCTGCATTCAACATGTCCACTTTCAATCTCTGGAAAACAGCAGGAGTAACTACTATCCAGGATCTTGTATACAACAACTGAGTATTATTCAGAGCTAACCCGAAAACAAAGACGAATTTCTTAATTTCCTGGTGGCAATATCTTCAACCTACCCATATGTGTAACCAAATCTATCTATTTAACATTGTTAAACAACTTTTGTCAGAGTTTGAACTGGTTCTTTAAAAAGCTTGGTCATCACTTAAACAATTTATCTCCTCTACTTATTCAGCTCTTAAAACATATGACAGTCTAAATTTACTTACTTATCAATCTTCTTGGAACAAAATATGTGAACAAGATATCCCATTGGAACAATGGGATGAAATATGGTCTTCACCTCCTTTTAAAAATAATGTGGCTGAAATGCAGTCCTTCAAATTACTGTCCTTATGGCACTTGACACTGACAAAACTAGCTTACATGGCTCCTTCAGTATTGCCCAAATGCTGGAAAAAATGTGGCTTGCAGGGGGATTATGTACACTGCTGGGCTTTCTGCCCTAAATTACAAGGCTTTGGGGAAGAAATTTTGAAAAGAACCCATAATATGACAAATATAACAATAAACTACACACCTGAGCATTTATTTTCAAAAGGAGGGATTCCTTCTGAGTGCTTAAAGGTTAAAAAAAAGAGACAGTCCCCTGTGCAAGCACCAAGTCACTGACCCGTGGAGTGACATCACATCATAACGTCTTCTTGGCAGACTTTTTACAGGGTGGTTTGCCGTTGCCTTTCCCTGTCATCTACACTTTACCCCCAGCAAGCCTGGTACTCATTCTGCTTACCACTTGTAAAAGAAACAATCTCCTTTCTTTGACGGCTGCTAGGACTGCTGTGTCCACAAGATGGAAAACAGACAAGCCTCCAGATCTTAGCTTGTGGCATAAGAAATTGTGTTCTATCTAAGATAACAGAAAACATAACTCAGCTCGAATGTCCTCTCTCTTCTTTCTTTGCTGTTTGGTCTCCTATTCTGACTTGCTTTACCTCGCAAGAAGCAATACCTGAAGTAATTAACGACTTAGCTTTATGGTAATATATTTCAACACTCTCAACACTGATACTATTCAAATAGATTTTCATAAATTTATGACTCAGTTACTTAACTATTGATATGTATATTTATTTACTATTATTGAAGATATTTGGCTCTTGGGATTATAGATTTACTTTTTTCATTATATGCATTATGTCCTCATTATGTTTTTATGTATTAAGCTTGAAAATTCAATAAAATGTATTTGAAAAAAAGAAATGGTTTCAAATGAAAACGGTTTGTGCTTCTCCCCTCCACCCCCAACACACAAAAAAGCCATATTGCAGTTTGTGCTTTCTGATTTTAGTTCTTCCAGCTGTTTGCATGTGGACCTGTTTCCAAACCATTTTCTGGGCTGGGCAGGGAAAAGAAAAGGCCCTGTCAGAGCCCCCCTCCCCTCTCTTCCCCTCAGCTCATCTAAAATGACAGTGCACGGGCAAAGTGGACAGGAAAAAAAGGAAAGGTCCCCTGAGCAAGCACCAGTCGTTTCCGACTCTGGGGTGAAGTTGCTTTCACAACATTTTCACAGCAGACTTTTTATGGGGTGTTTTGCCATTGCCTTCCCCAGTCATCTACGCTTTCCCCCCAGCAAGCTGGGGACTCATTTTACTGACCTCGGAAGGATGGAGGGCTGAGTCAACCTTGAGCCTGCTACCTGAAAGCCCAGCTTCCGCTGGGGATCAAACTCAGGTCGTGAGCAGAGGTTAGGACTGCAGTACTGCAGCTTTAACACTCTGCGTCCCAGGGCTCTAATCCTGCTGCTGAGCAAGTGCAGCAGGCAGCAGCTGGAGCTTCAACTCATCCAAGGACTGCATCCCTCCCACCTTGCCCACCCCAGTCGCTGCTGGAACTCAGCCCCAATTTGGCAGCCCTGGCATTTCAACACACACACACATGGGCAGCACTGAAAGCCTTTTTGGAAAGATTCAGAACTGGTTGCTGGTTTTCCTCAGCTATCCGACCAAGAGGCCACGGTGCTGAGGGGAAGCAGGGTACCCATGGCTCTCACACATGCCTCCTCCCTCAATAGCACTGCTGAGGGGAAAGGACGGTGCCAGCAGTCTGCCCCCAACCCCCTCCCCAGCTCCCACACAAACATGCCACCTCTCCGATGATGCTGGCCATGACAGGTCCATGAAGGGCACTGGGCAGTGTTGCTGAGGGGGAGGGGTGGCCTGCTTCCACCCCATATCAACTCTCTCACACACATGCATGCACCCACTGCCTCCCTCAACCATGGCAGGCCCATGAAGGACACTGGGCAGCATTGCTGGAGTAGAGGAGGACTGCACTGCTGTTGCTGCCACCACTGCCAGAGTGTTGTGCAGCCTGGAAATCCATGGTGGCCACTTCTTCTCCCCCCCCCCCTCCTTGCTAGACAAGCAGGAGAGAAGCGGGGCCTCCATGCACCAGTCTCCTGCTGGCTCTGAGAGCAGACACACACAGAGGCATGACACAGGGATCAGCAAAAGATATTGCATGGAGTTAAACCAAATGCTTGTATTCATTTTGGTGTGGCATTCTATGATGGTACGGCTGTGTCCCTTCAGCACCATCCCCATGGATATTTTCTGATGAACATCAATGTTGCGCCTTATGCTTGCCCCATATTCTGGGTGTCTGCTTTCCAGAGGTGAGCATTTACAAAGGAGTTGGGTTTAACTGTGGAAACAAAGGTACCACCTGTTAAATACGCCTCTAGCCCCCTTCAACCAGAATCACAATGTCCCAAGCACCCCCACAGTCACTCAGAATATTTTGGTCGAGTAACAGCTGAGAGTGGATAGAACCCCACAAAAGTACAGGAGGTTTATGGACAGACAAAAAAGGGGGGATTCATAGGACCTCCCATGGAAAATAAAACTTCACAAACACGTGGATGATTGGTTGAAATGAAAACCGCAGAATAATGGGAAAATAAAACCCGTCATGATTTTAAAAGGATTGAAAGGAAAGGAGATATGTGACAGGATCTAATTGATGGTTCCAATGATGGTCTATTGATATAAGGTGATTTCCTGGCCAGGTGGCAGGCAAAGTCTATTGCTAATTGCAACGGTCCTTTGTTAGCCGCAAGGTGGTTATATTTCCATAGGTAAAGCTGATGTAATGACTCTGGTATGCAGTATGTGCATTCTCCGAAACATCTTCATGGAGGTTGGCAGGAAAATAGTTGTCCTTTTAAAATTCTCCAGGAGCATGGCTTCCCTTTTGTCTGTAGCTGCCCATGTTTGCAGGGACTGCGATTGCAGTTTATGGTCTACATTGGCTAAGCAGTCAAGGAGGAGAAGCGTGATCTGGAGTGGTCATAGCTGGACAAACAGGAGCTGCTAACTGTACAGCAATCCAAGCAGGAGTGTTCTGAACCTAGCTTGGTTCAGTCCCTGTGGGCGTGCTGCCCATGACCGGCAAGGTACAAATGCCAATCCACATACGGCTCATAAGAGTCCAGTACAATTATGAGGGTTTGTTGGAAAACTCAGTCTTTGACTAACAAACTGCTTGGGCCAAGATGCTGGATTAAATCAACTGGTGGTCTGACCCAGCAGGGCTCTTCTAATGGGCTCACAGAGAACACAACAAACATACAAATTTTTCAGGTGTTCAGCAGCGACCCATATTTGAAGACATGGGTCTCTCCTGACATTATCACCTTCAGTCCTCTCTGGGGAATGCATTTCTGCTCTATCAGTTATTTTTGAACTCAAATCCCCAGTCTGGAGAATATTTAGTGCATCCTGTGTGCACTCAAAATAATTCTCAATTTACTTAGGAACGCATGGAAGCAAGAATTTAAAAAAAAAAAATACAGCAAAGCAAAATGTTTTTAGTTAACTGTCTGTGAATAAACAAAAGCCAAAGCCTAATAATAACTTATTAACAGAAAACCTTTCCTTCATTGATTATTAACTATGTATGAAATGATTGTTTTACAGCCTTGTGCAAGAGGAAATGCGTGGGCTCTGCAATAATAGTCTGTGTTTGGATATTAAAAGCCACATGATGTCGATTTGCCTGAATTGAAACTGCTCTGAAAGGGGGAAAGCCAGTCAGATCGTTCCCTCAAAACAGAGGACAGATTATTTACATTGATGTGATGGAGACAGGAACATAAATGTTGTAGTTCTTTGTTAGAACTTCAGCTGAGAAATGTGCCAAAAGACCCACAATAATGAAGCAAGCAAGGAATAACTTCAGTGAATGCCAAGACTGAAGTGCCACATTGTGTGGATTATGCCATTGGGAGGGAAAAGCCATAACAGTAAATAAAGCTTATGACATTTTCTCTTCTGTTTGCACAGGTGTGATGTTACCAGCCTCAGTGCTTTCTTTAACATGCAGGAAGAAGAAAGCAGCTTACTGTATCGCCTGAAGTCAATTTGATGGTTAGAAAACTTCAGATGATGGGCATCTTGGTTCTCTTTCATGGCATATCGGAACCCAGTGGCACTAATACCAGAGAGCAGGCGCAGAGAAGCCATGGATGCATGCAATAGGCTTCTTCAATAAAGTCAAATACCAGCTGATCTGCCGACAGGAGGGGAGCAGCAGGGGTTGAATCCAGAATTACATCCTCCTCATTATGTGCCGAATGCACAGAATCAGCATTGCTGAGATGGCCATCTAGCCTCTGTTTAAAAACCTCCAAGGAAGGAGAGCCCACCACTGAGGAACCATTCTGTCAGGAAGTTGTTCTTAATATTTAGCTGGAAACTCTTTTGATTCAAAGATTTCAGGTTTTCACGGCTGGTAACATCATTAGGGTTTGTAGAGTCTTTTGGGCTCAAGTGCCGTGTTCTACTGGAGAAAGTTTTCCTTCCAGACGTTTCGTTCTCAGCTGCGGAGAACATCCTCAGTGGCGTTGCAGCCGGAGCAGGCGCTCAGACCTTCTTGGCTGCTGTGCATTGAGTGGGGATTCAATTTTGATTCTTTTGATTCAATTTCAACCTGTTGTTTCTGGTTCATCTATCTGGGGCAACAGGAAACAATTCTATACCATCTTCTATATGACAGCCTTTTGAGTACTTGAAGGTGACGATAATATCACCTCTCAGTCATTTCCTCTTGAGGCTAACACACCCAGCTCCTTCAAACTTTCTTCATAAAACTTGGCCTCCAGACCCCTCACCATCTTCATTGACCTCCTCTGGACACGTTCCACCTTGTTTATATCCTTCTAAAATTGTAGTGCTCAAAACTGAACACATGAGGTCTAATCAGGGAAGAGTAAAAATATACCATCAATTCACCCTATCTGGACACTAAACTTCTGTTGACATAACAAAAATTGAATTTGCCTTTTTAGCCACATCACACTGCTGAGTCATGTTCAGTGTATGATCTTTAGACCCCTAGATCCTTGACATACTCCTCCACTTGCAGCTGCTGGAATGGCCTTGGGTTAGCCATAGATCTCCCAGATGTTGTCCTTGAAAGGGCACCTGCTTGTGAAAGCTCTCTCAGCCCCACCTACCTCACAGGGTGTCTGCTGTGAGGGAGGAAGATAGTGAGCTGCTCTGACACTCTGAGATTCAGCGTATAAGGCAGGATATAAATCCAATATCTATCTTCTTCTTCTACTGTCAAGAGAAGTGTACCTCATCCTATAATTATGCATTGGATTCTTCCTATCCAAAGAACATTACATTTATCTGCATTAAAAGTTGTTTTATTTGTTTTAGCACAGTTTTCCAGCCTATCAAGATCCTGACTTTGTTTTCTATTGTACTCCTCCCAGTTTCAGGATGTATCCTGTTTCTGTCTTCTACTGTATCTGCAGCCCCTCCCAATTTAGTATCATCTGCAAATTTAATAAGCATTCCCTCTATTCCTTCATCCAAATCATTGATAAAGATGTTGAACAAAACAGGTCCCAGGACAGATCCCTGAGGCACTCCACTTGTCACTCCTCTCCAAGAGGATGAGGAACCATTCACAAGCACTCTTTGGGTGCAATCTGTCAACCAGTAATAGGTCCACCTAACAGTAACAGGATCCAAACCACATTTTACCAACTTGTCAACAAGGATAGTATGTGGAACCTTATCAAAAGCCTTACTGAAATCAAGATAAATTCCCCTGATCCAGCAAGGTTAGTCTGACATGACTTGTTCTTGAGAAACCCATGCTGACTCTTAGTAATCACAGCCATTTTTTCTAAATGTTCAAGGATGGTTTGATGATTTGTTCTAATCTAAAACTTTTCAAGGTACAGACATCAAGCTGATGGGTCTGTGATTACCCATATCCTCCTTTTCCCCCTTCTTACAGATGGGGACAACATTTGCCTGCCTTCAATCTTCTGGCACCTCGTTCTCCAAAAATGCTCAAAAATAATGGACAGAGGTTCAGAAATTACATCTGCAAGTTATTTTAGTACTCTTGGATGCACTTCATCTGGCCCTGATGTTTATGTTACCTAGCATATGTGCCACTCCCATTAAAACATTAGCCTTCTTAGCGCAAGTTATTGGCATCATACTAGGTTTTGAATTATACAATTTAGTTTAAAGCCCTCCTTATTAGGTTTGCAATGCTCTTACCAAACACCTTTTTTCCTACCTTTGTAAAGTGCAAACCATCTTCTGATAGAAGAGCTTCATTTTGAAAGAGTAATCCATGGTCCAAAAATCCAAACCTTTCCTGATGACACAATCTACATAGCCAGCCATTTATTTGCAGTTTTCTTCTTGCCCTTTCTAAGCCATGGCTTTCGACCAGAAGAACTGATGAAAACACAACCTGCTTTCCTAGCTCCTTCACCTTCTGACCTAGAGCCACATAATCTCTTTTAATATGTTCCAGACTATGCCAGGCACTATTTATTCTTTCATGGATCAGCAATAAAGGACAATAATCTATAGGCTTGATAAGTCTTCCTACCCTTTCTGTCACATTGTCAGGATCAGCCAGATAGCAGATAAACAAACTTCTCTGAGGAAAGCATAGATAAAGTTTATTAGTGCTAAAAAAACAAGAGCCAATCTATGTGTGAACAGCCTCACCAGGAAACAGGGCTAATGGATACAATAGGACAGCTATGGTGCATTTGTGTGGGTAAATTCTGGTGCCTTTCCCTCCTGCCCTCAAGACATTCAAATCTATTCCCACCAGTATCATAACAGTGAGTGTATTTTCAGTCAATTCCACGGTCATGACACTTAGGAAGGTCTCTGTGCAAGGGCATAGATGCTGGTTGCCTTAGTAACATGATAACTGGGTGAGTGTGGGTTACACTGGGTCCAAGCTAGCTGCAAAAGCAAAGAAGGCGTTCCTCTTCCCCCACCCAGAGCATCTCTCTATAACAGATATGCATGATACAATAGGTTTTCAGAACAGCGTGGCAGGTACTCCTGACACACATCCCAGTTGCATGTACCCGGTAGACAGCATACCTCTTGATATGACAAGTCTGGTTGGCACTGGACATACATATGTATGTATAAGTGGCAGCCCTTGCTATTGACTGGATAATTACATGCACAGCATTAGTTTGTCTAAATTATTTCTCATTAAGTTATGGATTCATTCTCAGAAGCATGCTTGTTTGCATATATGGTTACTATCTGTAAAATTTTCCGTACTTTTAATTCAAATTTTATATTAAGGATTGGCGTCTGCCAGCCCTTAAGAAATATCCCCACAGGTGATCTTCCACCTGTTTGATTTCAAGGATATTAAACAGATCTCACCACAGTTAGTGGCCAGTTGGGTTGTGAGGCAATTCAGACTACCCTGCTACTGTTTGACTTCAAGGGCGCCTCACATGAAAGAAATCTAGCCTTGAACATGCAGCAAATTCAAACCACATTGCTGCAGGCTGCTCATCAGAGCCATTTCCTGATTGCTCCATCTTGCAGACAGCTGAATTTCCCTCACACAATGATGTGAGCAGGAAAAAAAAAGAATTGAAATCTCCCTTATGCACTGGTCACACCACAGCTATCAGCTGGCAACTTTTCCATACAACAGGAATTAATCTGCTGATACTTAATCATGGTCTCTTAAACAGAACGCAAGAAGAGTCCTGCTGGATCAGACCAAGGGCACATCTGCTCCTGCACCCGGATTCCAGCAGAAACCTCAGCCCTGCCTCTGCCCTTGTCTGTCTCCAGCAAGTGAAAGAAGGACGTGGCCTTGGAGAGTGGTGCTTCACTCAGCTTATGCTGGCTGTTGCCACAAGCACACACAGTCAAACAGCATACTGGGTTTCCCCTCTCACATTTCCCTCTCACCTTTCTCCTCGTGCTTTGAACAGACTGAATATCTTTTAAAGAAATATTTTAAGGGCATTTAAACATTTTAAAGATTAACCTGGTTTAGATTAATATAGGTTATACTTTTACATTGAACATTATCCAGTATAGCTGAAGTATGTACAAATACAGCTATTAATCCCTTTATCGCCTACTTCTTCGTTCCCTATAAACCCGCCCCCACCAATTGTGAAATATATTTTAAAGATTTATGTTGCTACAAAAAAAAAAAATCTTAGACTTGTCTTGATAAAATTATGACTTATACAAATTCAGCCCTGACAGAGCACGCATTGGAAAACCTGCCACAACACACACACATATACTATATATATGCTTAATTGTTATTGAATAGCAAAGGCAGATTTAATTATCACCATTATTGACCTATTTTAATAATTATATTTCATTTAAAAACACATATCATCAGGGAAAAAGCAGCTGGAGGAAAGAAGTGATAACACCTACATAGTAAAGGGAAGGCAAGTACCATATTTCTGCTGTTAGGGGCACTAACCCCAACAGAGAAACTGTTAGCAGCTATACACTGAGATATAAATCTAATCCTGGAAGTGTACATTAGATGGAATAATCTCATTCTCAGTTAAACATTGCAGAATTGGGAGCCAGGTACTTACTAAGGTGCTCTTCGTGTCATCACAGGAGAGGGGGTTTAGAACATCAGCGATCTTTCCCATCACGAATTGTGTCCATAGTTTTTCAAACCATGGTTCTAAAGTTTGTGCTTCCTTGGCTTTCCATTTGGAAGCAATGGCTAACCATGCTGCATTCAATAAGATAGAATCATAACCTTCTTACCTTATTCAGGGAGAAGTCTGATCACAATTCTTTCAGGGCTAGATCCAAGGTAGGAGGAATGACCTGACCTGCTATTCTACTAATCCTAGCTAAGACGTCTTGCCAGAATCTGTAGATGATTGGACAGTCTTACGAGGAGTGTTGTAATGTGCTAACTTGGCCACATCCCTTCCAACACAACAGACTGATGATGCTCTTATTTATACTGGTGACAACCCAGCCCATATCTCCGGATCATCTGGGCAAGGGGGCACATATAGATATTAAATAGCATCGGGGAAAGGATTGCTCCCTGTGGCACACCACATTCAAGTGGGTGTCACCCTGAGATCCATCCTCTGTCCCTGACCATGGACAAAGGAGGTTAGCCACTGTAAAGTTAATCCTCGAATCCCCACATCAGCAAGGCAGTGGGCCAACACCTCATGGTCAACCATATCAAATGCTGCAGATAGATCTAAAAGTATCAGCAGCACCAATCCGCCATGATCCAGATGTCTCTGCATATCATCCACTAAGGTGACCAGCACCGTCTCCATCCCATGGGCAGGGTGAAAGTTGGACTGGAAGGATTCCAGGATGTCCGTTTCCTCCAAGAAAGCCTGGAGCTGTGTTGCCAGGAACTGTAAGTTTGATACTGGGCGGTAGTTAGTAAGGACCATTGAATCCAAAGATGTTTTTTTCAGGAGAGGGCAAACCACTGCCTCCTTCAAAGCCCCTGGGAACATCCCTGATAACAGGGATGTGCTAACAATCTCACACAGGGGAGAAAGGTTTGAAGAAAGGTTTGAAGAAAGATTTTAAATTAGAGACAGTAGATGGTTTCAAATTAAGAGAGTATAACTCTGACTTGCTCTGATTTATTGCTAAACCCAAGATTTGGTTGAAAGCCTCAAGGTTAGAGTGCAAGGTTTGTGGGGATTCCTCTGGTTTTAAGATAAAGGACTAAATCAACAGCACAAAGGGAGATGTTATGTTCTGTGTGGCCAATCTCTACCCCACTGATGGTCAAATCTTATCTAATAAATGCCATCAAGGGTTCTATTATTAGAACAAAAAATAGTAGGGATAACAGGCATCCCTGCCTAGTGCCCCTATTGATAGGAAAGGGGTCTGTGGTGACGGCATTGGCTCTTATTGAGGCCGTCGAGGAAGAATATAAGGTCTTGAAAGCCTTTCCAAAGCCCATTTGGAAAGTAGGGAGATTAGGTATTCTGTCTCCAATGAATCAAACACCTTCTCCATACCCAATCGTAGGACTATCGCTTCCTCTTTTGTATAATTACAATAACTAATTATGCCCAAAGTCCTATAGATGTTATTGGCAATATTTCTTTTTGGGATAAAGCCTGTTTGGTCCTCTTTCACATATTCCTTATCACATATCAGTTTTTATCTTATTGGCCAAGATTGATGTAAAAATCTCATAGTCTTGATTTAACAAGGCTATAGGTAAGAAGCTGGAGAGGAGGGATCTTCATTTTCTTTCAATATAGGTAACACCATCACTCTGGATCAAGATGGAGGAAGGAAACCATTGGAAACAATATAATTACAGATATCAGTCATTTAACCAAATGAGAGCTGAATGCTTTATAAAACTCTGATAGGTAGCCATCAGGCACAGGGACAGTACGGTTTTTCAGACCAGTACCTCTTTTTCTAATATCAGCTTGTCCAGGAGCTGTCCTCCAACAGCTCTTGTATGGAAGAGGAGTTACCTAGAAATTCTTGGATTCAAATCAAATTTCAAATCAGATGGCTTATCGTTATAAATCCAGGCATTATTGCCAAAGAACAAGCTCAAATATATAAATTCAGAACCAGGCCAATGAATAGAGCTTCCTTTTCATTCATGCCACTGGAGAATTTTTTTGAAATTAAAAAAGTTAGCAATTTCCCCCCCTCTTCACCACAGACTAGTAATGGAGTGGAAGGCTCGCCTTTATCTGAACCTATATGTATTTGAACCATTCAACTCCTAAAAATCATCATCACATATTCTAATAGAGAAGTTGACCAAATCTGAGGATACCTAAATCTGGTGACTGGAGCCATGAACATACGATCTTTCTACAAACCCGAAAAACATGCAGGTTTGCATCAAATTCTGAAACCCACCCTACCCCTCAAAATAAATTGGATTTAAAAACAAAACAAATGATAAAAGGATTCTCTGTAGCTTTAAAAAATAGAAGCTCTCAGTGGCAGTTGCTAGGTAACCACAATATTCTATGTTTGGTTTGTGTCAATCAATCAAACAAACCTTTATTGGCATATAGAGTGAACTGAGACAAAGTGCATTGTCAGAATAAGAGGAAAAATAAAAGTTATACAGTTAAAATTTAAATATAATCACTGTGTCTTATCTTGATGGATCTTTATGGCACATTGAAGAAATGAAACAACCTTCTCAGTTATGCCAGGAAAAACATAATTTGAAATATATCAGACAAGCCCATCTTATTTTCAAGAATAGTCAAGATATGCTTACATAAAAAGGGCAAAAAAAGAGGATATGTGGAATTTTTCATTACATTTTAACTTACCTGGGCAAAGACTAACGGAGTAGGCTACCTTTTGGAATTTGCCATACCAGAGTCCTGATGGCATAGCATTAAATCTGGCCCAAAGGCTCTACACTGTTGAGAATTTTGCAGAGAATAAAAATAAAGGGCCATATGGCGTACATTGAACGAAATCCCTAAACTCAGAGGAGAATAAGGTTTTTTAGCAGCACTGTGAAGATTTTGTAATTTAATATGTTTTATCATTCAAAATGCTTCCACTTGTGAGAGCATAAGCAGTGAGTCTAAAGATAAGCCAATAGTGCTGATCTTTTCCTCAATGCAGGCTAGCCAGTTAGAAGATCTAGCTTCTGAAAGCATTTGGAAAATGAGGTTATAAGGTCAGAATTATAATGTATTCACAGCCAATATTTGAAAGTCAAATGCCATGTCCTGGTTTCAACTGGGGCCTGTTCAGTTTCCAGGCACAGAGCTGCATATGGCATACAATGCGGCATTCCCAGGGTTTTGCAGAGAAATTTAGTTGGATACATTCCAAGGAATAATCCAGAGCACCAATCCATAATGAGATGCCATGTAGCAGTTGCGCACCTAAAGGTAAAAAGGTAGTCCCTGTGCAAGCACCAGTCGTTTCCAACTCTGGCGTGACGTCACATCATCATGTTTTCACTGCAGACTTTTTATGAAGTGGTTTGACATTGCCTTCCCCAGTCATCTATACTTTACCCTGGGTACTCATTTTACCAACCTCAGAAGGATGGGAGGCTGAGTCAACCTTGAGCCGGCTACCAGAACCCAGCTTCTGCTGGGATCGAACTCAGGTCATGAGCAGAGCTTGGACTGCAGTACTGCAGCTTACCACACTGCACCACAGGGCTCATTAATTGTGCACCTACTTTAGCATTAAAAACTTCCAGAGCAGCAGGAACAAATTGGTTACCTTTGCTATAAAAAAAAAAAAGAGAGAGTGCATAATAGCCAGGGGACTAGACTTAGCCATGTCGGTTGCAGACCTTTAATGAACAGTCCAAGATGCATTACATTGGAAATGTATACCTATAAGAACATAAGAGAAGCCATGTTGGATCAGGCCAACGGCCCATCCAGTCCAACACTCTGTGTCACACAGTGGCAAAAAAAAAAAAAAAATTATATATACACACACACTGTGGCTAATAGCCACTGATGGACCTGTGCTCCATATTTTTATCTAAACCCCTCTTGAAGGTGGCTATATTTGTGGCCGCCACCACCTTCTGTGGCAGTGAATTCCACATGTTAATCTCCCTTTGGGTGAATAAGTACTTCCTTTTATCCGTTTTAACCTGTCTGCTCAGCAATTTCATCGAATGCCCACGAGTTCTTGTATTGTGAGAAAGGGAGAAAAGTACTTCTTTCTCTACTTTCTCCATCCATACCTATACTTAAAATGCCGGAACTACTCTATGCTAGTTCTGTTGAATGTCTGTTTAAATGATTTCCAAGTTCTTGGAAAAACAAGGATTTTTTATTTTTTTTTTATAGTTCAATTGGAGTTTGTTAGATGCAAAATACTCCAGGCATTGATTTAGAAATGCTTCAAACCCACTAATGAGCAAGACATTAGTAGTGTCTGCATAGAGTAACAGGGATACATGTGTAGCATTGGGTTTGTGTCAGTAAAAACAGAAGGAGGACACATTGGGCCCAGGCCTGGAAATAACCTCTGGGTGACTTGATACAACCCAACTTGCATTACTCAACTAGGCCTTGAGTTATTGAAGACAAAGGGGAAGGGTCCAGACTCCAAAAAACTGGGAGCAAAGCTACATTGGCGCCTAAATGTCAAGAAGCATTCAATAAGCTTAAAAGGCTGTTCACAAGCGAGCCAGTCTTGAGTCACCCCAATGAATTAAAGCCTTTCATTATGCAATGTGACGCTTCTGACGTCGCTGTCAGAGCAATCCTCATGCAAAGGGATGAAAAAGGGAGGCTGAAACCCTGTGCCAATATTTCTAAGACATTTTCCCAGGAGCAGAGAAATTGGTCGGTGTGGGATAAAGATGCTTTTGCTGTGACCTATGCTTTAAAAACATGGAGGTCCTGGCTGGAAGGTGCCAAGCTGCCATTTGAAATTTGGACCGACCACAAAAATTTGGAGGTGCTCAACAGCCACCGTAAACTCACTGAAAAGCAAATTAGGTGGGTGAGGTTCTTTTCTAAATTCAATTTCGTACTGAAGCACATCCCGGGGACAAAAAATTTCTTGGCAGACGCCCTTTCGTGCCTCTCTCAGCACAATAGCCAGAAAGAGGAGGTAGTGGACTCCTTGATCTCCCCCTCTCAAGTAGCCACCATGGTAACCACATGGTCCAAATCAAAGCAGAATCTGCAGACGGAGAAGTGTGTGTGTGGGGGGGGGGGGGGGAACGGCTGGCCACCGAGACTGAAAAGGAAGGGGAAGACCAGCCGGGTGAAGTGCAAAAGGGAGATGATGGTTTTTGGTATAAAGATGGCAAACTCTACGTCCCTAAGAGCCTCCGCTCAGAGGTCCTGCAATTTTGCCGTTCCAACAAGTTGGCCGGGCACTTTGGGTATATGAAGACACTGCACCTAATTAACAGGCAGTTCTGGTGGCCCTCTATGAAAAAAGATGTTTCTGAGTTCCTGGCTTCTTGCCCTATTTGCTTAATGGCTAAGAGAAGAGGGGGAAAGCCCCCTGGGTTGTTGAAGCCTCTAGAAACAGCCACACGTCCTTGGTCTGTAGTGTCAATGGATTTCATAGTCGAACTACCAGTCTTGCAGGGGAAGACCGTAATTCTGGTAGTAGTGGACACCTTTTCCAAGCAGGCGCACTTCATTCCTTGTGCACAATTGCCATCCGCTAAGAGGCTAGCTTATTTGTTTTTCCACCATAATGTGAAACTCCACTCATTCCCCAATAAGATCATTAGTGACAGAGGCCCACAGTTCATTGCCAACTTCTGGCGGGAGTTTTGCAAACTGATGGGTATAGAACAGGGGTTGAGCTCAGCGTACCATCCACAGACGGATGGACAATCGGAACAGGTGAACGTGCTTTTAGAACAGTATTTACGGTGTTATGTGAACCACCAACAGTCTAATTGGGTGGACCTCTTGCCGTTTGCCGAATATGGTTACAACAACAGTGTACATAGCTCAACCAAAGCTTCCCCATTTCAGATTGTAAATGGATACGAAGGCAAGCCTGTCCCATTATTGCCGGGGGGAGAGCGGGCCCGAGACCCCACCTCTTTCGAACAATGGTGGGGCAAATTGGAGGGCAGCTGGAAGGGGATCCAAGAGAATCTAGAATTGGCCAAGGAAGCTTATAAAAAACAATATGATAAATCCCATGTGCCCATGTGGGATTTCAAAGTGGGTGATTCTGTGTTTGTGTCAACAAAAAACCTTCCGCTGAATCAGCCTTCAAAGAAGTTAGCTTATAGATTTCTGGGTCCATTCAAAATCAAAAGGGTAATCAATAAAGTGACAGTAGAACTGGAGTTACCCAAGATGTTTAGTAAAATACAGCCTGTCTTTCATTGCAGTCTTTTGCGAAGAGACCCTTGGCACCCTCGACCACCAGCTCCACAACCTATCCAGATTGGGAATCAGAGTCATCATGAAGTAGAAGAAATTTTAGATGCTAAAGTGAAACGTGGAGTGTTGTACTATCTGATTAAGTGGAAACATTTCCCTGCCAGCCAAATGAATGGGTAGCAGAATAAAATGTCTTAGCCCCTGATTTGGTAAACAAGTTCTATAAAGCATTCCCTCAAAACCCCCGACATTGATGTTAAGGGGGGCAGTATGTCAAGATTGGTAGAATTCCATTGGTAATTGATTGTTTTAGGGTCTTCCATAAAGCTGGCCTGTGAAATATCATGGAGGACCAAGGTCTGTTAACTCTGTTATTCTTTCCCCCTCCCCCTTCTTACTTTATTGCTTGCAAAGTAGAAGTAGAGAGAAACGAAACTAACTTGAGAAAGAGTAATCAGCACCTTCCCATACATTCCTGTTAGGGAGTGTGGCACATCTGGGGAAAGCAAGGACGGAGTCCTGATAACGCCATGAGAATGTAGACATTTATGATAGTTTATGTGTGAGAGCGCATCCCTTGCCCCCACCTTTTGGAATCCTTTTGAAGTATGCCTTAAAAGTATTGTATCAATATATCTTTAGCATGACTCTCAATAATCTGTTACACTGAAAGTATCGGTCTATCAATAAACGTAGTTTTGTATCAAACCTGACTCGTCATTGAAACTGCATGCTTGACACTATGGGCCTCTGAACAGGGTGATCCCAGCCAAATACAAGTAGAGGGGTTGCAAGCCCAACAGAAAAAATATCAATGTACACAATGCCCAACAGAACCCAGTACTATTGTGGAAGTGTAAGCTCAACAGAACCGAAGTGAAAACACAGCAAAACAAATCCAAGCATTAAAAAGTACATTCAGACCATTCAGTTGGGTCTGGATTTGCAATAATGCAAGATATTGTGAAGTTTGTTCAGTATCAGTCAATTAGGCTTCTCATGTGAAGGCAGAAAAAGCTTTATTGAAAGGATCAGATACAATCACTCAGCAAGACATAGTCTTGCTAGAACTGGCATAATTGATGTTGCATAGATATTGATAGACATAAGTAACAACTTCAGGTTTGGCACCCTAACTTTGAGCCTTTCACACATTTGAAAGAGTTCCCAAGAGTTATATTGTTTGTGTTTAAGTCAAGGTTACTTTCATCTGGTGAGAGCATCTGCCCTGCACCAGACCAGTCTGTTGCTAAGGAAACAAGATAACCACATTCCATACAATTACACTCTAGACACTGCAAGCCAACTCTCCAGTTACCAAACCAAAAGGTAAAATAACGTAGTCATTAAGTGAATAACACAATATAAGGTGATTACATAACCCATAACATACATAGAATGCATAACTATGGTAATATGTGTGATAATATAAATATAAAATATAAGGAAAGAAAATGTGAAACATGATTAATAAGCAATAACAATAATGCAACAATAATACTGCAGTGTAAACAGTACGCTTCAGTTACAAAACCAGAACACCTCAAATATATGACTGGAGCTTCAGTTACAAAACCAGAACATGTCAAATACATGACAGGAGCTCATCCTGACAGATATGCATCTTGATGCTTTTGGAAACATGTTCATGCACGGGGCTTTCCCTAGTGGACTGAGACACAAGTATTCTGTGTCCACAAAACCACACAAATATACACACACACTGTATATATACAGAGAGAGAGAGTGTGCACAGCTCAATTTTTATTTTTGCATATACTGCACTTTTTATGGAGTGCCTATAGGTTACTATTTTGTTATAAGTTCCACTGTAAACTGTGGTTTTGTAATAAACTGGCAATAAAATTGTACTTCAGGGATAAAATGCCAGCTCTGAGCACAAAGGATATCATTTTTATGTATACATTTTCACATACTAAAAGAAAACATTTATATGGATATGGTTGACGTTTTATGAGGTACAGATATGTGATTCAGCATTCTGCCCATCTTAAAGAATGATCATAACAACGTCAAAAAACACTGCATTATTGTTTCAAACACATTGTTTAAAAAATATCTTTGATTAAAATACAGAATTTTGTGTGTTCTATTGAATTAGCAGGACATGTGAGAGAAAGAAACTTTTTTTTCCCTGGGAGAAATATGAACCCTGCCACATGGCTTTCCATCCTGGACAAACAGCGACCACCCCTTGCCCCCAAACACGATCCACTTCATTAAACACAGAAGTGCTTTGTTGCATTAGTCGGTTTATAGAAAGTAGCCAGGTAGGGGCTCTTACACTTCCTGTGAGAAATGAATATTGACTTCCTCTAAAGAAGATGTAAATGGATTTGCTTAATAGGACTTGGGGCACCAGAGCAATTAATTATAGCTTATGTCATAGTGAAGGCTTTGTTCATATTTGAAGCAATAAATTACAAGTATTAAATTTATATTTATTCAAAGTTAAACTCATTTGTAATTGACAGATTACTTAGCCCGAGGCTTTTAAGATCTTTTAGTATAATTAAATTAATAGAGGGTTATAGATCACTGCATGATAAACAAACAGCACAGACTTTAATATGACAGATATACAGAGAAGAGGCCATGTTACTAGATCATTATTATCGGCTTACCTTCAGCAGAAATGCAACTGGAATTTCAACAAAAGAGGTGAAAGCAGCCCATAGCACAAACAGTAGTGGCTGAAATTTCCTAAGTAAGGACCCAATCCAGCCCCTGCAAACAGGGACTGGGGGAGCAGAAGTCATGTCCACTGTGCAAACCTCAACCCATAGGAGAAGACGGCACCCTAAGCTGGCTCGAGAACTCCAAACTTGAGTCAGGGAGCTAAGAGGAAGAAGAAACAGCAAGTCAATGAGTATGTTCTGGCAGGCCTTCCCATCGATGCAGTCAGCGAGCCTGAGCAAAATGGTTAAGCTAGCTCCCTTCTAGTCCAATGAAGAGGCCTGAAAGTGGTTCTGAGGTCTCGACATAATTCAGAATTTCCTGCTGACACATTTTTAGTTTGGGTAGACAGAAAGAGAGAGGATTGGAGGGGAAAAAGAATGTTGAGCTGTAAGAAAACAGCAGACCTGGATTACCTAGAACTTGGACAGAAGTTGGACAGCCCTTCTAGAGGGGCAAGTGGACTGCCATTTGATGCCGTGTGCTTACCAGATATCTAGTGTGGGATATAGCTAAAGCCTGGGAGGTTGCTTCTAGATAAGATAAGTGCAAAGTCTTACATCTGGGCCACAAAAATGTGAAGCACAAATACTGGATGGGGGTGCACTTTTGGAAAGTGTGCAAAAGAGATCTTGGGGTACTTGTGGACTGTAAACTAAATATGACAGTCAGTGTGATGCCATGGGAAAAAAAGGCAAATTCAATCCTGGGTTGTATCAAAAGGCCTATAGCATCAAAATCACAGGATGCCATAGGTCTGCTGTATACTGCCTTGGTCAGGCCACACCTGGAATATTGTGTGCAATTCTGGAGGCCTCACTTCAAAAAAGATGTGGACAAAATCGAGCGGGTGCAGAGGACAGCAACGAGGATGATCAAGGGCCTGGAGGAAGAACCTGATGAGGAAAGGCTGAGGGCCTTGGGAATGTCCAGTCTGGAAAAAAGGAGATTGAGGGGGGACATGATTGCTCTCTTTAAATATTTGAAAAGCTTTCATTTAGAGGAGAGCAAGGAGCTGTTCCATTTGGCAGCTGAGGATAGGACCCGAAGCAATGGGCTCTAATTACAAGCAGACAAATACTGACTGGATATTAGGAAAACATTTTTTACTGTCATAGTAGTTCAGAGGCGGAACCAGCTGCCTAGGAAGGTAGTGAGCTCCCCTTCACTGGCAGTCTTCAAAATGTGGCTGGATGATCATTTTTCAGAGATGCTTTAGGCTGATCCCACATGGAGCAGGAAGTTGGACTAGATGGTCGGTATGACTCCTTCCAACTCTATGAATTCCTTTGGGCTGACTCACCCGATATTGGCTTGGAAAGAAAAGGTTGGTAAACTGAGGTCAAGCTAGATATGACCTGGAAATCCACCCCCAGTTCTTTTCCTAAAGTTGCAGTGTGAGCTAAAGTTGGACTGGGGGCACAGATGTCACCCTTCTATGCCAATTTTAATCACCCCTACAGAGCTGCTATTTGCTTGCAAGGAAAAACAGACCATACTATGCTGGCATCAGCATGTTTTCCCTCACAAGGCCACGAGCAGCTTCTGGAGATAGGTGTGCTGGGACAGGGTTGACAATGTACAAACCAGGCTATGGTTGCAAGACCCTGCTGGTGGGGGTGAGGGTGGGGCTCCTCTGCTGCCAAGCCCCACCTGTCTCCACCACCGATAAGCTGGTCCAAAAGGGAGGAACACCCAACATTTTAGTGACATACCTATGTGACTTCACCATTACCTGGAAGTGATGTAGGCACATAGGGGATGTTGTGGTGATGTTCTGGTTTCGGGGCAAAAACTCTATGGTAGAGTTAACTAAAAACAGGCATAGATGGGCCTGGTTTAGGGTGGCCAGGTCCTTCCTGGCAGCCAGTGAGGGATGGAGAGTGGGCTTACCAGGAGCAGGGAGTTTCATCTGACATTTCAGCAACATGCCACATGGCTCAGAAGTAACTTAGGCATGTTGGGGTGATGATCTAGTGAGTTTTTGCCCCCAAACCAGAGCATTGCCCTGACATGCCTTCGTTGCTTCTGAGTCATGTGGCATGTTGCTGAAATGTCAGATGAAACTCTCTGCTCCTGGTAAGCCCACTCTCCATCCCTCACCAGCTGCCAGAAAAGACCTGGCCACCCTAAACCAGGCCCATCTATGCCTTCTTTTTTTGCTTGCTTGCTTCTTTATTTTTTTTTAAGGTGGAAGATCCTAATAGAAGATCTCTTGAGCCATGTGTCTCCCAGAGTTCTTTCGGATGCTGGTAGAGAGTAACCAACCAAAGTTCACATAGTGAGCTTCAGAGCAGAGGTGGTATTTGTGCCTCCCAGATCTCTGAACCACTGCATCATACTGGCTTTTCAGATCTGAGCAGAAGTTTCTGAACATTTCCCCTATATTGAAATCGATGTTTTGAGGTGAAAACTAAAATCCTACTTAGATTATTTAGTCTTAATTGGAAACAATTTGTTGGCCTCCTCTTCTGGGTGTGCTTCAGATTGGTGTGTGTGGAAGGAAGACTGTAAGCCAGGGCTGTACATAGGTGGTGAAATAGTGGGGTGGAGAGTGCAGGAGACTCCCACATGGATTGCCTCCAGTAGAAACTAGTCCCAGTACAAATGGAGACTGAATGTGCTTGATTTTTACCCTGCTTTTTTCTAAGCAGAGGATATTGCTGAAGATGAGCATCTGGTTCTTACTGGAAGTTGTCTGTATGGCAGAGAAGAGAGGCTTTTGTCATTCTTCCACCATGCTCTTTAAATTCTTGGTTGAATGTATAAGGGGGGCTGTCTCCTATGGTTGACTGTGATATAGATGCACAGAGCAGTAGGCTGAGTTCTGATAGCCACTGATATGGTCAAAGCCAAAGTTAATTTGTAGACTGCCCAATAATCAGCAATGAAATTCCATTATATAATTCTCCATTGCTATGTCCCCGCCCTACACATTCCTGATGCTATTCCTGTTTCTTTGAATTGCCACGCAATGCAGTCACGTACACTTTGGAATGGTTTTCTGTAGTAAACAATGGTGCTGATTCTGCCTGTGGGTTAAGCCTCGAAGCCTTCCAATGGAGCATCATTTACAGACGGTCTTGCAAAGAATGAGTAGCAGATGATGGGTAACCACAAGTATTAGGCCTTTGGAGAGCAGGACATGGATGCCTGACAAATGTTAAAAGGGAAAGGAAACAACTGTGGGTGCAAACAGAGTGCTTGATGAATTGTTTGCCTCGGCCATACAATTAGTGGTGCACCTCAATTTGGATTCCTCACATTTTGGGAAGCTAGTTAATTTCATAAAACTCCAAATAACTGCTCAAATACAAGGAAGCCAAATATAACTAGGGATTTGGAAGGACTGCAAGGATTTTCTTTTACAATTATTCCATGTTACTCTTGTTAGAGCTGAACGGGGTCATTTTTTTCACAAAAGTAAAAATAGAAGCCTCACCTTTTCTATGTTTTTATTGCGACTTGCAAAAATATTCCAATGTTTATGTACACTGCCCTCACTTGCTTGAAGTAACATCATCATTTTATTTATACCCCACCCTATCCCAAAAGTGGGTTCAGGGTGGATTAAAACATAAAACCCATCAAATAATAAAAACAATAAAACAATAAATTGCACCATATACGGTAACAAAGTCTCATGCCTCATATGCATAGTCATGATTAGAGATGTGCACAGGAAAAAAAATTCAGCTCCATTCAGATTCAGGTGCTTTGGACCCTAAAATATTTGGGATCTCTGAATAAACCCAAATGCCACTATCAGTATTGCACCAGTATTCAGAGGAATATTTGGGGAAACTCCCCATAGGGTATAATGGAGGGTATGAGACCCTCTCCATGGGGTATAATGGAAAGTTTTACTCCTTGCCAATCAGCTGTTAAGTTCAGGCCATTTAAACCTAACAGATGAGCTGCAGATGGGAGTGAAACGGACCAGTTCCTTGCGCCCTTTCCTTTTCTCTGCTGCTCCATCATTGTGGGGCACTCGGGGAAGGGAAGACAGGTCAGGGAGGCATAGTGACATGGCTCCTCCCTTTCCCTTTGGCTTCCCTGGGTGTCCTGCCAGATGGGCATCCTGAGGAAGCCAAGGGAATCACTTAAATGGCTGGAAAGGTAACAATTAGGCCAAGTAGGTACTGGCCTATGGGCCCCAAAGCCTTTAGGGGGCCCAGGCTGGCTCCCCCCCCATTTCCCCCCTGCTTGCAGCCCTCCCAGCACACACAGCCAACAACTGAGCCGCTCTTTGCCCCAATTGCCTGGCGCAGCTGCTGCTGCTGCTGTTGCTGCCAAGTTTACCTCTCTGTACCTCTCTCCCACAGGTGCCTGCAGGCTGCTGTGGGAGCTGTGGGTGGAGATGGGGTGCTCTGACTCTGAGAAAATTTGCCAGGGCCCCCCAAGATTTTGACTGTCTAGGGGCCTCCACAGGGTTTAATTCGGCACTGACTTCAACAAACTTTAAACTATGCTGCATAAAATCCCATGGTCAGAAATACTTAAGAAGAAGGGAGTTAAAGAGGGGTGGGAGTTTCTTAAAAGCAAAATATTGACACCACAATCTCGGAATTCCTAAGAGAAGAAAAAGTGGGAGAAGCCCAAGAAGCCAAAGTGGCTCCATAAACAGCTCTCTAAAGACCTGAGAAATAAAAGACTCATTTAGGAAATGGAAGGAGGGCCTTATGACCAAGGATGAATATAAACAAATAACCAGTTTTTGCAGAGGAAGAGTTAGGAAAGCTAAAGCTCAGTATGAGCTAAGATGCTAAAAAAAGAGAGGTTCTTTTATTATGTAAAAAGTAAGAAAAAGAGCAAGGACATAGTAGGCCCATTGCAAGGACAGGTGATGAAGAGAGGGCAGAACTCCTCAATTCGTACTTTCCCTCAGTCTTCTCTTGTGCGGGAAACGGTGTTCAACATGGCAAAAATAGAAACTATAATAAGGGTAGGGTGTTGCAACCTAGGATCAGCATAGGGGTAGTACATAAACACCTAGTTTCCTTAAATGAAACAAAGTCCTCAGGGCCAGATGAACTTCATCCAAGGGTTCTAAAAGAGCTTGCAGATGTAATTTCTGAGCCTTTGGCTATTATTTTTGAGAATTTTTTGAGAACAGGTGAGGTGCCAAAAGATTGGAGATGGGCAAATGTTGTCCCCATCTTCAAGAAGGGGGAAAAGGAGAATCTAGGTGACTACTGACTCATCAGCTTGACGTCTATACCTGGAAATGTTTTAGAACAAATCCTTAAACAGTAAGTCCTGGAACATTTAGAAAGGATGGCTGTGATTACTGAAAGCCAGCATGGGTTTCTCAAGAACAAGCCATGTAAGACTAACCTGATCTCTTTTTTTGAGAAAGTGACTACCTTGCTGAATCAGGGGGATGCTGTAGACATCATTTATCTTGATTTCAGTAAGGCTTTTGATAAGGTTCCACATACTATCCTTGTTGACAAGTTGGTAAAATGTGGTTTGGATCCTGTTACCGTTAGGTGGATCTGTAACTGATTTACAGATCACACCCAAAGAGTGCTTGTGAATGGTTCCTCATCCTCTTGGAGAGGAGTGACAAGTGGAGTGCCTCTGGGATCGGTTCTGGGACCTGTTTTGTTCATCATCTTTATAAATTATTTGGATGAAGGAATAGAGGGAATGCTTATTAAATTTGCCAATGATACTAAATTGGGAGGGGTTGCAAATACAGTAGAAGACAGAAACAGGATACAGAATGGCCTTGACAGACTGGAAAACTGGGCTAAAACCAATAAAATGAATTTTAACAAGGATAAAAGGATCTAGGGGTCATGGTGGATCATACACTGAACATGAGTCAACAGTGTGATGTGGTGGCTAAAAAGGCAAATGCAGTTTTGGGCTGTATCAACAGAAGTATAGTGTTCAGATCACATGATGTGATAGTATCACTTTATTCTGCTCTGGTAAGACCTCGCCTGGAGTATTGTGTTCAGTTTTGGGCACCACATTTTAAGAAGGATATGGAAAAGCTGGAACGGGTCCAGAGAAGAGTGACGAAGATGGTAAGGGGTCTGGAGACCAAGTCCTATGAAGAAAGGTTGAAGGAGCTGGGCATGTTTAACCTTGAGAGGAGATGGCTGAGGTGATATGTTCACCATCTTCAGGTACTTGAAGGGCTGTCATCTAGAGGATGGTGTGGAGTTGTTTTCTGAGGCCCCAGAAGGTAGGACCAGAACCAATGGGTTGAAATTAAATCAGAGGAATGACTAGCTCAACATAGGAAGAGCTTCCTGACAGAGCAGTTCCTCAGTGGAACAGGTTTCTTTGGGAGTTGGTGAACTCTCCTTCCTTGGAGGTTTTTAAACAGAGGCTAGATGGCCATTGGACAGTAATGGTGATCCTGTGATTTTAGGGGGAGGCATTTGTGAATTTCCTGCATTGTGCAGGGGGTTGGAATAGATGACCCTGGGGGCCAGTTTGGTGTAGTGGTTAAGTGTATGGACTCTTATCTGGGAGAACTCCTCCACTTGCACCTGCTAGCATGGCCTTGGGTCAGCCAAAGCTCTCTTATCTGGGAGAACCGGGTTTGATTCCCCACTCCTCCACTTGCACCTGCTAGCATGGCCTTGGGTCAGCCATAGCTCTGGCAGAGGCTGTCCTTGAAAGGGTAGCTGCTGTGAGAGTCCTCTCAGCCCCACCCACCTCACAGGGTGTCTGTTGTGGGGGAGGAAGGGAAAGGAGATTGTGAGCCGCTCTGAGACACTTCTGAATGGAGGGCGGGATATAATTCCAATATCTTCTTCTCTATGTTTCTGTGATTCTATGATTCTGGAGTCTCTTCATTGTACCTTAAGGGGCCATAGGGTACAGCAGAGAGATTGTGCTATGATTGTGGCATAACTCCAGAGAGAAGTGGATAAATCTTTAAACTCCTTCTCTCTCCAGGCACACCAAAGCAGTAGGATGTTCTCTCCATGGTATCCTATGGCCCATTAGGGTACAATGAAGAGATCACACTGCAGCACAACTCTCAGGCCTGGCTGGAGTGGAGAAGGGAGGGATAGCTTTTAAATGCCTTCCCCTTCCTCTCCCAGCCATGCTGCTACTGCCTTCCCTTCCCCAGTATGGCAGGTCAGCTGGGAAAGGGTGTCAGACAGTGGAACTTCAAATCAACCAGACCTTGAGTTGATACAAAGTTTAGGTTTTATTCGAGAGTCCATAGCATCTGAACAAAGGAAGATTGGAACTGATACTGTGTTGCATACTAGGGCATGTCTTAAGGAATTCTACATCAAAGGTTACTATGCAAAACCCCACATTTCTAAACATTACTGGTTCGAGGTGCAAGGTTTCACACGGTCATTCCTTCTTATCTCATTGTTATTGCCATTTCATAGGGATGGCTGAACTGCCATCCCTGGAGACGCTTATCTTCAAAGGAAGGTAGCTTTTGTTAGTTTCAGGGAAAGGAATGTTCACCCTAACTGTTAGTAACACTCTGGCCTCTACTTTGATATGCAAGGCTGTTCCCAGGGTTAGTAGTACATATTAAAAATGGAGTCAGTAAGGCTAAGCATTTCATTACAGTTATATTCCATTGTCTGACATACTGCCTCCCCCCTAAGCTCTTGCTCAGGGTTTGTTTGGGTGCAGTAGGTAAAATCTTTTGAGGAGCATAGGAGCGAGGAGGTCTGATGATTTGACCCACTCATCACAGCTTGGGGGAAAGTATCTCCAGCACACTAGGTAATGTAACCCCCACTTTTTCATTTCGGCATCTAGCACCTCCTGCACCTCATGGTGACTTTGACCCTTCACTTGAATAGGTTGAGGCTCTGGAGGGCGGCGGTGCCATGACATAACTCCAGGGTCTTGGCGGAGAAGACTGCAATGGAAAACAGGGTGAATTTTGCTAAACATTTTAGGTAACTCTAATTCTACAGTTACTTTATTGATCACTCGTTTGATCTTGAATGGCCCCAAGTATTTGTACGCTAGTTTCCGGCAGGTTTGTGGTAAAGGCAAGTTTTTGGTGGATAGAAATACAGTCTCCCCTGCTTTAAAGTCCCATTGGGGGGAATGTTTTTTGTCAAAGTGGGCTTTATAGTCTCTCTTTGCCGCTTCTAAATTTTCTTGGATGATTGCCCACCCTTTTCTTATTTCTTCCCACCAATGCCAGCAGGAGGTAGGTGGCGCTGTTTCCTTGCGGCTGGGCAGCAGTGGGAAGGGCTTTCCTTCATAGCCATGCACTATTTGAAATGGTGTTGCTTTGGTGGAACTGTGCAAGCTATTATTGTACCCATACTCGGCAAAAGGCAATAATTCAACCCAATTAGTTTGTTGATAGTTCACATAACACCTTAGGTATTGTTCCAGAAGTGCATTCATGCGTTCCATCTGTCCATCCATCTGCGGGTGGTATGCGGAACTCAGACCTTGTTTTATGCCTGCTAGTTTGCAAAACTCCCGTCAGAAGTTGGCAACGAACTGTGGCCTGCGGTCGCTAATGACCTTGTCCGGAAATGAGTGTAGTTTAACAATGTGTTGGAAGAATAAGTAGGCTAACTTTTTAGACGTAGGGAGTTGTTTACAAGGAATAAAATACGCCTGCTTAGAAAAAGTGTCCACCACTAGTAAAATTACAGTTTTGCCCTGAGACGATGGGAGCTCTACTATAAAGTCCATTGACACTACCGACCAGGGCCGTGTAGCGGTTGGTGTTGGCTGAAGGAGGCCGGGCGTTTTACCTCCTCTCTTTTTTGCCATGATGCAAACTGGGCAGGAGCTCACAAATTTGGAAATGTCTTTTTTCATTTTCGGCCACCAGAACTGCCAGTGTACCAAGTGCAGCGTTTTCACATACCCAAAATGCCCTGCTAATTTGCTGCTGTGGCAGTGCTGCAGGACTTCTTGGTGGAGGGTTTTAGGCACGTACAGTTTCCCCTCATAGTACCAAAAAAAACCCTCTCCTTTAACGAGGCCATCTGGTCTTTGCTCACCCTCCTTCTCAGTTTCTTCGATTAGTTTGCTGCCCCCCACGGCTCTAGGGGTTTTGTTTTTTTCCCGGAGCGCGTAGTCACCGCCCTGGCCACTGCTGAAGGGGGAATCTGAGAGTCTATGATTTCGTCTCTCTGGCTTTCGTGCCGAGGAAGCCGGGATAGAGCATCGGCTAAAAAGTTCTTTGCCCCTGGGATGTGTCTCAGGGTGAAATCAAATTTGGCAAAGAAGCCGGCCCACTGGATCTGTTTGGTGGTTAATTTTTGCCGACCGGTGAGGGCTTCTAGGTTTTTATGGTCAGTCCATACCTCGAATGCGACCCTCGCCCCCTCCAGCCATGACTGCCAAGTCTTTAAAGCGAATATAACTGCAAACGCCTCTTTGTCCCAGACCGACCAGTTATGTTGTTCTTGAGAGAACTTCTGGGAGATATAGGCGCACGGTCTTAACCTCCCCTCCTCATCTTTCTGCATTAATATTGCCCCGACAGCCACATCGGAGGCATCACACTGGACCACGAAGGGCTTGAGCTCATCCGGATGGGCTAGGACCGGCTCACTCGTGAACAGTCTCTTAAGTTCCTCAAACGCCCTTTGGCACTTCGGTGACCATTGTAACTTGGCCCCAGGTTTTTTAGCTTCTAGCCCTCTTCCCTTAGTCTTAAGTAGGTCGGTCAGGGGCAACATCACCTGGGCAAATCCCTGAATGAACCCCCTGTAGAAATTTGCGAAACCGAGGAAGGATTGTAACTGTTTACGTGTCCTCGGGGGTTCCCAGTCCAGCACAGCCTGTATCTTAGCTGGGTCCATGGCTAAGCCCTTCCCCGACACCCGGAACCCCAGATAATCCAGTTTTGTCTGGTGGAACTCACATTTAGATAACTTCGCATACAGTTTGTGCTCATACAAGGTGGATAGCCCTTTCCTGACCAGTTGCATGTGGGAGGGTAAATCCTTGGAATAGATAATGATGTCATCCAGGTACACTACCACCCCCTTGTACAGATATTCCCTAAGCACTTCATCGATAAAGTTCATAAACACCCCCGGGGCCCCTTGAAGCCCAAACGGCTTTACTAAGTAATCGAACTGCCCCATTGGCGTGTTAAATGCCGTTTTCCATTCGCCCCCCTCCTTGATCCTCACTCTGAAGTAGGCGTCCCTTAGGTCCAGCTTGGTGAAGATGGACCCTTCTGACACCGTACTTAGTAAGTCTTTGATCAGGGGGATGGGGTAGGCGTTTGACATTGAAATCCCATTTACCCCACGAAAATCCATGCAAAATCTAAGGCTCCCGTCCTTCTTCTTCTGGAAGAGGACCGGGGCAGCATGGGGGGCTGTAGCCAGTCTAATAAAGCCCCTCTTTAGGTTCTTGTCAATAAACTTCCGCAATTCCGCTTTTTCCGCCCACCCCATGGAGTACAGTTTTGCTTTTGGGAGCTCCTGGCCCGGAATTAGTTCGATCGTGCAGTCGGTACTGTGGTGGGGTGGCAGCTCGTTGGCTTCCTCCTCGCTAAACACCCTTTGCAAGTCCCAGTACTCATTAAGAATGGAGCGGACCTCCTCTACCGATACACACATAGACTCATTCATAGGGGGTGGGGTTGGCCCCCATTTTCCTAGCCAGTGATGGCACGTGCACCGTCGGTCTGTAAAGTCTATGGTCTGCACCCCCCACTGTATGTCCAGCTGGTGCCTAGCAAGCCAGACCACCCCCAGCACTACATCGAAGGAGGAGGATGAAGCAATGACGAATACTTCCACCTCCCAATGTTCTTCGATCCCCACCGGCAGCCCCTGGGTTTCCTCCGTACATGGCTCCCCCCTCATTGCGGACCCATCCATCTGCTCGAACTGGATTGGGTGGGGGAGGGTAGTCCGCGTCAGCCCCAGAGCGTCCACCAGTTACGGGGTTATGATCTCTCGGGTGCACCCCGAATCGATCAAGGCCCGGACGTGCATGAACCTCTTAAGTCTCAGGTTTAGTAGGGTCAGGGGAATGAAAAGTAGGGACCCCGTTATTCTCACCCGCAATGGTGCCATTGTTTCCACGACCTGCCATCTGGCACCCTTTAGTGCAGGTTGTCCTCATTTTCCGCCAGCTCGGGCTCCCAAGCCTCATCGCTCAGGTCTTCGGTAATTATAGTATCCTCATTAATTGCCACCGACAAGGCAGTGTTGCCCCGATTGGGCTCTTTGGCCTTCCCCGCCGTCTTCTTTTGGCCCATTCCCGTTGGCTTCGGGTGAGGGGGGGGCTCAAGGTTTCTCCAGGCAGTTCGCCGTCAAGTGCCCCGGGTCACCATAGCGGTAACACTTTCAGCCCCCTGATGGCTTAGGGGTTCCCCCCGAGGCCTGTGTCTTCTTCACCTTGGGTTTCGTCCCCGACCGAGCCTCTCGTCCCCCCTTCACCCGCTGCTGCTGTTGGCGTTGCAGGGCTATGCGCTTCATGTTAGTCTTGATCTCCCCGACCAGTTGCATCCACCCCACCAGCGTGGTCAGGCGGGCTTGATGGAAGGCCTGGTCAAGAGGGCTCACGTTGAGGCCCCGTTGGTAAGCTTCAATCTTCATCGCCTTGCTCCACCCTCAGATCTTCGCGCAGTGAGCCCGGAAATCCGCGGTGTACTCTCTCATCACCGTTCTCGACCCTTGTTGCATGTCGCGTAATGCGGTGAGGGTTCATGTCTCTTGGAAGGGGTCTTCATACTGGCATAGCATCGCTTGCAGGAATCCCCCCACATTAGTCAGTTCGGGGGCCCAACTCTCATACAGACTCATATACTATCTTCGAGCTGCCTTTTTCAGCTTCGATCCGAAGTAGTCCACCCGGCTTGGCTCGTCAGGAAATGTGTTCCCCCAGTAGTGCATGTAGCTTTTGCCCTGGATCATCAAGTACTCCACTTCTTCTGGGTCGCCATCGAATGTAATGTCCAGCCCTCTGCCTCTTCCCAAGTCCCAAGGCCCCGGGCATAAGGGTCTCGGGGCGGCTGGCCCCGCAGGTGGTGGTGGTGGCGCCGCTGGATCCCCTGCCGGCAGGGCTGGCAGGGCGGGCACCGGTGGCGGGTGGGCCCGCAACTGGTCGATCTGCCGCTGTACTTCTCTGGCGATGTGTACTGTGTTGGCTTGGATCTCGTTCCAGAGTTCCTTCACCCAACCTCTCATCTCTTTTCTTATCTGCTCAAGGATCTCTTCCCCTCTCAGAGGGTTCCCATTCTCCCCATCCGAGTCGGCCCCCTGGCCGCGATCCTCCTCCATTTCAACTCACTTCGGGTTGCCGTCGCCTGGGTCTGGCCTCACAAGTATGTTCTTGTGGCGACCCGGTGCCTCGTCCATTAGGGTGGTGGAGGTGCGGGGCTTCCACTACTTTGGGGTGATGAACATCATCTGGAAGTGCAACGGGGATCCTCCCATGCCCCGAGCCCCAGTAATGTGGGGGGGGGTCTTGCAAACTGAGAGACATGGCTTCCTTGAGTCAATCCATTTCACATTGGGTCTTCCTCTTTTTCCGCTGTCTTAAACTTTTCCTAACATCAGGGCTTTTTTTTAGCCAGAACGCACAGGAACACAGTTCTGGCTGGCTTGGTGTCAGGGTGTGTGGACTAATATGCAAATGAATCCCTGATGGGCTTTTTCTACCCAAAAGCCCTGTGTGAAACAGTGGTGATGTCAGGGGGTGTGGCCTGATATGCAAATGAGTTCCTGCAGAGCTTTTTCTACCAAAAAAGCCCTGCCTAGCATTATTGTCTTTTCCAGTGCATCTTGTCTTCTGTTAATGAGACCAAAGTACACTAGCCTCAGCTGAGTCATTTTAACTTCTATGGAGAGTTCAGGCAATGAGAAACCCCCTCTGGAAGTCTCTAGCCTTGAAAACCCTGAAGTCACCATAAGTCAACAGCAACTGGATGGCAACTGGTGTCCTCTGTTCTTGAGCTCCATCAGTGGCCACTCTATCAAGAGCAAGTCTACCAAGGTCTCCTAGTCCTTAATCACATTTATATATTTAATTGTGTAAAGGTAAAGGTTGTCCCCTGTGCAAGCACCAGTCGTTTCTGACTCTGGGGTGATGTTGTATCACAACATTTTCACGGCAGACTTTTTATGGGGTGGTTTGCCATTGCCTTCCCCAGTCATCTGCACTTTCCCCCCAGCAAGCTGGGTAATCATTTTACTGACCTTGGAAGGATGGAAGGCTGAGTCAACCTGGAGCCGGCTACCTGAACCCAGCTTCTGTTGGGATAGAATTCAGACCGTGAGCAGAGCTTGGACTGCAGTACTGCAGTTTATCACTCTGTGTCACGGGGCTCCTATTTAATTGTGTAGTGATACGTTAGATTTCCATAGCCCTCTGTTAGAATCTCCGAGTCTCTCTGAACATGTTCTCATGCTGAAAATTATTTTGTGCAACTAAGAATAAGCTAATGTGAATTTTGGATAATCTTTATAATATTGATGCCACCAATATCACCTTGAACAACACGAGAATAAGCAATGAGATAGACTGCTCAGCTTTGGCAGAAGGCCCTAGTGTTATTAGGAAAGTATTATTAACATCATTCACTAAATTAAATCTTTCCCTTTTAAAAACAAGATTGGATACAGCTAGCTCCTTTTTATTTAGAGTTATCCATTCTTCCTCCGTATGCCAGCTCTCATTTTACATGGCTTTGATCCATGCAGCTCCCACAATGTTTAGCATGGCTTTCTGGCCATCTTCCCTGTTTCATCAGCAGAAAACCTGGTTAGAGCCAAACCATAGCCTAGAGAAATCTCTCAGACTTTTCATAAGAGTCGGTTCCACTGATGAAAGAGATAGGATGGGTAATTCAAATTTTAGAGTTGTAATCATTCTTATATAGGGGTGTGGCATCACTCAAGTCCATGGAGGATTCCTGAAGACTAAACTCCTATCTTTGTTCCCTGGAATTGTCTATTTCTATAAACAAGAGGCAGCCACCTATATTTAAACAAGATGGGAATTTTTTTTTTGGGGGGGGGGGTGTTAAAGTGTCTGATCCCTCCATCTGTTAAATTGTACTTTTCTGGAGGTGAAATGAAATTTTGAATGGGCCAAAACAGAAGAAAAATCTCAAAATGCTGGCTAAGGTCCTGACACAACTCCAGGAGACATGATATTAACAAAGAGTGATCTTATATAATCTATTGAAATTTGGAAGATAGAATAGTGAACAGGCTCAAAAACTTACCCAAACTAGTGACCAATCAACTTTCAGAGATAAGACTCTCTGCACCAAATAGCTCAATGCCAATGCTGCTATGGAATTTAGCCTCACATTACGAGAACTATATCACCTACAAACCACTGGGAAATGGATGAGAGAAAAACTCATGGACCTTGAAAATAAGTCCCAACGTAATAATTTGAAATTCAGAGGACTTGGAGAGTCTGCTGAGGACATCACAGATCTGACTTTCAAAAAGTCTCCTGGCTTGCATCTGAGCTAAATCTTGAAGAAGGTATTGTGCCCATTATAGAAAGACCTAGAGATTTTATCACTGTGATGGACTACATGGCTTTTAGCTAAGCAGCAAGGAATCGAAGAGCTGCTAGGTAACATGGCTAAGAGCCATGATGTCAGACTGCTTAGAATTCTGAGGAATTGAGGAGGGGTGGGGGGAGAAGCAGTAAGGCAGTGAGTTGAGAGGGTCCATCAGAGCATTCAGACCTAGAGAGCAGATCTGTTAAGAAGCAGCCAGTTGGAGGGAAACTTGCTAGAGACTGAATTCTGCTGATTACCACTGGAAAGAGAGAAGGGGAGGTTAAATAAAAGGCGCCTCAAACAGGAAAGCTCCTTGGTGTTAAAAGAGGCACAACACTTCTCAGATTTGGAGCTTGACCAATCTTAGGGTGTGTTCACACAAACTAAATAACAAGCTTTGCAACTGGATTTTTACTATGTAAATAGCAAAATCCACTTGCAAACAGTCACTGTGTGAAAACACCCTTAGAGCAGTCTGATTTATCATACTCATGCAACAGCTAAAAGCTAAATTGAATGGTGTTATGCTTCCTAGCCAATCAGGCACTCAAATAAAAAGCAGGGGAGTGCTGATGGAGTTGGGTGGCCAAGGTAGAATGCAGGACTCCAGGTTGTTTAAAAAACTACAGATCTATTGAACTAGGAAATCCCACATCAGGGCCAATTGTACACAACCTCCTACACTCACAAAAAATGACTGGCTACCCCAGCTTCATTACTACTTGAGTGATCTGCTATCCCTGCTCCTGTATCACTTGAACCAAGTGTTCAGATTTGCTCTAAAAATGGGTGCTCTGTTCCTTATGCTCCTGGTATTGAACAGTGTGGTGATCAGTGCTGGCCCAAGGGTGCGTGGCACCCCAGGCAGGTGCCCCCTCCACAGCCGCCACCCCCCTGCAGCTCTGCACCCCCCCCAGGTGGCGCCCTCCTGCCCCCTCATTCCCTTTACTTCCCGTCACCTCCCCTCCACATGATCACAGCCAGGGGAGCCAAACCTTCTCCAGCAGCCCCCTCCTTCCCATTCTGTCGCCTCCCCCACACACATACACACAATCACAGCCAGGGGCACCAAGCCTTCTCCAGCAGTCCTTCAGAAGATAAGATGCATGCCACAGCTGGCAGAGCCCAGGTGAGGCGCGCTGTGATTGCATGGGGGGAAGGCGAAGAGATGGGAAGGGAAGGGAAAGGAGGGGCGGGCAGTGGTAGCATCGGCAGGTGGCAGCAGGCGGGCACACAGGTGGAGGAGACTGGCAAACTAGACGCTTGCCTGGGGCACCGAGGGGGAGCCCAGTTTCCCCCCCCCCACCCTCCTGGTGCCCTAGGCAACCGCTTAGTTTACCTAATGGGCAAGCTGGCCCTGGTGGTGATTCATGACCAGCTGAGACAAATCAACTCAATATTCAGTTGCTACACATCACCACATTTTTATCCCAAGTTGACATTTTTCTGCTCCAAGAAACAAAGGGCCTTGAATGACATTATGTTTCCTGGCTACATCCCATTTATAAGGAAAGCCTTATTTGGGAGATCCAGGGCCAATTTAGATTGTTTGATTTCCACAGCATGAAACATCACCTCGACCAAAGTTCTGATTTCTCATGTTTTGTATTGGCTGTCTTGATTACTTCGAATAACTACCCTTTGTCTCAGTTTATCTATACCTCCTGCTGCTAATTGGGCAACCGTGGATGAAAACTGAATTGCAATAAATGGCTTATATGATCAATTAACAGCGTCTTTCCCAGATAAACAGGACTATTTTAGCAGCTGACTCCAATGCCAGAATTGGTAGTAGTAATGAAACCTCTTGTTGGGATTTAGCCCAGAGGGCTCAAGGTCCTCAGAGGATAGTTATATTAACAGAGCAAGCCTGAGACTCTTTGTTAAAAGGATTCGCCATATTAAATAGATTACAGAGACTGATCATAGGAGAGATTTTATATTTTTAAATGGTGGCAGGGGGAGGGGGAGCAAGTGTTATTGATACTTCCTGGTAGCTTTTGACTTTCTACACTTGATAAAGAGCCTTTCTGTAAAGAAATTTATGCATAGAGGTAATTTACCTTCTCTCTCATTTTGATGTTTCAAGATGAGAATGGCCTTCCCATAAATGGACAAGGGCAATTGCTGCAGCAGGCCCCAGCAAATGGAGGAGAGTATTTGGAATATGCTGCAGTCAACTGAAATCAGCTCTGTCAAGGATGAAATTTCTAGATCTTCCTCAGTTTCATTCTCAATAGAGTTACTATATTATCCCTTTTTCGAGCCTTTCTACCTATGTCCATTTAAGCCCACAAACATATCTGAAGCCCAGAAAAGAAAGACATGGTTTGATTCCAGATGCAAAACTATCAAAAGAAGGATTTGGGAATTTAAAAGAGATAATACTTTATACGTTCTAGCTGAATTACTGGACCTTAAAAGAAAGATACAAAAAACTAATTCAGTGTAAAAAGAGAGGGAAAGTACAAGAGCTGAATCCTTCTTATTACATCACTTAACAGCAATGATTTATCAAGTTTTTGGAAAGTTGAATTTGAGAGCCAACTTGGTGATGAATTTGAGATCCAGCTCGCCATCATGTATGTCTGCTTCCAGATGGACAAGATAGTTTAAAAAGTTGTTCTGCTCTAGTTTTTTCAACAATACTCAAAGGACAGAATTCCAGATCACATACACACACACCTTTGGGCACCTGTACTGGAGAAAGATGTATGCAATAAGATTTGTCAAATGAGAGCTGGCAAGGCCTTTGGCCCAGATAAGGTTCCAGTTGAGCTTCTCAAACTAAATCCATTGTGGAAGGGAAGAATTCTAGCACCTGATTTCTCAAAGAAAAAATCAGATGGGAGACACACACACCCTTGCAGGAGTATACCACATACCCTGCAGTTGTGGACAGATTTACCTCCAGACCACACAATGTAGCATCCAGACAAGAATAAAAGAACATGAAAGACACTGCAGACTTGGCCAACCTGAAAAATCAGCAGTGGCTGAACATAGCCTAACTCAAACAGGACACAGTATCTTATTCCAAGATACTGTGATGCTGGACAATACATTCAATTACCATGTCATATTACACAAGAAAGCCACTGAAATCCATAAACATAAACACAATTTCAACAGGAAGGAAGAGAGTTTAAAAATGAATAGGGTATGGCTTCCAATCCTGAAAAACACAAAATGCTCTACATTTTACAGCAGCACTACAGATAAGATTAGAATTTCAACAGCCAATCCATATACAAAAGAACCTCCTCAGGAAAGCTCCTCCATTAGCATGTCACAGCCTGGAAAGCTCCTACAAGATAATGACTCAGCCCTACCCCACCTTCCTGAGTAAATATAAATTACCTGCCTACCATCTTCTTCTCACTTTGACCCAGAGAGAACTCCAGTTTTCTGGGTTATACCTCTGAGAATGCCAGTCACAGTTGCTGGCTAAACATCAGGTCTCGTAATGCCAAGACCACGGCCATACAGCCCGGAAAATCTACAACAGCTAATGAACTCCAGCCGTGAAAGCCTTTGACAACATACAGCAATAGGATTGATCTGGCCAGCTACTGGCCAGTTAAGAGCCAGCTCTGATGTAGTGGTTAAGAGCAGCAGGCTCTAATCTAGAGAACTGAGGTGATTCACCACTTATCTGCAGGCAGCCAGCTGGGTGACCTTGGGCCAGTCACAGTTCTCTGAGCTCTCTCAGCCTCACCTACTTCACAGTGTGCAGTTGTGCGGAGGGGAAGGGAAGCTGCTCTCTGACTCCTTTGTGTAGTGAAAAGCAGTTAGCAACTAGAAATTTGGACAGGCGTGAATGATATCTATAGTCTGACTCCAGAGTCTGGTCCATCTATGATCTCATGGGCTCCCCAAATAAAAGACCAAACTAAATACCTATGCTATGATTCCAAAACCTGCTTACCCTTGCTCAATATTGACTCTACCATTACTAATTGAACTTCCAAATGTCTTCTGATCTGTTCAATGGTCAACTAATCAACTCCTGATGCTGCATCCCTTGGATTTTAAAAACCGTTTGGTTGGTGAAGTGTTTCGCATGAACAATTCCAACCAAAAGTCTTTGCCCTCTATGACCATGCATATGAAGAAGCAAGCTTACTTAACACACTCAAGCCTGTGACTCTGGATTCCTCTCAATCTGCTGATTTGTTGCAGCTGTCCTCCAGAGACTTCCATCTGACAAAGACATCCAGAAACTCTGCCAAAAATGGCAGTGTTTGGGGGGTTTTTTTACCATGGGGGAGTCCTGGAAATGGTGCTGGAGTCTGATTGACTGCTTAGAGGCATCCAAGAACCAGTCCTAAAGATTCTTTCTTGGAATGTTGTGGGTTGGAAGAAGAAGGTGACCAATGCTGACTTCCTGACCTTCCTTGATATTGGCACAGAGTGAAGTACTGATTGGAGAGTTTGAGTCCTGTTCCATTCTGGCAACTACATTTAAGCATGGGGCCACTGTAGAGCTGGCTTATGTTGTTTGATTTCTGATCAGGTTAGAGGGGAAGTTACTGTGTTCTTCATTGTCGCAGACAATTCTAGTTAAACTGTTGGCTCTAATGTTTATTGTTGTTAATGTCTATTTACCCCCTTGTATAACTAGAGGGGAACTTTCAGCAAAATGGAATAACTTTAATGCAAATATTGAGAACCTTGAGCAGGAATATCCCTCTGCCAAATTTATAATTGTGGATGATTTTAATGCCAGGATATGAAAGAATAATTTAGCTTTATATAAGGCCCCAGGCCTTGATTTTCATGATTCCCTCCCCGAGTTCTTGCTTTCCCTTAGGAACTCTAAAGACTCCCTTGTAAAAGTGTCAGGAATATCTTGCAAATTTTTGCATCCCCACCAATAGATATACTACATATGGAGATATATGGAGAGCCAATTTGATGTAGAGGTTAAGTGGGACTCTTATCTGTGTTTGATTCCCTACTCCTCCACTGGCACCTGCTGGAATGGCCTTGGGTTAGCCATAGCTCTGGCAGAGGTTGTCCTTGAAGTAAGTAAAATGAGAGGGTCTACACAGGAAGGAGGAGTCAATAGAAATATTAGTCTGGATCCTACATAATATTCATGCTTTTGTTTTAGCATGGGACAAAGTAAACAGGTCTCAGGGCTTCCTCTGAAGTTTTAGCAGTTAGTTTCCTCAGGTTCTACTACAGAATGGGTAACATCTCAGGATGAAAAGTAAAGAAGAAAGGTACTCTCTGCTTGGCTCAGGACTTTTTGCTTATCAGTACCATTTCCAGGTCCTTCAGATTCTAACCCTGAGCCAGACATAGGCATGTTCTGCACCTTGACCTATAGGTAACACCTTTATGCATCAACAGACTATGTCCTGATCTGTAGAGGCACCACCATTGGCTGACTGGCTCAGACATCTAACAGTGTATAAATCTGGTTTGATATTTGGGATGTGGGTCAAATGGAAAGGGGTTTTAGACAGGATTTGGCTCACAGGTCTTCATTGGCCTCTTTTTGTTCCATCTGCGGAACAATAGTACTTCATTAGCAGTACTATTTCTCCCAAACTTCAGGTAATATAGGGTTATTCCCATATAGTATAGTATTTCTCCCAAACTTCAGGTAATATAGGGCTACTCATGCACTTTGTGGGTTTGTTAGTGGGGTCAGATACAGGATACTAGAACAGGAAGGTATTTCTAAGTTTAATTGCCTGTTTTAGCTGTCACCAACATCTTTTCATGTCTTCTTTTTTAAGGTGTAAAAGGGCTTTATATTGTTATTTTTGCTGTTTTAGTATCACATGCATATTATCTTCTGGGTTACTCCTGTACTTGATATAATTGTCATTCAATTCCCTTTTTGCTTTTTTACATTCTGTGTCAAATCACTTTGCTTTAGCCAGTCTATAACAGCTTTGATTTACTCCATTTATAGCTCTATATATTTTTGTATCATCTGTTTGTATGCATCTAAGCAAATGTCTATGTTATACACACCTAATTTTTTTTTTGTATGAGCCCATTTAGCCACCAAAGCTAGCAAATAGGCATATTTCTATACTACTGTATGCAAATGACACAGCGCTTCCCTTGAAGATGCTGGTTGGGCTAAAGAAAGTGTTGGGTAAACTTACCTAGCTGCTCAAATTAAACAGTTTTTCTTTGCAAGGGGCAACCAATTAGTTCCAGCAGCTATTAAAGTATTCAAAGCCAAAACGCTTGCCCAAATCCTCTATGGTATCCCTATATGGATCTCAGCTTTTACCAGGAAAGTGGAGGGCATTCAAGCCTCATTCTTTAGACAAATTCTTGGTTTGCCAAAATGTGTGTCCTACTTTGCTCTCTGCTCTGAAGTGGGTCAGTCTTTGGTGGAGACAAAAGCCTGGATTGCAGTGTTTAAATTCTGGCTCAAAATTCATTTTAGAACAGATCCCAACAGCCTTCTTGATTGTATGAAAAGAGACCCATATATTTCGTCCTGGACAGCAGTGCTTCTGTCTAAACTCAATCAATTGGGGTTAGAGGTAGATGATTTTTCTACCTCTGAAGAGTCATATATCTTCAGATGTATTAAACTGAGACTGTGGGAATTGGAGGAAACGAAATTACGGCCAACTCTCCCTTATACTTGCTCTCCAGCTTCCTTAGGTCTTTATGCTTTTTGTGGCAAAATGCCCAATTATCTATCAGACCTAACCACTCCAAGTCATCGCAGGGCATTTATGTTGGCCAGACTAAACGCGTTTCCCTCCAAAGTTTTACAAGGGAGATATCAGCGAGTCCCTTTAGCCGACAGACTTTGCTCCTATGGAGCGAATACCCCTGACTCAATCCAGCATATATTGCTTGATTGTTCTTTTTACCATAACCTCCGTAAAGATTTATTTGGCAAGCTTTCTTTTTCTCCAGATTTGTCTATTCTGCCACCCTGTTATTATTTATTGAGTGATACTGAGGGGGTGGTTAGTGAGGCTGTGGCAAAATTTCTGGCTGACATCCTTAAATTTAATTCTGACCATGTTTGAATGTATCTGTAAGCTCGGTTTTATTTTGATTTTATCTCCAATGTTTAAATTTTTATATTCTGTGTATTTTTATCTGAATCTATTATGCCATTAAAGGTTTGGTATGGTATGGTATGGGTAAACTTACCAATTATTGCCAGCAAAAATCAGCTGGAGATTATTTCTGATAAAATCAAAATAATGGCCTTTGCAAAAAGACCTAAAATATATTCATGGTATCTAAATGAGATCAACATAGAACAGGTGCACTGTTGCAAATATTTAGGCATGATCATAAAGGATAATGGAATGAAAAGTATGTATCCTCTAATGTACAAAAGAATGCTGGAGTGATACAAAATTTTTATTGGAACAGAGAGGATTGAAATGTGGAAGCCACCATTAGATTATTTGCGATGAAGTCTCTTATGCTAATATTATATGGAGAGCTGTTCAATATTATAGTGAATAAGACAGTGATGGAAAGAATACAGTCCAAATTTCTAAGAACAGTACTCCAAACACTAAGGAATGTGTCAAATGCAGCTATACAGTTGGAAGCTTGGATGGTAATGGTGGAAGCCAAATTATGGGTTGTGGTTGTATTATACTGGTTAAAACTGGCCTCTACTGTAAATGATCCTGCGTATCTGATTTTAAATGATAACATTGTCTCTCCCTGGTTGAGATTGCTGAGAAATAAATTGGTTGATCAGCAATATCTATTTGCCTCAGCAATATCTATTGTCCACGAATATTGCACAGGCTAAGGTCTTGGTTAAACAAAGAATTTTAGACATAGAAAGGCAACATGACCTGACTACAGTTAAAAACTACTTACTGGAGGGATGCATTATGAATAAGGTCTCACTGATGCCTTATGTAAACAGCTTAGAAAACCCTGACTATAGGAGAGCATGTACTCTACTATGCTATAACGCCCATCCATCTGCTGTACCAGAAGGCACATATGAGAAGATACCATACAAACATTGTCTATGCCCATGTGAAGATGGGAGTGTTGAGTCACTAGTGCATGCTCTCTTTGATTGTAAATAGTACTGCATTATGTTCCTATGACATCATACTCTTATGACGTTGCCAACTTTGTGGGAAAACATGCACAATTTGTATGTGAAACATATGCACTCTCCCCAATCCAGTTAACTTGGTTATTAAAAAGCTGTCCCCACAAAAAAAAAAATCTGTTTGTGGTGGCTTAGGCCACTGTGTTTCACAACATGCAGAGCCTGTTTCACAACCCAATGTCAAGTCCCCGGGTCATTCAGTTACCAACACTCATCATTTTATGTAAATGGCTTTTATTGAGGTTTACAAGATAATGCATGGGATGGAGAAAGTGGAGAAAGAAGTACTTTTCTCCCTTTCTCACAATACAAGAACTCATGGGCATTCGATGAAATTGCTGAGCAGACAGGTTAAAACGGATAAAAGGAAGTATTTCTTCACCCAAAGGGTGATTACCATGTGGAATTCACTGCCACAAGAGGTGGTGGCAGCCACAAGTATAGCCACTTTCAAGAGGGGTTTAGATAAAAATATGGAGCAGAGGTCCATCAGTGGCTATAAGCCACAGTGTGTGTGTATATATATATATATATTTTTTGCCACTGTGTGACACAGAGTGTTGGACTGGATGGGCAATTGGCCTGCTCCAACAGGGCTTCTCTTATGTTCTTATGTTCTTATTGATATACTGGCATTCACAAGGCAAGATGGCCCTCGCAAAAACTGCTGATGATCCCCACGTCCTCAGTTTTATACCTTCCCGCAGTAGCCATTATTTGTTCAAATACAAAGGCACAAAGCAAGCATCCCCTCCCACCAAAACTCGTTGCCAGGCCCCCTCACAGGTGCACACATAATCTCTAGTAGACAAGCCCTTGACCTTGACTGTCTCTGAGACTAGGCAGAAAAGAGATAGTTGCTAAGCACAAGCAGAAGGCAGGAGGAAGTGATACAAAAAGCAATTGTTCTCCTGGAAAGCTTTAATGAGCTTGGAGGCATGGACGTCGCTTTTATGAACCCATTGTGCCTCACTAATAGGAAAGTGAGCCCATTTAATTAGGTAGTACAGTTCACCCTTCTTCCACTTTGAGTCGAGGATGTCCTGCACTTCATGATGAATCTGATCCTGAACGAGGATCGGCAGAGGAGCTGGGGCTGGGTGTCCAGGAGTGGGCTTCAGGAGGCTGCAATGGAAACAGGGGTGAAGAGTCTTTAGAGCTTTAGGCAAA